>NC_056626.2:289262892-289573725 GCF_002870075.4 Lactuca sativa
TAATTCTCCTTTCATTATAAGTATAATGATAAATATAAAGTAACTAAACCTTTTATAAATTCTCAATCTTAGTTACATTAGGAGAATGTGAATTTGGTGCTAACCCTTGAAATTACACTTTGCACTTTGCTTAAGTCGTTAGTGGAGCATGTGTGGTTAACCAGCACACTAACTTGGATTTAACAAGGTGGGGAAAGGGTAACTTAATGTTTATCATAGGATCGGTGGAGCGCGTGTGGTTAACCGACACATCAATTAAGTGATAAATATTAAGGGTACCAAGTATATTTGCATGGTTATTCACACCTTGTTTTGTGATCCTCGGCATCCCAGTCACAAAACTTGAGAGGGCACAATCGAGATTGAAACATGCCATTGAAAAGTTCATTTAATCTCAAAAGATCTAGGAGTTTCAAATCCAATTAAAACCTAATAAATTATTTCGTTTTTCATGGTGGAAATTGGTGAATCTTCATTTGCCTACCTTCAAATATTTTATAGCTTGGATTACGGCATCCATCTTCCAAGTTATAAAATAGTGTGTTGGGTCCTAGCCTTAATATTTCATACTAGGTGTTATATTAAGGATCTTAAATCAACTAACTGAAATTTCTCCCAGTATAAATGTTTGGTTTAGACATTTATGATTTTTCTAAATCTAATGGAAATCATACTTATCTTCCTCCACCTCCTCCAATTATTCTCCCTAACCCACAAGTTCAAGGTCACTCAAGCCCTATTGGCAAACAAGGTCTATGTGTACACACATCTTGGAGATGAAGTCACATATTGACAAGCCGGGAGAGTTGGGCGTCAAAGTCTTGAGGAAGTTGGATGTTGACTAAAATTTTCAATCACTTCCTAAGTCACATAGTGAGTTCTGGAAGGACTATTATGTAACAGACTATGACATGACCCTTAATGATCTTATCTATTTGCTTGGTGCTGCTGAATCAACAATGATTTGGAGCACTGGTAAAGCAAATTTGATTAGAAGATCAACTTCCCAAACTTCCATGGACATTGACAATGGTAACACTGGATACCCAAAAAAGCTTTCTCTTCCCAATGGAAAGGGATCGACCATAGTCAACTCAGTTGACCAAATGGTAAAGAGAAAGGCTAAGTCTGAGATAGTCCCGTGTACAATTCCCAAAGGGTCCATATGTTTCTATTGCGAAAGGAAGGGACATTGGTTGCGAAGCTGCCCTAACTACATGAAAGATTTGAGAGAAGGTCAAGTCGAAAAGTTTGACTCTGCTTCAGGTAAGTCCACTACCTAACTTTCTTAAGTTCCTATTTAAAGGTTCTTAATACATTTTGATGTATGGCTGGATCAAGCAAAGGGAATGAAGCTTAAAATAAGAGTATGCTCAATCTGATCGCGAAGTTGGATTTGAATCGCATGGTTCGAAGATCGGATTCTTGAGCTACTACTTAGGAGTTATGATAGATTGCTAGAAAATATGTAATAGCATAGTTTTCATTTAAAGTTGCATTGTAAGGAAAAAGTTTTTTTCCGCATTTATAAATAAATAAAATTTTGTTTTATTTTAGTATATCTCCTTGCAATGGCATTTATGAAAAACTAATGTTTGTATGTTTCTAACAATAGTGGAAATATGAATTTGATTCTTTCAATTGTGGTAGTGTCTGAATTTACCAAATAAGTAAAGATTCTCATCACCCAATTTTTTAATTGGACCAAAACTTGGAATCATGCAAGTTATATAGTATGATGAATGAGAATTTTCACCTTTGGAAAATCAAGACTAATTCCTTGTTTGCATGTATATGTGAGTCAAGTGAAGGACTAAGGTTTCTCAAATCTGAAAAGATGGGAGAGTACTTTAGTATCATGTGTTGTGATCATCTTAATGATTAAGAAACCATATCACAATTGTTACTCTAAGGACATCTTAGTGCATTCCTATGGGTAAGAAGAGGAATCGTGAATTGTTGAAATGGTTAAATCAAGAAGATGAGTCATACTTCGTTCCAAAACAATTCGTAGAGTCATACTCCAAGATTGTAACTTGAGTGACATATCTTAAAGAAAGGTTTATAACACTTGTCAAATGTAAGAGTAAAATGTGTCCTACTCTTGTACATTTGAAATTAGTAAGTTGTGATGTCTTGGATAAAACAAAGACCAACTAAGGCCAATTGTGTGAAGTGTTTGTCTTGATAAAGAATCCACACTATATCTTGAATATTTGGCAAGAGAGTCTTATATGTCAAGAGGACAGTGGGAGTCTTAAAGATCTTGAAAAAGCTTCAAGATCTAATCAAGAATAAAAACTTTTAGTTTATCACTAGCACACGACGTGAGGTTTATAACCTATCGTGTTGACATTTTCCTATTTATGTGACCATTATAGTTAAAGTTGGTTTTGCATATGAGTTCTGAGAGTTCTCAATTGGTTGCATAACAACTAGGAAGCAATGGCAGACCCTTGTGCTGCTAGGTGGCAAGAAGTTAAGACTGCACAAGTTCAATCCATATGAGTTTGGATTTGTCACTAACCTTGTATTGTGATTATCTTTTTGACAAATTCACATGGATATGAACACATACACCATAAAATCTAAGTATCATAAGGTTTCTCTCTGATTCATGTAAATGATGGTCAGGAAACGCTTTCACTAAGTGTTTTTAAGTAGATAGCAATTGTGATATTTGCATTCTCAAAGTCATTAGTGGAGTGCGTGTGGTTAACCGGCACACTAACATAGAATTGTGAGAAATGGAAAAGGTCTAAATAATTGAGACTATGATTACGACATCCCTTTTCATAGTTCTAAAATTGTTTAGACAGACATGTGTGTTATCTAAGGAAAGGTATATGATTTTGATAAAGTTTTTAACAAAGCATATCGTATCAGAAGTCTGAACTTTGGTAAGAAAGTCAATAAAGTATTGATTTCTAGAAGTCCGGTTGATTTCTGAGTACATGTCAAAGCTAGTGGGAGCATAAGTGTTATGCTGATAATTCTCATGTTAGTGGGAGCATGATAATTTTGATAAGTGTTGCAAGTTAGCAATGTTAATTATAGAAAAATAGAAGTTTCAATTGGGAAAAAGTTGTTTTGCTATAACTAAGGGATAGGAAATTGTAGGAAATTGTACTTCATATTAGGTCTAAAAGCTTAGTTTGAGATTTTATCATCTTTAGTCAAGGATATATATATATATATATATATATATATATATATATATATATATATATATATATATATATATATATATATATATATATATATGATTTTTGTGTTGGTATGGTTCAACATGAGGAAATTCTATGTATACTGCGTTCTCTAATTCGATTATGATTACGGCATCTCTCTTCATAATCGAATTATGAAAACATGGAAAATAGAAATATTATAGCAAAATACTATTCTAGTATCATGTCTTTATGTGAGACATCAAGAATCGTGTCCCATATGCTTCGAATATAGGATCGATTGCATGTGCTATAATATTCATATGTTCTAAATTCTTCCAAATGCCTAGAGCATTAAGAGGGAAAAAGTACTAGAACTGGATATGACTAATTTGATTCAACAATTGTCAAGGACAATCTAAGGTTTACCAAAGATTGGTTGCTCAAGGACAGTTCAAAAGTATAGTGTTGGAAGGACCATATTGACATATTCTGAAAAGAGGAAATTCTTATTCAGGAGTGATAGTCAAAATGGGAATATGGAAATGTTCCCATAGGTGAAAGTTATTCATTAAATCTATGTAAGATTAGTAAACTTAATGCAAGAAGGATCTTCAAAACAATGTACTTTGAATATGAGACTTTGTTTCCATGGAGTTAATCTCCATTGGAATACGATGTAATGTCAGTTGACAAGTCTTTGTGACTTTGTGCATAATCATTACAGAGGATCAGTGCATATAGGGTTAAAATCTAACAAATTTCGGTAAATGGTAGGAATTTGGAATTCGTGCATTTGCAGTAAGAAGTTGGGATTGTGAAATGACAATCATTGGAATTATGTTCAATCAATCTATTTCACAAAGTAAAGATCGTAGAAAAACTTAGTGTGCATACTTGGTGTATGGCATAATTAATGTTTGGAAAAATATAGTGTGCATACTTGGTGTATGGCATGACGAGTGTTTAGAAAACATAGTATACATAATTGGAGCATGGGACAACTATTGTTTTAATTCAAGTATAAAGTTGATAATCTGAAACAGTATGCAATGAATAATGTGTAATCAATATGGTGATAAATAAAAGGTGTTATATTTATATTCATAAGTTTTGAGACCATATTGGATTCGATTATTCTTGTGTTTCATTTTGCATGTTTTGACTTCCATAATAATTAGGTCGTTCTTCCTGAATGACTAAGTTGTTCAAACCATCCACAGTTGATAATACGTTGGAAGTAGGTATTAAGGCAAGATTGTCATGAAGCTGGTTTGTAGATGTCTAAGGTATTGGACATAGCAAGAGTTTATGCAACATTCATGAGTGCTCATAAGTTATAAGTATTGGATTAAACACACACTCATTTGACTCACTTCATGGATTTTATCACGAGTGATCATGAGACGATAATATCTTATATTCTTCAAACCTAGAGATATGAGATGTTGCCTATGAGTTGGTTATACATTGATTGTACGAAAACGCATTGGTAACTCGATGTTATAAAATGTGCCTTTGTGTATGATTCAACAAGTAGTAGAACAAGCATATGAGTTGAAGTTTATCCATTCCTTTTATCCTTGAAGGGATAAAAGCGATATCTATGGGCCCCTCGATGATTTAGTGATGACACCCCGAAGTGCTTGGCTAAGCCTAGTCTGATTTGATTTGTTTAATTAGTTATTCGTCATAAATCGGAAATCGGGAAACAACAAATGGACAAAAAGTATGATTATAATCCATGTCTCAGTCCATATGTTATCTAGAATGTAGGAATATATGATCCCTTATCTAATGGACGAGTCAATGATTTGTTCAAAGTTCGACAGCAGCTTGTAAGAGCTACGATTGCTAGTTGGGTTTTGGAGTCATACGCAATAGTAGTTTTAGACTTATCCAAGTGGGAGACTATTGGATTAGTGTCTAAGTCCATAACTATAATTGGTATGTACTTGACCCGATTTGGCATGGTCCATTTGGGTTGCATGGCATCGGAACAATTTGGATAGACTTTTGTGAGAAAAGGGTAATTATGATTTGTGAATATATTATTAGCTCTAATATATTAATATGAAATCATATTATTTAATTATTATTGATCAAGAATTAATTTGGAATTAATTTTGTGATCAAAAGGAGAATAGTTAAATATATGGGGATTGATTATGTAAATCATTCATTCTTATATATGTGGGCTAATGATCCATAGTTCTTCATGTTGGGCTAAACCCATGGAGTAACCCATGGATACTCTATGGAGGTTTTAACCCATGGAGCATGAAGAATATGGAAAGACATGAGTTACATGGTGTAACCCTAATAGCCACAATATATAGGACCCCATGGCTCAAGAAATTGGGGCTAAGGTGTGTACACATGAGAGCTAGCCGATTTGAGCAGAAGAACTTCTCAATAAAGTTATTCCAAGTTGTTCATGGTGTTGTGTGAACCATTTGAGGTGTCACACTTGAGGCACTAGGCTCTTAAGCTCCATGGAATCAAGCTACTCCATCAAAAGGTATGTCATTCTACTACTTTCTTGTAGTATAGTTGTTTCATAGTATGCTAGTTAGGATGAAACCTTGGAATATCAATTATTTGCATGTATAATAGAGAAAACATAGATCCAAGGTTTATAGGGTTCCATGTAGACCATAGGAGTGTTAGAATGATCAAAACCCTTCACATTTCTTCCACGAGCTTCCAACCCATTCGAAAGAAGGATTGAAACAACCAACCAAAGGGTCGTTGGTGGGATTCACAAGTCACCAGCTACAACCAACAGGCACCATAAGTCTCCCCTTCACCCTCATTAGTCTTGATGGGAAGGAGAGAATCACGACAGCAATAAAATTCTCAGTAATAAACCACCTATCTGAAATGGACATGCTCCCCGGACGGCCAACGCTCTTCCAGTTCCAGGCCATACCGTTAACGATTCATGGCATAGTAAAATTTATCACCAGCTCGGGATCGACCACGGTCACCACCTACAACCCTAAAACGCAACGTTGCGAGGCTACTACCACACTGGAGGCCGCATACGTCTCGAGAAAGCAAAGGACAAATTGGCATGGGCAGAAGAATCCAGCTCAAGTAACCATTAAGAAAAACCAAGAAAGTAAAGGAGACAACCTCCAACAGGAAGATTATCAAGGGGAGGAAGGAGGCATCCACAATAACGGAGCTAGTCCGGGAACCACAGAGGTGACTGACACGAACACCCACGCGATTTTGGTGTAACATCCATAAAATTTATGAAAATTTAAAACATTTTTCAAGCATTCAAAACCCATTATTTATTACAAAATGTTTTCAAAATAGTTTCATAACAGAGTATCCCAGAAATCAAAATCATAAAATGTGAGGCGGTGCATGATCACGCCTTCGCCTTCTCACGATCATGTGAAGTACCTAAAACAAAATCCAAAACTTTAAGCCCAAAGCTTAGTGAGTTTTCCCAAAATACCAACGCCTTACAAACCATAACCATATAATAACAAACAACATGCATATAGAGTCTATAGTATGATTGGACCACCCTCACCGGGCCCTCAGTCTATCTGGCTCACTCTTAGAACCTTCAGCATGCCTAGTCCGCCTCACCGAGCCTTCAGCTTTTCTGGAGCATTCTCTGGGCCTTCGACATGACTGATATGTCCCAATGGCATGCAGTCTATCTGGGCCGCCCTAGGTATGTTGGCCTACATCACAAAGCAAGTCCGCCTCAACCCACCCCCAATCATACAATGAATACATAGATAACAAATTCTACCATATACAAACAACCAGACCGATCTAACATATCATTAGTCATAGCATCATCCTATAAACCAGGATACCAACCTAACAGGTCACTAAACATAGCATCATCCTATATACCAAGATACCGACCTAACAGGTCACTAAGCATATCATCATGCAATAACCAGGATATTAATCCAAAAAGAAGGGCCGACATTCGTGCCTTCGACCTTGTTAGTATAGTGAAGACAACTCACCTCACACTGCTTAAGTCCCGCGGATAAACTCTAGCTGCTAGATGAAAAATTCCGAACTGTCAACATCAAAATGACACCCAATTAATAATTGGGTTCCAACACATAACCATAAGTCCATGCTTGGGGTAAAAGACTACTTTACCCCCAACCTAGCTTGATTCAAGCCCAAGGCCCAAGCTCACACTCCAAAGGCCTAAAAGTCAAATAATGAACCAAATCCCAACATATGGCCCAATTGATGGGTTTTGGTCATAAGAACATCCTATGTGCTCATACAAACCCTAATGCTTGGATCTAGGTTTCTCTATTGTACATGTAAGTTATCCAAGACTATAAACCCTAATTCTAGCATACAAGTAATCATATTAACATAAGAATGGGTTTTAGATATTACCTTGATTGTTATGTAGCAATAACAATCACAATTCCTCCTTGTATAGACTTTAGAAAGCATAGAGTCACAAATGTCACTCCTCTAATGGTTCACAAACACCAAGAGCAAGAGGATGAATAAAAGAAGAGAAGGAGGCTCTCAAAAACGTGTGGAAACCCTAGACCATTAGTTCCCCACGTTTTTGGAGCATAAGGGTTCTATATATAGTGAGGCTATTAGGGTTATCTAACAAGGAAACCCTAATTTGGATGCTTAAGCCCTAAGCAACCCATGGACTCCTTTCCTTAAAGGCCTTGGACGATTTCTAATGGGTTTCCCCATAGAATTCGTCCAACCTTATAATATAAGGCAATCCATGGCCCAATTGCAATTATCTTATAATTACAATTCTAGTCCCTTAAGTTTAATTAATCTCTTTTAGTCACAAACTTAATTCTTATTAATTCTTGACTAATATTAATTAAACAATATGATTTCTCCTTTAATATATTATTCTCATAATATATTAATAAATCATATTTAATCCTTTCTCTCCATAATTCATCCTATCAAGTTGCTTTGGTGAAGGCAACCCAAAAGGACCATGCACCATCGGGTCAAGTACATACCAAAATAGTTATGGACTTAGACACTAATCCAACAGTCTTCCACTTGGATAAGTCTAATAACTATTCTGCGTATGACTTCAGATCCTGATATGCAATCGTAGCTTTCCAAAGCCATTGTCAACTCTGATCCTATCAGATACACGTGTTCTTTAGATAAGGGATCATATATTCCTCCATTCTAGATATCGTATGAGACATGATTTCTAATCATTCTCTCTGTACTATTTCTCGACTTCCGATTTATGACGACTGACTAATTGAACAAATCAAATTAGCCCTAGCCCGGCCGAGCATTTATGTTTGTCATCACTAAATCATCGAGGGGCCCAAAGATATCGCTTTTATCCTACTTTCGATAAAAGGAAAGGATAAAATTTGATTCAATGCTCGCTTGCACTCACTCACCGAATCACACACAACAATATGTTTTATGACACCAAGTTACTAGTGCGTTTACATATTATCAATGTGCAACCGATTTGCAAGATACAACTCACGCATCTCGGTTTCAAGAATATAAGATGTTATCGTCTCACCAATCACTCGTGATAACAATCAATGAAGTGATCCAAGTGAGCGTGGGTTTAATCCAATGCTCAAATCATAAGCACTCATGAACGTTGCAGCAAACATTTGCTTATGTCTAATACCTTTTAGACAATCCACACACCAATTCATGACAGTCTTCATTCATACCTACTTCCAACATATGAACGACTGTGGCCCATTCAAATAATCTGACTGTTCTCAACCAATTAAATTATTCAGGAAGTCAAAACATGCAAAGTGAAACACAAGAATAATACTAATCCCATATGGCCTCAAACCTTTGAGAATAAATAAAACACCTTTTATTTATCACCATATCGATTACTCATTATTTGTTGTTTTGGGTAATCAACTTCTTTCTTGAATTTTTACAACACTTGTCCCATGCTCCCAGCATGCACATAATGTTTACCTATGGTTCTTGATGAGTTATAAATAAACTTGAAGATCGATTAGATCTTTGTAACAGGTAGTGCGAAGAACCTAAAACAATAAACAAGACAAGATTGAATCACAATGTGTCGAATGATTAATTCAAACAATCCTCAGCAGAGCTCGACTAAGAACTTCCGCTGTAGAGGATTTAGGGTTACAAGAACGATAATTAAAACTTCTCTGATCAATCTATTCTATCGTTGCTTCCGTCCTTCTAAGATGCATGCAAGCACCTATATTTATAATAAACCCTACTATACTCACGGATGGACATGCCCATACCGGAGATACAAAAACGGACTAACAAACGAGCCCAATAGACGCAACATACAAAATATGACCCAACAATCTCCCCTTTTGCGTCAAATTGGAGCGAGACTACTTCTTCTTCTTGCTTGGGCCAGCAGCGAGAACTTTCTATGTGGTGTCAAACAGACGAGTGATTAGCGAAAGAATCGTCTGTCTGAACCGAATGTACCAGTGTATCATGTCATCGAAGTACTTGACATCATCCGCTGAGTTTTGCTTGCATCTGTGGATGATCCCCAAAACATGCTCTAAGCAAGCAGTAGTGTACAGATGTTTGTCAGCCAAGGCAAAAAGACATTTCTGCCCTTCGTTCCTGGTGAACATGACCGAATTCCTTCTCGAGTCAATTTTGCCCATCTGCATTTGGTTAAGATCACTGGCAGAGCCAACAGGAGATATTGTTGGTTTCTTCTTAAATACGCTTGCTATCTCCTGGTCCATCAGCACAACTTCCATGATGTAGCACACGAGCATCCTCTTGAAATGGTTGATGATCGGACCGTATTCAGCTTCATTGGTTAGAAGGATGTTGTGCAAGATTATCCAATCATGGGGATTGAGGTTCGGAAGATCTGCAAGAGAAATGGCATGTTCGGTTTTGGCAGATCCCCGAAGTACCTTGAACCGAATGTTGATGAAGTTCCCTTCACTGTACGGCTTCAAGACCCGAACGTTTACAATTTTCTGAGCGCTCCAAGTCTGATATTGAGGATGAGCGGCCTTTAGATAAAAATTGATCAAGTCCCGATCAACCTGTGGATGAGGATGAGGGAACTCTGAAACGTTGGCGAAGGCGTGAAAGATGAATGCCTTTCGGGTCAGAGGCATGTCGAATTGAGAATCGACAGTGTTGGAACAATCAAGTGATATTACAGGTTCCAGCCACAAGATACTTGGAGTGTCGATGGCTTCTTTTATCATCCTCTTGAGAGTCCAAGCAGGAAAAAGAGTTTTCCTACTCTCAAGAAGGTCGTGGGCTTCCTTCTGTTTTCTTTCTGCTTCTTCAGCTTCTCTAGCCACACGAGCACTGATATCAACATCATAATTTCGACGTTTTCTCTTTAAAAGATCAGCGATAGTCTCTTCATCTTCATCTTCTTCCTCAGCAATGTTCTTGCCTTTATTTTTCACACCAGAACCGGAGGCTTGGCCTACTGGAGGAGGTGCGGTTGTGTGAGTTGCCTTTGAGGATGGAGGTGGTTGAGACATGGACTCCTTGTCTCCCCCTTGTTTCGGAATGGACACGAAATCAAGTAACCCTTCAAGTTTGCTTAGCAGGGCAAGGGCTGGAGCGAGTTTCTCTGCAAGGTCACGCCTCACAGTGTAGTTAAGGATGGGATCATGTGCTTCGAGGATGCTGGAGATGGCAGAGTGGACATCCGAAACACACGATTTTATCACCTCCCTTTCGGACCGAAGAGAGTCAATCTCTTGCTGAGAGTGAGAGAGTTGAACACTATTGACCTTCAGAGCAGTGGTCTTCTTGGCTAGAACATCCATCAAAGAATTCTCAGCAGCCAAATCTTCTTGTAGCTTCGAGAGACGCTCGTCAATGGTTGCACGGAATGCTGAGTTGTCATCAGAAAGCGTTTGACGAAATGAAGCGAAGGACTTCAACTCAGTTGAGACAGACGTTGTCAACTGTTGAACAATTGGTTCCAACGTAGTCTTAGCAACATTTGCACTCTCCTGTAAAGACTGTAACAGGACGGAGGCATCAGAAAATAGTTTATCGACTTTTTCGGTCGCATCCTGACAAGCTTTCGTTGAGGCGTCGATGGCGGAGGTTGCAAAAGCAATTGAATCTTGCTGAGCCTTTGAGAAAGCATCAACAATCTTCTGAACTGCATCTTTAGAAAGGGATGACTGAGTAGTGGAAGAGGAGGTGATGAGCAAGTCAATCTTATCATGAAGCTCCTTGAGATGTCGCTTGGTTACGGGAGCATCGTCATCGTCATCACTCTGAACTTGAAACGGACTGTAGTAGACCGAGTCAAACGTCATATCCTCTTCGCCAAGGAGTGGTTCTTCTCCTTATGAAGCATGATCAGGAGAGGGTGGGGGTGGTGAAGCTGGTGGAGCTGAAGTGTGAGTAGGTTCGGGTTGGGTTGTTTTGGGCGTTGGTGTAGGTTCGGGTGCTTTTGTGGTTTCAGGTGCTGGAGTGGGTTCGGGTGTAGCAGTATGAACCCCCGTATCAGATACGTTGGCCCTAACATCTGCAGTGGATGTTGTGGTTGCTTCGGTGAATAATGGTGTTGGTATGGGGATCGAAGTGGATGGTACTGAAGTAGTGGAGGTTATGGGGGGAATAGAAAAAGGAATGGTTCTAGGTGGAGAATTAATGGGAGAAGTAGAGACATGAACTTCTGGTGTAGGAGATCCGGGTGGAGTGTTGCCTCGTGGAGATTCGTCAGAATCCGAACTCACACCCTCAGACTCGCTTGAGGAGGAAGCGATGATCAGCTTTCGCTTGGGATGAGTTTTTAGGCGCTTTTGCTGCGAAGACTGAGCAGCCTTGGTTGGTTTCCTCTTCTTTGGAGAAGGGCCTTTAGCCCCTTTCGCCACCTGTTTTCCTTTATCAGCCTTCTTGCATCTTGGAGCAGGCTTGTAGGCGTCATGAATGGACTTCAACATCTCCGGAGTGAGATCCCTCGGACCAGAACGCTTGAATTCATTGTATGTTCTGATAATCCGGCTATCAGCAGGAACGTCGCCATACATAGTTTCCGGAATTGAACCGTTGAATAGAAACTTGGAAGCGTCCGAGACAATGATCTTCGTGGTATGAAATGTACCAATCGAAGACATTGGAGCACCAACGACAATGGGGACGTGGTACTTGTCCATCACCCATTTCGTGATCAAGGTCCAGAACCTAGCGTAAGAAACCTCTGAATGCCTGGAAGTAGAGGAGAGACTCTGGATGAGCTGTTGCCATAGAACAAACCCATAATCTACATTGATGCCATTGTAGATTCCATACATTATTGATAAAAATAACCGACTGGCACCATCAGATCCAGCACTTCTTTTAGAAAGCCCTTTGAATAGAACAGTGAACATCCCGTTCCACTGTGGAGGTAGGGACGACTTCTTGAACTTCGCGACTGAAGTAAGCACCTCCGTATAACCCATGTTGTAAAACATGTTGAATAAGTGCCCCAGTGGAATCGTCTCAGGGTTAACCCTCGTAGAATCAGCTTCAAACCCTAACAGGGAGCAAAACCTTTGCTTTGAAATTGAGGCTTTGTGCTGAAAAACATCAAAGAAGATTCTGTCAACAGCCTTGTCATAATGAGCAATCGCAAAGATTTGCGACAAGAACTCCATCGGAACAGATTCAGCTCTTGTAAATGCAGGAGCAATCGGAGAAAACTTCAAGCACTCGATAATGGGGAACATGAAGGCATCGTAAGCTTGAGGAGTTAAATCAATGATGAGGCTTTGTTGTGGGCGAATGGGTAGTATGTGGGATGTTGCATGAACAGAAGAAGAATCTGCCATTGCTTGAATAGAGTGGAGAAGATGATGAACAGGCAAGTATTAAGGAATTTTTGCTCTCTGGAAAATTTGATTGCGGTAAAGAGGTAAATGAAGTATTATGTTGCCTTTTATACTGGGGATTTAGGAGAGAGAAAGATCTTCCCAAATCTTCAATTGAAAAACGAAGAGTTTTCCGGAGTTGACTGATGCGTGACAGTTGGGGTAGCCGATGATCACGCATGAGAGTGAGTGTCAGACCCCTAAAAACACGCCTCCCATCAAGCGCTGTGTGGATATGAACCGTTTCCGATTCACACACGCCCCTTCTGCGCCATTTGGAGATGAGACGGTTCCAATTCGCACGCTTTCCCTTTTGCGCCGTTTGAAATCAAATCGATTAGACTCCCGCCTGAGTCAGCAAGGCTTCATCTTATCCCTTTAAATTGTAACGGCATCTTTTGAAAAATCCCCAATGTGGATTAAAATCAACCACAGCCTTTAATCAACCATTAATCCAATGAAAATGCCTGTAATTATTAGAACATGAATTTTGGAAAATCAAAGATTTTCGTGCTAAGGGTGTAAAAGAAAAGAAATAAAGTAATACTTTTTAGGAAAAAATGTGATGTCAATAAAGACACGAAACAAATGATCCCGGGCACGAATCTCTTCCTCCAAAGTCAAGAGAGACCTTAAAGTGTTTGTTTGGTTTCCCGTTGAATAACGATCAAACACTTATTAAGAAGTGTTGAAAGGCTCCTTTTAACTAGGCTTATAAGGGTGGCTTTCGCTTCGATTCAACATTCCTAATCTTGATATAAGATAGAAATTGAACGAAGTACTTGTGAGACCGGTGTAGTCTATTGAACAAGTAGGTTGGGAATAATTTAAACTGGCTAGGAAGATAAAATCTCAAAAAAAAAATTAAAACTGGATTCCAAGGGAAGAAATGTTATTGGTTGTAACAATTTCATAGGAATCACACAAAAGAAAATTTTGAGATAGCATTAAGATACGTCCGTCAATTCAATGGTGAAACTAGAGCAAATTAATTGGTCACCGTCAATTCGTATTGGGTATTGAATTTTGGGTTTCACTTAGCTCGTAGTGGCACGAAACTAAGATCATGAACACAGTTATTGTGTAACCATAAACCTCAGTGGTAATTTCTGAGAGTCTCAAGGGTTACGTTTGTGAAACGAGTGTGATGGAGAAATGAAATGTAGATGGTGTAAGAAATCAAAGTACCTCTGCTGCGAAAAATAGGACCAAGCAGAAAACTCTTATCTCATGTGAGAAGAGAGTTAGGTAGCTCATGATTAGAATAAATGTGATAGCCTAATTGGGAAGACAAAGTTTGTGTATACCAAGTCATTAAGGCTATTATTTAGAATCTGGTGAGGCTTTGGACGCATACAGCAGCATGCTTCTAGGGACACTTTGCTAATTTCAACAATTTCCCCATAAACGAACACACAAATAAAATTAAAGCCAAAAAGAAAATAAAGAATAAAATATTTTTGGAGTTTTTGATAATAAAAAAAAATATTTTTCGAATTTTTGATGAAAAAAAAATAAAAAAATATTTGGAACCGAACTCGAGCGTTCGGTCTATTTCGGTTGTGAAAAACTTTGGAACCGAACCCGGGCTTTCGGTCTATTTCGGGTGAGAATAATTTTGAAAACGAACCCGAACGTTCGGTCTATTTCGGTTACCAAAGAAAATAGATTTTCAAAAAGAGAATAATTTTGACAATAAGAGAAATGCATTTGGAACAATTATACAAAAGATTTACAACCAAGAAAACTACCTTTGATTGAGGAGCGAAAACCAGATGATTCAACCGATCCCGAGCGTTCGGTTCATTTCGGTACATTAGTGCAAGACCCGAACCCGAGCGTTCGGTCTATTTCGCTTTTTACGTTTGAGTATGAGTGGTAATTTTTGGTACGGACTCCGATTCCATCATGCCTAGCCCTTGTAGAATTTTGTTAAACGACGCTTCAGGAAGAGCTTTGGTGAAGATGTCAGCCAGTTGATCAGTGGTTCGAACAAAATGAATTTCGACGTTCCCATCTTCCACATGATCTTTAATGAAGTGATACCTCAGTGCTATGTGCTTGGTCTTGGAGTGTTGCACTGGGTTATGACAGATCCTAATTGCATTCTTAGAGTCACAATATAGTGGGATCTTTTTCATATTGAGTCCATAGTCCCGGAGTTGACTTTGGATCCAAATCACTTGAGAAGTACAGGAGGCAGCTGCAATGTATTCCGCTTCAGCTGTAGATAAAGACACATAAGTTTGTTTCTTTGATTGCCAGCTAACCAACTTCCCGTCAAGGAATTGGCAGCCTCCCGTGGTGCTTTTCCTGTCTAGTCCACAACCTCCAAGGTCTGCATCTGAGAAGGCTTGAACGAAGAAGCCTGAGTTGGATAGATACCATAGGCCTAAAGAGGTAGTTCGCTTGAGATAACAGAGTATGTTCTTTACTGCAAGCATGTGAGGTTCACGTGGATTCGCCTGAAATCTAGCACAGTAGCATACATAGAACATTATATCAGGCCTGCTAGCAGTAAGATACATCAGAGAGCCAATTATCTGGCGATATAGCGTAATATCAACTGCTGACTTATCCAAGGATGGAGTGAGCTTGGTGCCGAACGCCATTGGAACTTTAACCTTCGAATCTCCCATCATGCCAAATTTTACAAGGAGAGTCTTTGTGTAAGCTTCCTGATTAATAAAGATGCCTTCGGGTCCCTGTCTAATATTTAAACCAAGGAAAAAGTTAATTGGACCCATTGAGCTCATTTCAAATTTAGTCTCCATCAGCTTTCTGAATTCAGCCGTTAAGCTAGGATTCGTTGAGCCAAAGATGATATCATTGACGTAAATTTGAACAATCATAAGGTGGTTACCTTCCTTCTTACGAAAGAAATTTGGGTCAACCGAACCTTGTTTGAATTTGGACATCTTTAAAAACTTGGTAAGCGTTTCATACCAGGCTCTCGGAGCTTGTTTTAGTCCATATACGGCTTTGTCCAAAATGTAACAATGATTAGGGTACCTTTCATTTACGAATCCAGGAGGTTGCTCCACGTACACGGTTTCTTCAAGTTCTCCATTTAGAAATGCACACTTGACATCCATTTGGTAGACTTCAAAGTTTTTGTGTGCAGCATAGGCAAGAAATATTCTAACAGATTCCAGCCTAGCTACAGGAGCAAAAGTTTCTTCATAGTCAATTCCTTCCTCCTGACAGTATCCTTTCACCACCAAACGCGCTTTGTTTCGTATCACGTTGCCTTCCTTGTCCATTTTATTTCTGAAGACCCATTTGAGACCAACAACTAAGGCATCTTGAGGAGTTGGAATGAGGCGCCAAACTTTATTCCTTTTGAATTCATTCAATTCGTCTTGCATAGCTTGAACCCAATCGGAGTGATCAAGAGCAGTGTTAACTGTCTTTGGTTCAACTTTTGAGATGAAGGAGTTAAACATACAGAATTCTACTTTTGAAAATACTGAAGTTTGTTTTGCCTTAAGTGGTGATCGGGTCAGAACCTTTTCAGAGACATTACCGACAACCTGGGAGACAGGATGAGCTCTGCTCCATTTGACAAGAGGAGGGTAATTTGGATCATAGGATGGATCCAATTCAGCGTTTACCATCTCTTCTAGTTCAGATTGACTGTCATCGTCATAAAGCATATCAACATTCTCCCGCTCAATAGATAAGCTTTCAGGTATGTCTTGAGTTTCTTGAGCTACAAGGGTTTCGGGTGGTATCGAGCTTTCGGGTGTTGACGCACCTTCGGGTGATGTAGCACTTTCGGGTGTTGTAGCACCTTCGGGTTTTGTAGCACCTTCGGGTGTTGTAACACTTTCGGGTATTGTAGCACCTTCGGGTACTACTGATCGTTCGGGAGTAGCTTGAGAACTATCCTCCCCCTCAACATGTGAACTCTTCTGTAATGAAGAAGATGGATCCTCCCCCTCGATTGAAGCATTGTGCTGTAGAGGTTCATTGGAACAAGATCCTCCTTCATTCATTTGTTTGGCAACATCTTCGATGAGTTGCTTCAAATGATCTACTTTATTGTCTGTTGCACTGACTTCCGAGAGAGTAGCCTTTTCTGGTTCATCAAATAACTCGACAAACTTCTCAAATAGATTCGCGATTGAGGCTGTGACTTGGCCTGTTTGAGGAAAGATTTCTCCTACTGCGTCTTCGTTGGCCTTTAGCTTTTTGACATAGCTATCATCAAAAGTCATGTAATAAGTGTCTTTTATTTTTCTTGATCGCTTGTTTAATACCCTATATGCTTTAGAGGTGAGAGAATAGCCCAGAAATATCCCTTCATCGGCTTTGACATCGAACTTGTTACGGTGTTCTTTAGAATTGAAGATGAAGCACCGAGAGCCGAACACATGGAAAAATTTGACATTCGGCTTTCTGTTGTTGATGATCTCATAAGGAGTGAGAGTGAATCGCTTATTGAGATATGATCTGTTCTGCGTAAAACAACCTGCAGCAATAGCATCAACCCAAAATATAAAGGTAAAAAAGCAAAACTTAGCATGATTCGGGCCGTCTCACACAAAGATCGGTTTCGTCGTTCAACAATCCCGATTTGTTGAGGAGTGTAGGGAGCTGAGAAGTTATGACTGGTTCCTTTGTCGGCCAAGAATTCTTCGAATTCTTTGTTTTTGAACTCCAGTCCATTGTCGCTTCGGATATTGCGAACGACTTTCTTCAGCTGTACTTCAACCTGCTTGATGAACACCTTTAGCTTGAGAGTCGCTTCAGATTTATGCTTTAGAAAGAACACCCATGTAAAACGCGAGAAGTCATCAACAATGACTAGAATGTACTCTCTACCGCCGATGCTTTCGATAGATGATGGACCACACAGATCAATGTGAATTAACTCTAGTGGTTCAACAACTTTAGTGTTTATAATAGATGGATGACTTTGACGACTCTGCTTCCCCATTTCGCATGCAGCACATAAATGTTCTCTATCGAACTTGAGCAATGGAAGACCTCGAACATGACCTCCAGTGACAAGTTTATTGATGTCCTTAAAGTTGAGATGAGAGAGCCTTCGGTGCCATAGCCAGCTTTCGTCAGATTGTGCTTTGGATAACAGGTAGATAGCTGTATTCCTTTTGATGGATTTGAGGTTCAGGGGAAACATTTCGCCTTTGCGCTCCGATTTGAGAATGACTCTTTTCGTTTTCTTCTCAATTATTTCCGAACCCTCATCATCGAATGAAACCTTGAGACCGGTACCTCCAACAAGCTGAGATACACTGATGAGGTTGTGTTGTAGTCCTTCAACGTATGCAACCTTCCTAATCGTAAAATCACCATTTGTAATCATTCCATAGCCTTTTATGGTGCCGAAGGAGTTGTTCCCGAACTTGACATTTCCACCGTTTGAAAGAGACCGAAATTCCCTCAGCTCTTCCTTCCTTCCTGTCATGTGACGTGAGCATCCACTGTCAATATACCATTCTTCGTCAAACTGCTCGTCACTAATAACCTGCAAAAATTAAGCAGATTTAGGAACCCAAAGTTTCTTGGGTCCACGTGAGCCTTTCACAGGAACAGGAATAGTAAGAGAGATGTCAACAAGATATGATCTTTTTACTAACGTTGTTTCATCTTTCCTTTTAATGGTGAAAACCTTAGTCTTATTGGGATTTGTGTTTTTTGGTTTGGATTCTGGTTTAGGTATTTGGACTCTGGGATTATTTTGATTTGTTTCAGCTGATGAAAACTTTGATTTTCCTTTCAAATTTGTTGATGATTTAGGTTTTTGAGTGCGAACTGAATTGAATTTAGAAAGAGGTTGAGAGTAATTAAAAGAATTAGAAGAAGAAGAACGAGAGAAGTTAGACTGAGATGATTTCTTGGCTTGAGATTCTAAGTGACCCTTTTGTTTTTGATCATTAGTGGGACCGAACCTAGATCTTTGGTCTCTTTTGCTCTCGGAACCGAACCTTTTCTTTCGGTAGATAGTGTTTTCTGAACCGAACCTTTGCTTTCGGTTGTCAAATTTTTCAGAGCCGAACGTATCCTTTCGGTTGTTTTGACTTTCAGAACCAAACCTCTCTCTTCAGTTGTTATTACTCTCTTGTGACCTAACAGTGCTTTTCTCTGACTTTAGATTTCTTTCATGATAAGAGAAATGGGCATTTTGAGATTGCCAGAACTGTTTTCTTTCAAAAAGATTCTTCTTGTATCTCTGATTCCTTTGCTGTTTTTGATTTCTCACCTGCTTCGGCTGACGATGGATATTCGCTTTTTGTTTTTGCTTTCTATCAGCAGGTTCACTTTGAACTGATGATGTGTCGCTTGAGGTAGTGACTTCTTTTGCAGAAACTCCTTTTTCTTCAGGAACATCTTTTGTACCACTAGTACTTGGCACGTCGAAGTTATCAGGTTTGTTCAAAGGTTCTGGCACATATCTGCCTTTAGTTTTCCATGAAGTCCTTTCTGACAGACCAACTGTTTCGTCAGCATTGTCGATAGGAGCAGACCAGAAGAACTCATCACAACCATCAGCATTATCTTCGTTTACAATAGCTGTGAGTTCGGCTGTCTGATGTTCTGTTACGCCTGTTACTTTATACACCTGATTTGGAGTTGTTCTCACTTTTTGGTATACAACAGCCTTTTCTTCAAGGATCGGGGACTTTTGTTGGGACAGACGAGCAAACTCCACAGAATTTTCTGAAATAAGATTTTTGTGGTTTTTGGGTTCGCTCTTGACAAACTCTGAACAGTCAACTGTGTCTTCAACAGAAATTTCATTTTTATCATCGTCCTCATTGAGCTCAGATGCATTTTCAACATCAATTTTATTTCTGAGCTCAAGTTGGCATTCAATGAGTCAAACTTTTGTATGGTTTCGGTTCTTAGTTTTAGTTTATCATTTTCATCCAAAAGATTTTTTAGCATGTCTTTATGGTCCTTGGACTTTATGAAAGATTCGATTTTGTCTAGACCATACATATATGTCGGATTAACATCCTCAGATGAAACAACACTTTCACAGTTATATGCTTCAGCGTCAATTTCATCCTCCTTAAACTCAAGGAAGGGAAAAATCATGCGATGAATTTTCTGCCCTATTGCACAGTTTAAATGTAGTTGAGTGATATTAGTGTAAAGACGCTTAGCAATTAAACAAAAGACATTTCTCTGTTTTAAAAGTTTTAAATTGTCTCTTTGTAAATAAATGTTTTCATCCTTGGATTTGATTAACTCCGACTCCTTTAGCTCGATCCACATCCTCCGTTCCTCACTCTTTGAAGATACCCTGCTTATTTGGTCAGTTAGGTTAGAATTGGTGACCCGTGTTTGAGTTAAACTGCTGTCTAGATGAGAGATTCTTGAATTAACATTTTTTAATTCCTTTTCATATGAACTTTGTGGGACTTTGAATGAAACAAAAACTGATTGTACCTTCTTGATTAATTCATCAAGCTCATTAAACTGCACGCTGAGAGGTTTTGTTGTGAAGCACAAGTCCTCTCGCTCCTTTGTGTCTTCATTCCCACCATCTGTGTTGTATCCCCTCATCATCCGCTACCGAACCCTGCACAATTAAAGCATTCATAGAAGGGTTAGCAGTGGATTTCTTTCTTTTGATCTCTTCCAGCTTTTTCAACAACACATTTTCTTCGTCTTTCTCCTCATCTTTTTCTTCCATTTTCTTGAGAACACAATCTTTGGCATAGTGGTTCTTTCCTCCACAATAATAGCAGCTCACACCCGAATCTCCTTCAGCTTTCGGTTCCTTCTTTGGTTCATCTGCCTTCGGTTCTTCCCTAACCTTTTCAGAACTGTAACTTCCCTGCCAATTTCGTTTTTTATTGGTAGGGAACCTTTTCTTGATGAACCTCTTTGGGTTTGACACCATCATTGCATAGTCTTCAGAGGTAAGGTCATAATCCTCCAGGTTGAGGTCTTCATCTTCCATCACAACTTTGCTTTTGGACAGAAGAGCCAATGATCCCATGCTTGAAACCACATTTTTCTCCTGTAACACAATCTTTTCTTGGGATTTCAAAATCCCTACCAGTTTCGCCAAAGAGTAAGATTTGAATTGCTCATGCGCTTTAACAGTGGACACAACCGCTCTCCACTCAGATCTGAGACCGTTTAAAAATGTAACCTTTTGTTCAATCAACTTCCTTTCAATATCATGTTTAATCATCTTACTAAGAAGATGATTGAAGCGATCGAACGTCTCAGTTACAGTTTCTTCAGGACTCTGCCTGAATTCACCAAATTCAGACAAAAGCAAGGTTTGAATGGAATGCTCGAGATCTTCGTCCGTAGAATATAACTCTCGCAGCCTATCCCATATTTCTTTGGCAGTGCTGCATGAACTCACCAGCCTGAAAGTGTCAGATTGAAGAGCGAATCTGATTAGTCTCAATGCTTTAATATTGCACTGAAATTTATCTTTTTCGACTTGAGCAATATCTTTAACGTCTTTCAAAAGATCATTATACTCCTTCTGAGTTTTAATAATTCTTAAAGTTGCTGAATGAGCGAATGGTCCAGATACGATTGCTTCCCAGATGAGATATCCATTGTCCTCAGATTCGATGACATAATCTTCAAAGTGATGTGCCCAGACTTCGTAATCCTGGGTGTAAAGGATGGGAATCTTTGTCGTTGAATCAATGTTGTTTGAGATGTTAATGGGATTAGATTGTGACTCGTCCATGCTTGATCGAATAACCTGTTTAAAAGATCAGACTTGTAATAAATTAAATTAGGGCAACACAAATAAATGTTGAGTTACGTCAATTATGGGATGACGGCTCAATAAATATTAGTTAATGCGGAATAACCCTAATTGCAACCTTTTTCACAGAAAAGATGTGTATGAATTACACAGCCTCCTGCTCTGATACCAATTGATGAGTTATAAATAAACTTGAAGATCGATTAGATCTTTGTAACAGGTAGTGCGAAGAACATAAAACAATAAACAAGACAAGATTGAATCACAATGTGTCGAATGATTAATTCAAACAATCCTCAGCAGAGCTCGACTAAGAACTTCCGCTGTAGTGGATTTAGGGTTACAAGAACGATAATTAAAACTTCTCTTATCAATCTATTCTATCGTTACTTCCGTCCTTCTAAGATGCATGCAAGCACCTATATTTATAATAAACCCTACTATACTCACAGATGGACAGGCCTATACCGGAGATACAAAAACGGACTAACAAACGAGCCCAATAGACGCAACATACAAAACATGACCCAACAGTTCTTACTTTGTGAAATAGATCAAATGAACACATTTCCAATCATACTCATTTCACAACTCCAAATCCTTTTTCATAAGTGAAAGAATATCAAATTGTTGCCATTTATAGAATATGCTAGATTCTAACATTTTTTGCAATGATCCTTTCGCAATGTCATAGCACAAAAGTCACATTGACTATTGCCAATGAAATTACAAAGTCCTCTATTGGAGATTGTTACAAGACAATTCCTTAGATATGATGTCTCTCACTCAAAGTACATTCCTTTGAACATCCTTTTGCATAAAAGTTTCTAATCTAGACATAGATTTTCAATATTCAATTCCCAATATGGACACGTTTCCATATTTTCCATATGACAACTCATTCTTAATAGAATCTTATCTATTTATAATAATTTCGATATGGTCCATCCAATACTATAATTCCAACTACTCACAAGCGACCAATCCTCGACGAACTTTGGATTGTCCTTTGATAGTTGTTTAATTATCTTAGTCAAAACCGATTCTTGTCCTTTTTCCCTCTAAATGCGCTAGACATTTGGAAAATTTTAGAATGGTCAAATATTATAGCATTTGCAATCGATCCTATACCCGAAGCGTATGGGACACGATGCATAATGTCTTACATAAAGATTTGATACTTTGTCAATCTTCTGCCACAATATTTTATGTGCTACGTTCTCAAAATTCGAACTATGAAGAGGAATGCCGTAATCATAATCGATTTTTGAGAACACACTATGTATCCTTGACTAAATTTATTAACATTCCACAGCCTAAGCCTTTATATTTGAAATGAAGCATAATCTTCTCTCCCTTAATTATTGCAAAACAACTATTCAACCCTTACAACTTTGCAAGGTATGACTCTTGTTTTCTATAATTAATATTGCTAACTTGCAATACTTGCCTTAATAATCATACAATCATAACATTTATGCTCCTACTATCAAGATGATTATTATAAACATAACACTTATGCTCCCACTAGCTTTGACATGTATTCAGAAACAGCTTAACTTTCAGAAAAACAATACCTATTGAATTTCTTAAGTTCATGTTTCTAATACCTAATGCTTTGATAATCCTTTATCTAAGCTTATACACCTTTCCTTTAGATAGCTCATATGTGTGTCTAAACAATTTAGACTAATTGCCAAAATCTCACAATTCAAATATGGAAAGGGATACCATAACCATAATCGAATTTGAGAATACAATTTCACAATCACTATCTTCTTAAAATCTCTTATTAGTGAAAGCATTTCCTCACAGGAGGGAATCTTATGACACTTAGATTTTAATGGTGTATGTGTACCTATCCATGTGAATTAGTCAAAACCAAAGTTTACGACAAATTCAAACTCATATGGACCGAACTTTCTAAATCTTGACTTCTTGCCTTATGGTAACACAGCTGCCCACCATGTCTTCCAAGTAGTTAAGCAGCTCACCCTTTCCTATCAATGTACTTTCCATTGATCAAGGTGCCTGCCTTTTATGCGTTCAAATGAGAACTCATAGAACTCACATGCATAGTTAACTCAATTACTATGGCACAGAAACAAAAAAGTGTCAACACGATAGGTTGTAAAACTCAACTCGTGTGCTAGTGATGACCGATAAGGTTTATTTTGATTTGTTCTTGAAACCTTTCAATACCATTAAGATTCCCACTGACTCCTTGACATATAAGATTCTCTTGTCAATAAACATTTCTTGATAAACAAATATTCAAGAGTTAGTGTAGTTTTTATCAAAACACTTCATAAATAGGTCCTAGTTGGTCTTTGTCTTATCCAAGACATCACAACTTTCCTCATTTGATGAATGTTATAAACCTTCTTAATACTTGTCACTCAATTTCACAATCTTAACTCTAAAACTTGTTTTGGAACGAAGTATGATTGAATTCTTGATTTAAGCATTTCCTCAATTCTTGATTCCTCTTCTTAGACATACAATTGTACTAAGACTCAGTTAGAGGATCAATTGAGATATGGTTCTTAATCATTAAGACCTATCATAAAGCATAAAAGGTACTCTCCCTTCTTCTTAGAATGGAGAAACTTTTATCTTTCTGCCTACTTGATTCTTCTTATTTGTTCTGCTATTGATTTAAACTTTTTCAATCAATTCAGAATTACACTTAATCTTATAAGTATAATCATATTTACTAAACCTTTAGTAAATCATGATGAATATCTTTGTTACTCTTATGGTGGACTTGATCAACACGCAACTTTGTGTACTCGATCTCCTAGTCCTTCACTTGACGCTTTGTCAATGAATTAGTCTAATTTCCAAATATGAAATTTCTCATTCATCGTGCAACCAAGTTGCATGATTCCATGTTTCTGTCCAATTGAAACTTGGGCGATGAGAACCTTTCCTTATTTGGTAAATTTTCTACTTTTCCATAATTAAGAATCAAATCCATTATTGCTAATATTGGAAACCTTCAAACATCAATTTTCATGCATGCTATTGCAAGGATAAATAAATAATATAAAATCAAAATTTATTTTATTGCGGAAAAAAATTTGTCTTACAATGCAATTGAATGAAAACTATGCTAATACATATTTCTAATTCTAACTCTAAGTAGTAGCTGAAGAATCTAATCTTCAAGTAATGTGATCGAAATCCATTTCTTCACGGTTAGATTCTGCTCACTTCTTCCCTTAAGCTTCCTTTCTTTTCTTCGATCCTACAAAACATCAATGGTAATCTTATCACATTATGTATTAAGAATCTAGAATAGGAGCTTAAAAGAGTTAGTCAATGGATTTTACCTAAAGGAGAGCCATACTTTTTGACTCTCCCATCTCTTAGATCTCTTAGGTAAATAGGGCAGCTTTGTCTCCAATGCCCCTTCTCTTGGCAATAAAAGCAAGTTGACTCTTTTGGAACAGGACATGGAACTAGTTCAGACATTGTCTTTCTCTTATGATCAAACTTTTCGATCATAGCATGTCTTTCGTTGCCATTGTCTATATCCATAGAGGTCTTGAAGGCAGATTCACCAATTAACTTTGCTTTTCTATTGCGCCAAACCATTGTTGATTCAGCAACAATAAGCATATAGGTGAGATCTATAAGGATCACGTCGCAGTTCATCATATAGTACTCTCTTACGAACTCACTATACGATTTAGGAAGTGACTGAAGAACCCAATCAACAGCCATCTCCTCACAGACAACGGATCCCAACATTCTTAACCTATCAATGTGTGACTTCATCCCTAGGACGTGTGCACACACCGAATTTCCTTCTTTATGTTTACTTGCCAAAAGGGCTTGAGTGAGCTTGAACTTTTCAAGTCTTCGAACTTGTGGGTTAGGGAGAATAATTGGAGGAGGTGGAGGAAGTGAAGTATGATTTCTTGTTCCTCGATCGAATCGTGGAATATCATCTTCATGTGGAATGCTTGTTCCACGTGATTTGGGAAGACCATAGTTGTCGTAATTTGACATCTACAAAATGGGAGAAAATAAATTCAAGTTAGTTGATTGATTGAGTCCTTAATAAATCACCCAAATGAGATATTAAGGCTAGGACCTAACACAATACGCTACAACCTAGAAAAGGGATGCCGTAATCTAGTTGCAGAATATTTGAAGGTAAGTGACTGACGATTCACTAATTTCCACCATTAAAAACGAAAAAGAAATTTAAGTTTTAAATCTATGAAAACTCCTAGATCCTTTGAGATTCATTGAACTTTTCAATGGCATGTTTAAATCTCGATATGCCCCTCTAGTTTGTGACTGGGATGCCGAGGATCAGAAAGCGGGTGTGAATAACCATGCAAACTTACATGGTGCCCTCACATGTTACAGTCACCTATTCGATGTGCCGGTAAACCACACACGCTCCACTGAACTATGACAAACATTGAGTCACCCTTTGCTACCTTTGCTTAGAACCATTTAGTGTGCCGGTAAATCACACACGCTCCACTAACGTCTTCGCAAGGGCACAAAGTGTAATTTCATGGAATTGCATCAATTCACTTTTGCCTAAGTAACTAAGATTGGGAATTTGTAAAACATTTAGTTACTTTTGTATTTCATTATACTTATAATGGAAGGTTTTGTCATATCCTACCCGTTCGGCTAACGACCCTCCACTAGTCAAGAGTGCGGTGGGTAAGAGTGGATACCCATTCAATCGCCATTTTATAGGCAATTTCCTTAAACACCCCTTATAGACCAGCTTCGTGAATGAGGCCTACTAACGGTAAGACTGACTTTTACTCATACATATATGTAATGTTAGACTTTTAATGTTATATATAGTATAGGGTGTATTTTACACTTTTAAAATACTAGGAGGTCAAATTTAACAATTATACTTTTAATTCAATTAAATTGTAAACCTAAACTTTTATGGATTTATTAAACCTCTTTTAATTATACACCTTAATTAATTAATAAAACCATAAGGGTGTGATTTGAACTTTTCAAAACAATACTAGGGTTTTAGAATTTAACATTCCTAAATTAAACCGTTTAATCAACTTTTAAATTCCAAAACTTGAGGGCAAGTTTTGAAACATTTCAAAACATTAGGTTTAGAATTTAAATATACATCAAAATTAAACTTTTAATCAAAATTTAAATTCCAAAACTTTAGGGCAAGTTTTGAAACCTTTTCAAAACATTAAGGTTTCAACTATTTAAATTTCAAAACTAAACTTTTGAGTTTAAATTTAAACTATAAAACCTAAAGGGGAAAATTGAAACTTTTCATAACACAAGGATCAAATAACAAATAATATAAATTAAACAATTAATTTCATCATTATCTATATTTGACCTAATTTCAATTTCTTGCAAAATAAGTTACCCAATTAATACAAATAATCAACTTTAATCATATAAGGAAGTTATTATCTAATTAATTGGCAATTATCTTTTGTTTAATCAAGGATATACTCATAAATATGATTAAAATCGGATTTTAATGATATTAGATAGATAAGGCAATTATCCATGAGTAAAACAGCAAGAAATCCCGAAATCCCCTCTTTCTGACGCTCGAACTTGCCGAGTACCCGCATGGACTCGCCTAGTAGGGGCCTACTCGCCGAGTCCACAATGGGACTCGTCGAGTTCATCAGGCAGTTTCACAAAAATCGAATTTTTTCAACTTGAACAAACATACAAGGCATCAATACAATAGAAACCAATCAAGGCTCTGATACCACTGATGGGTTTTGGTCATAAGAACATCCTATGTGCTCATACAAACCCTAATGCTTGGATCTAGGTTTCTCTATTGTACATGCAAGTTATCCAAGACTATAAACCCTAATTCTAGCATACAAGTAATCATATTAACATAAGAATGGGTTTAAGATATTACCTTGATTGTTATGTAGCAATAACAATCACAATTCCTCCTTGTATAGACTTTAGAAAGCATAGAGTCACAAATGTCACTCCTCTAATGGTTCACAAACACCAAGAGCAAGAAGATGAATAAGAGAAGAGAAGGAGGCTCTCAAAAACGTGTGGAAACCCTAGACCATTAGTTCCCCACGTTTTTGGAGCATAAGGGTTCTATGAGCATAAGGGTTCTATATATAGTGAGGCTATTAGGGTTATCTAACAAGGAAACCCTAATTTGGATGCTTAAGCCCTAAGCAACCCATGGACTCCTTTCCTTAAAGGCCTTGGACGATTTCTTTTGGGTTTCCCCATAGAATTCGTCCAACCTTATAATATAAGGCAATCCATGGCCTAATTGAGTTTATCTTATAATTACAATTCTAGTCCCTTAAGTTTAATTAATCTATTTTAGTCACAAACTTAATTCTTATTAATTCTTGACTAATATTAATTAAACAATATGATTTCTCCTTTATAATATTATTCTCATAATATATTAATAAATCGTATTTAATCCTTTCTCTCCATAATTCATCCTATCAAGTTGCTTTGGTGAAGGCAACCCAAAAGGACCATGCACCATCGGGTCAAGTACATACCAAAATAGTTATGGACTTAGACACTAATCCAACACCAATTTTCCAAATTGGGCCTAAACCCCTCACATGGTCTTACCTTAAGGCCCAAACATTTATTATAGTCACTTGGCATTCCAATGGTCAAATATCTCATAATCATCAAGGCCTAATTATAGCCCACCTATGGCCCAATTTTCCAAATTGGGGCCAAGCCTTTCCAATGGAACTTATCCTAATGCCCAATCCAAATATTCTAGTCCATATACTTGTTCTTGGATGACCCATTAATAGCCTCATCACCAAAGCCCAACTTAAGGCCCAAGCAAAATTAGGGTTTTCACATAAAATGACGATTACGGTTATGTGTTCTTACTTAACCCATTAATGATTTAATCCATTAAGTCCATCATCTTACTAGGTAAATCATACATTGTGATTGGGTGTAATTCATAATTCAATTACAATGGCCCAAAACGCGGGTCCTGATAAGTCCACACCAATAAATCCAAAATTAGGGTTTTCTAAACCCTAATTAGGCTTTCCAACCTAATCATGTGCCCATTAGTTAATTGGTTAGATTTTTAGGTCAATTAGGGCTTCGTTAGGTAAATTAGGGTTAAATAAGTTGGGCACCACTCACTACCACCTTGGGTAGAGGTAGTCAATGGCGGCTCACGGTGGCGGCCACCACCTCGTGGTGGTGGGTATAATTTTTGTCTACATATGTCCAAGCATCCCAAAATAACTATCACACACACACACACATAAGCACACAACCATCCAAGATGGCGGCTAGTGGCGGTAGAATAGCGGCATGAAGTGACAACCACCACCTCACGGCGGCGACGGGTTGTTTTCCTTGAATAATCTAAACATACAATGCACATGCAAAGCAATATCCAAATGAACACACACAAACACACACACCCAACCACCCTTGTGGTGGCAGGTAGTGGTTGGAGGTGACAGCCACCACCTGACGGTGGTGATGGTGGCTTTTCTTGTGAAATTAGGCCAAGCCACCACACGAATTTCATGTGTGTTGGATTAGGTGTTTAAGCCCATAACTATAATTGGTATGTACTTGACCCGATAGTAGCATGGTCCTTTTGGGTTGCCTTCACCATAGCAACTTGACTGGATGAATTATGAGAAAGAGTTTGATGTATGATTTATTAATATATTACAAGAATAAATATTAATTGAGAAATCATATTATTTATTTAGTATTAATCAGAAATTAATTTGGAATTAATTTTGTGATTAAAGAAACTGATTAAAACTAAGGGGACTGGTTGTGCAAATCATTGATAGTTGCAAACTGGGCCGCTGGATCACCTTGGAGAGGCTTGGACGAAATCTATGGGAAGCCCATAGAAGATTTCGTCCAAGGGGGCCTTCCAAATGGTTTACATGGGTTGCTTAAGGCTTAAAAAATCATATTAGGGTTTCCATCTAAAACCCTAAGATGCGCAGCTATATAAGGAACCCCTTGGCTCCTTGAAATCGACCCTTTGCATTAATAGAGAGGCCGAACCGATTTTAGAGCCTCCGTCACCTCTCTCATATTCTTTGATTGCTACTTGGTGTTTGTGAGTCCATTAGAGGTGCAACAATTAAGGCAGTAAGCTCTTGAAGGTCAAGATCAACAAGCTACAAGAAAAGATATTCTTCTAACTATGTTTAAGTTATCAATTTAGAAAATTGTATGCAAGATTAGGGTTTATGCTTTGGATAATAACTTGCATGTATAACTTGAAAAAAACCGAGATCCAAAGAATTAGGGTTGCATGTACACCATATAAATGTTGTAGTGCTCAAAACCCATCAGTGGTATCAGAGCTTAGGGTGTTTTTCTGTTATTTGATGCAATTGTATTGTTTTCAAAGCTGAAAAAATTTCAATTTTTGGTCTCTGACTGGTGGACTCAACGAGTCCTATGAAGGAACTCAACGAGTTGGACCAACACGACTAGTCCATGCCCTGACTCGGCGAGTTGGTTCGTCAGATGGCAGATTTTTTAGATTTTTGGCCTAAATTAGATTTGGATAATTATGATAAATTGTTTTAACTGTTAAAATTCAAAATTTATATTATGGTAATGATTTTCCTCGTCTAATTGAAAGATAATTGTCAAATTTTAAGATAATTACAGGATTATGTGGTAAATGAATTATTTGTAAAATTTGATTTGAATTTTCTTACCAAGTTAAATGGATTAGTTCAAATTTCATGATAAGGATAAAATTATATGAATAATTTAATTGTTTTAAAATTTGATCTAGAAAGTTTTGAAAAGTTTTATAACTTGCCCTCAAGTTTTGGAATTTAAAGTTTGATTAAAAGTTTTTAATTTTAAAATATTAAATCTAAAACCCTAGTGTTTTAAAAGTTTAAAATACAACCATTATACTATTATAATATTAAAAGCTTAATACTTATATGTATGTATAAGATGAGTCAGTCTTACCGTTAGTAGGCCTCATTCACGAAGTCGGTCTATAAGGAGTGTTTAAGGAAGCGGCCTATAAAATAATTGTCAATGGGTATCCACTCTTACTCGCCGCACTCTTGACGAGTGGAGGGTCATTAGCCGAACGTGTAGGATAGGACATTAATTCCTCATTAATAAGTATAATAATATTATAAAGTAACTAAATATTTTTATAAATTCCTAATCTTAGTTACTTTAGGAAAAATGAGAAAATGATGCTATTCCATGAAATTGCACTTTGCACCTTGTCAAAGTCGTTAGTGGAGCGTGTGTGGTTAACCGGCACACTAACTTGGACTAACAAGGGTGGCAAAGGGTAGCTCAAGAATTATCATAGATCAATGAAGCATGTATGGTTAACCGGCATATTGATTAGGTGGTAAATGACTTGAGAGTACCAAGCTAATTTGCATGGTTATTCACACCTTGTTTGTGATCCTCGGTATCCCAGTCACAAACTTGAAGGGAATAATCCAGATTAAACATGCCATGGAAAAGTTCAATGAATATCAAATGAATCTAGGAATTTCTGTAACACACCGACTCCCAGGTATCAAATTTAAAAGCTTAAAGTCATATTCTTAGACCTACTCGACGAGTTGGTTGCCCCGAACTCATTGTGTAGAAGTGGATCAGGCCACGTGATTTATGAGGTCTACTCGACGAGTTGGAGGATCTCGAGTCAACAAGTGGGAGCTGGAAATGAAACCATAATTTTTAGGGTTTGCACCATATATAAAGGGCTTAATCTGCCTCATGTGGCCTCCCTTACCACTTCATTACTCAGAGAAGAAACCCTAGCCATCATTTGTTGTTCCCTAATGTTTGTGAGACTAAAAGAGTGCTTTTGGTGCATTTTGTTTAATGGGTTAAAGGTTGAGAAGCTTGGAATGGGAAGGAGCTTGTAGATCAGCATCTACAACATTTGGGCATCCATTTGAAGGTAACAAGTTTTTACCTTGATCATTCTAGCATTAGATCCCCTTTTACTTGGGTTTAAGGCCATCTTTAGTGTAATTGTGGAGCATCTCGGGTGTTGGGTAAGATCTCGAGTTGAAACTTCAGATCTGGACTCCTTTTAGTCTGTATAGTCATAAAGTTATCAGATTTAGCAAGCTTTGGTCTCTGTCATTGGTTTAAACCTTTCCTTAGCTTGGTTTTGGCATTTAGGACCATGCAAGTACGTAAAGTTTGCAACTTTACGTGGAAACCCTACCCCAGGAGGTTAGATCTGCAATTTGGAGCTTTGGGGTAGCTTAAAAACGTCTGAATGAGAAATGGACTAAAGGGACTCGACGAGTTGGATGGTCAACTCGACGAGTTGGATAAAGATTAGCCGGTGTGGGTTTCTGCATGGAATCGGTGACTCAGTCAGACGACTCAACGAGTCAGTTAGGGTTTTCCCGACATTTGGACACATACGGACTCGACGAGTTGTCTAGAAACTCAACGAGTCATCTAGGTTTTTCATGATTTCTCGAGTTCTGGAAGGACTCGACGAGTCAGTGAGTTGCACTCGACGAGTTGGTTCAATATGGATTGTTTACCTTGGACGTTGACTTTGACTGTAACCAAGGGTTGACCTGTTTGACTTATGGGGGTATTTTAGTAAATTGAGAATTTAAGAAGTGGTCCTATGGTGAATACAGGTGGTGGAGTTCATGGTTGTGATTCGAGATTTTGATCTTATCACTACAGTTTGACAGTTGTGAGCTGATTTTTCCTCACTATACTCAAGAGTCTGAGGCACCAAGGTCGGCCCTTTTGGATTGTTCTCCTTATATGTTATGCTAGTATGATCTGTTAGATCAGTATCTTGGTAGATAGGATGGTATTATGCTGTTACGATCTGTTAGATCAATATCCTTGTAGATAGGATGATGTTATCCTAGTATGATTTGTTAGATCGATATCCTGGTAGATAGGATGTTATTATGTTGTTATGATCTGTTAGATCGGTTTTACTCTCTATAGACTATTAAGTGATTATTTGATATATGTGCACATGTTTGATTGGTGGTTGAGGCTTATCTGCTTTGTGTGAGAGCCAACAGACCTGGGCGTTCCAACCCGATGGTAGTGGGTCGTGAGTATTCCATCTCGATGGTGATTGGACTCATAGTATGTGGGCATTCCGACCTGATGGTTGTGGGCCGAGGATATTCCATCTCGAGGATGACTGGACCCATAGTATGTTGGCATTCCAAATTGATGGTTGAGGGCCTGGGGTATTCCAGCCCGATGGTTTATTGGAACCATAGTATGTTGTTTGTAATTATATGTATATTGTTGTGTGTATGTGTATTTTGGGGGAACTCACTAAGCTATGGGCTTACAGTTACAGTTTTGGTTTTAGGTAGTTAGGATGATCGCGGGAAGGTGAAGGTGTGATCGTATAGCTCCTCATATTTTATGATTTTGATTTCCATGATACTCTGACATGAAACTCTTTTGAAAACACTTTGTAATAATTAATGGTTTTAATTGGTTGATAAAGTTTTAAATTGGCTTGAATTTTATGGATGTTACAATTTCATTTAATTTAAAACCTAATTCTTCATTTCGTTTTTCGTGGTGGAATTGGTAAATCGTCATTTACCTACCTTCATATAATGTGCAATTGGATTACGACATCTCGCTTCCAAATTGTGAATTATAGTGTTGGGTCCTAGCCTTAATATTTCATTTGGGTGTTATATTAAGGATTGCTTATCTAATCAAAACTTTGTCTCTTTTCTCTTTCGGATGTATGGCTCAAGCAACGGTTCTAGCTCGAACCCCTCAAGCTCCTTTTCTCTTATGAACATTTGTGGGAGGGTCACTTTTGATGGGTCCGATTTCAAGGATTGGATCTTTAACATTCGTATGGCCCTTCGATACGAGGAAAAATAATATGTCCTCAACAAGAAGCTCAAAGAGATAGATGATACTAAAACTTCAACTAAAGAAATAGCTGAGTATAGGGCTCACGAAAAGGACGCGACAAAGGTATTGTGTATAATGGTTGTTATTAGGACTCCTAAGCTGCAATGGTTCTACGAGGACTACTGGCCTTATGAGATGTGCCAACATTTGAAAGTACCATCAAAGTGCACGTCAAGAAAGGTACGAGCACATTGTTGATAACGACTAAGATGAAAGATGGAGAGTTTATCACGAGCCACTTGTAAATGATACAAAGGTATGTGGATTGCCTGCTCAAGTTGAATGTCAACTTTGACGAATAGTTGGTGATTGATATCATTCTCCACTCTTTACCTCCCTATTGTGATCAGTTCAATATGACTTATCATATGAACAAGCAGGAAGTCACCTTGAGCAAACTTCAAGCTCTGTGTAGAACCACTGAAAGTGGGTTGAAAGGAAAAGCTGTCGCGACCACTCCTACTACTGCTTCCCCAGTCCTGGCTATTAGATAAGGGAAGGGGAAGAAGAGGAAATCTCCCTCTAAGAATCACAAGGGAAAGTCTCATGAAGGATCTTCTCCAACTGGATCCAAAGGAAAAGGTGGTTATGCTGCTCCTTCATCTGATTCGAATGAAGTTGATTGCTTCCACTGTCACGACAAAGGGCATTGGAAACGAAGTTGCCCGAAGTACTTGTAGGACATCAAGGATGTGAAGATAACGCCCTCCTTCGCAGATATTTATACTATTCATTGTAATAACTCATCACATGCTAGTTCTTGGGGTCCTTGATACATGATGTGGCTTTCACATTTGTTCTGATTTGCAGGGGCTAAGAAGAAGTAAGGATGCGGAGCATGGAAAGACGAACCTGCTAATGGGGAATAGGAAATCATCGGCTGTCACCAAGATCGGGATTTATTCTTTAGTGCTTAGTGGTGGGTTAGGTTTAGAATTGAATGATTGTTTCTACTCATCAGAAATGACGAGGAATATTATTTCTTTTCATGGTTTGTACAAACAAGGTTTTAGATTTTCATTTACTAATGAAGTTGGTTATATTAATTCTTTCTATAATGGTACTTTATATTTTGAAGCATTGCCTTGTACTGGTGTATATGAAACTGTGATGGTTGTAGACAACTTAGGGAATAATGTGTTGCATATCGATTTGTCTAATGGTTTAGACAAGGCATGCTTGTGGAATTGTCGTCTTGGACATGTCAAGAAGAAGCGCATATCCCAACTTCGAAAGGATGGAGTGTTAGAGTCGTTTGACCCAAAGTCGGATGACACGTGCGAATCTTGTTTGCTTGGAAAGCTGACTAAATCAACTTTCACTAGTACTTGTGAAAGATAAAGATGCCTAGATCCGAAAGGGGTGGTGAGTATCTTAGTATCGAGTTCCAATATTATCTTAAGGAATGTGGAATTGTTTCACAATTGACGCCACCTAGGATACCACAACTCAATGGTGTGGCTGAGAGGCGCAATCAAACCTTGTTGCATATGGTTCATTCCATGATGAGTCGAGCTTCGCTACCTATCTAATTTTAGGGGTATGCCTTAGAGACTGCCAACCATATCCTTAATTTAGTCCCAACTAATAAGGTTGCCAAAACACCTCACGAGATGTGGATAGGGAAGGTTCCCTCATTGGCACACATCAAGGTTTGGGGTTGGGAGGCTTATGTAAGAAGAGAGACTCACGACAACCTTGAACCTTGCAGTGAGCGGTGTATTTTCATCGGCTATCCGCATAAATCTTTTGGATATATTTTCTACAAACCGAGTGCCAACGTGGTCTTTGTAGCAAGGAGAGGGGTTTTCCGCGAAAGAGAACTCATATGCCAAGAGGAAAGTGGGAGGCAAATTGATCTTGAAGAGCTTCAAGAGTCAAGTGATGAAGGAACCTCTAACACTAGCGCTCAACTTGAGGAATAGATTCTTGTTGAACTAGTTGATGAGTCCTTAACTCTAAGACGTTCCAGTAGAGTTAGTGTTCCACCTATGTTGTATGTTTTGATATAACAGCTGAAGGTGATACGTTTATCAGTGATAGTACGCTGATAAATTTGGATGAACCTAACAACTACAAGGAAGCCATGGAAGGCCCAGAATCTGCAAAGTGGAAGGAGGCTATGGATAGCGAGATTCAGTCCATGTATAACAATCAAGTTTGGAACTTGGTTGACTATGTGTCGGGTTGGAAGACAGTCGGGTGTAAGTGGATCTTTAAGATGAAGACTGAAACGGATGGGAAAGTGCATACATTCAAGGCACAATTGGTTGCGAAGGGCTTTACTCAAACCCCTAGGGTGGACTATGATGAGACCTTTTCACCAGGGGCCATGATCAAGTCTATCAGGGTTATGTTGGCCATCACTACGTGTCATGATTATGAAATTTGGCAGATGGATGTCAAAACCGCCTTCCTTAACGGGAAGTTGGCTGAAGATGTTTATATGTGTCAGCTAGAAGGTTTTGTGGATGCCAAATACCCTGATAGAGTGTGCAAGCTTGAGAAATCCATTTGTTGATTGAAACAAGCGTCTCGCAGATGGAATCTTTATTTCGATGAGAAAGTCAAAGAGTTTGGATTTTCAAGAAGCAAGGATGAGTCATGTGTGTATTTCAAGGTTAGTGGGAGTATAGTTAGCTTTCTAGATTTGTATGTTGATGACATACTGCTCATAGGAAATGACATCCCGACCTTGTAGGAGGTTAAGTCCTGGCTTGGGAAGTTTTTCGCTATGAAGGATCTAGAGGAAGCTGCTTATATTATAGGCATAAGGATATTGAGAAACAGAAGTAAAAGACTAATAGGACTTAGTCAAAGCACTTACTTGGACAAGGTGTTGAAACGTTTTAGCATGTAGAATACCAAGAAAGGGGAACTGCCAATCCAAAGCAATACCAAGATGAGTAAGACTCAGAGCCCGAGTACCGATGCCAAGATAGAGCAAATGAGTCGAGTGCCATATGCTTCCGCCATTGGCTCGATCATGTACACTATGACATGTAGTCGCCCATATGTGGCTTTTGCGCTGAGCATGGTTACCCGATACTAAGGAAACCCGGGTAGAGCTCATTTGATTGCAGTGAAGAACATTCTTAAGTACCTACGATGGACTAAGGACTGGGTCCTTAGACTTGGTGGGAGTGATGACTTGAGAGTGACATGGTACACTAACGCCAGATTTTAGACCGATAGAGATAACTTCTACTCTCATTCGGGCAGGGTATTTACCTTGAATGGAGGAGCGATTACTTGGAAAAGTTCCAAGCAGGAGACCGTGGCTGATTCAACATGCGAATCAGAGTACATAGCAGCGAGCGAAGCATCGAAGGAGGCAATATGGTTGAAGAACTTCATTGGAGACCTCAGAGTTGTACCACCCATAAAGGAGCTGTAACACCCCGGATTCCCAAGTATTATTTTATTCTTTTATTTTTAGGTGAGTGTGAGGAGACTCGGCGAGTTGGAGTCCAAACTCGCCGAGTAGGATCGCGGTTTTGTGCGCGGGTTCGCGCCTGGACTCGGCGAGTCCAAAAGTGGACTCGGCGAGTCCACGCTGTTTAATAAAACCCTAATTTCCAGGGTTTGAGACCTATTTAAAGGGGCTTATGGCCGTCATTTGCAGCCACCAACCCCAGAGAGAAACCCTAAAGAGATTTTGAGCGTTTTGGGAGAGAGAAGAGGCCATTGTTAACCTTTGAAGCTTTATTTGGCAAGGCAAAGGAGATTCTAGCTAAGAGGAGGCAAGGGAGGTGGACACCCTTCGATTTTGGAGCTCAGAGCATTATCTTGGAGGTATATTTTGGCTTCCTTTTCTGTTGTCATGATAAACATGGGGGTTAGGGTTTCTTGACCCCTTTGTTGGTTAGATTTGATGTCCATTTCGTCCCTATTTGTGACGAGGCTTGGGATGAGATCCATAGAGGTCCAGAGAAGCTTTATTCCTTAAGCTTTATGAGGATTCATGGGAGTTTTGACCTAGAGTTATGAGATATGGGGCTAAAACATCATCTAGGAGGAAATAGTTGTTGATTGAGCACCAAGGTTTGGACTTTACGTGATTATCATGCCTGGGGAGGCCAGATCTATGATTGTATTGAACAGAGCTGACCTCATAAGTGAATTTGAGTTATGCATGGCATGGACTCGCTGAGTCTGAAGAACAGACTCGGCGAGTAGCATGAAGTTTGCCTGCAACCACTCAGCGAGTGGTCTTGTCGAGTTGAGGGGTCGACTCAGTGAATCAGGGAGAGTCAGGGGGGGCTGAGTCAAGCCGGAACTCGCCGAGTTGTTCTTGAGACTCGGCGAGTTGAGTCGTGGTGGCCCCGCGATTTATGCCAGGTGAAACTCGTCGAGTTAGAGAAATACTCGACGTGTCAAGAGAGGATCCAAGGGAGTCAGTGGACACGTGTAGACTCGCCGAGTCACCCTAGTGCACTCGCCAAGTCCGGTCAAAGTTGACCGTCGACTTTTGTTGACTTTTAGGGTTTGGTCAGCGATGTGGCCTTTGGGCCAAGAGAGGGGTAAAATGGTCTTTTACCCTTAAGAGGGTGCCAAGAGAGGGTTGATTCTAGTCTCAAGAGTTTTATTCATGAGAGTATTCGCCTTATGTGTTAGGCGGCGGCGAGTTTGAGATTCAAGTGTGGGGATATCTGCTTTCTGCTTGCCGGGTGAGTCTTCTCACTATACTTTACATTGAGTAAGTAACCAGAGTTATGTGACAGAGTATTTGTATGCTATGTATGTTATGTGTTGTACTGCATTATTTCTATGTGATTTATGTTGTGCATGTTTACAGAGTTAGAACCGGAAGGTTCACAGAGTTAGAACCAGAGGGTTCATAGAGTAGGGTCCACGGACCCACAGAGTTGTAGCCTCGAGTGGCTAATATGTGTTATGTGTGGTATTTTGGGGAACTCACTAAGCTTCGTGCTTATAGCGTTTTGTGTTATGTGTTTCAGGTTTCTCTCAGGATCACGGGACGGAACCGGTCGGTTGTACACACCAGAGAAAGAGTCATGTTTTGAGGATCCTGGTTTATTAAGCAAGTGAAAATGGAGTTATGTTTTTTTGTAATTCGTTTATGATTGGAATTTTAAGAAAAGTGTTTTTAAGAATTAACGATTATTTTTAAATGAAAAATTGTTTTGAAATTTACGGTGTTACAAGTTGGTATCAGAGCCTTGGTTTGAGGGATTCGGATGCACCTTCGGGTAAATCTGGACTCAAACTGAGGATTTAAGAAAAAAATTTCAAAAAGAAAAGTGTGTTTTTATAAAGAGAATAAGAATTTCAAAGAGAAAGAAAAAAGAGCAGTGTGTACAATCAGCCAGAGCCCGAACGGTGATTTCCCAAAACACCCTTATTTTGTGTTATGTGATATTTGTGATATATTTTATGAGATAGTGTGCATGCTAGAGGCAGGCTAGGCAATTCATATTTTAGGACTAGAGTGGCCTGATTTGTGATGCCTTAGCCTAGGGTTGCTAATATATGTGATGTGCTTTTGAGTATGTGCTGAGCGAGAGTGTCCAGCAGGAAATTTTTAGGGGATTTAAGCAGGGGAGTAATATGGAAGAGGTATCTATATGAGCATATGAGGAGCCTGCCGAAGGGGTAGCCAGATGCCCACGTGGGGTGGAGTTGTTAGAGTTCAGTGATATCCATCACGAATGAGTAAGGTGAGTGGATAATAACCTAAGGAGGTTTTTCGTCCTGAAGGGGATGCTTTAATGCCCGAATGCTGCTTGCTACGTGCTTTGTGGAACTCTCGATTATGGGAGTCATCTACTAAGTGAATATGACGATATTCAGGAGGTAGATGGCTGGCATCATTAGGAGCTCTTCAGCAGCTGATGGCAGAGAAGTGTGGGAATCTAGGAAGTGCCTAGGGAGTAACCTTAGCTAGATGAGTGCACCGGCAGGGTAGAGAATTTCGCTGGGGAGCGAGCACGCGCGATGGGATTGGTGAAAGAGCAGGTCGAGCAGCTACTTAGGAGCTCCGGGATAGTCCGTGTGGAAAGTATGAGTAGATCTGGCAGGTAGTATGGGCCCGTACTACTGAAAGCAGAGGACCCATACTTGATACAGGGAGTATTCTGGAGGTTCTAAGGAGCGGATTGAGGAGTGATGTTATGGTTCGAGTACCATGCATCGGAGCTGATTGAGGAGTGATGTTATGGTTCGAGTACCATACATTGGAGCTGATTGAGGGGTGATGTTATGGTTCAAGTACCATACATCGGAGCGGATTGAGGAGTGATGTTATGGTTCGGGTACCGTACATCAGAGCGGATTGCAGAGTGATGTTATGGTTCGAGTACCATACATCGGAGCGGATTGAGGAGTGATGTTATGGTTCGAGTACCATACATCGGAGCGGATTGCGGAGTGATGTTATGGTTCGAGTACCATACATCGGAGTGGATTGAGGAGTGATGTTATGGTTCGGGTACCATACATCGGAGCCGATTGAGGAGTGATGGTATGGTTCGAGCACCATACATCAGAGCGGATTGACGAGTGATGTTATGGTTCAGGTACCATACATCGAACCGGATTGCGGAGTGATGTTATGGTTCGAGTACCATACATCGGAGCGGATTGAGGAGTGATGTTATGGTTCGAGTACCATACATTGGAGCAGATTGAGGGGTGATGTTATGGTTCGGGTACCATACATCGGAGCGGATTGAGGAGTGATGTTATAGTTCGAGTACCATACATCGGAGCGGATTAAGGAGTGATGTTATGGTTCGGGTACCATACACTGGAGCATATTGAGAAGAGATGTCATGGAATGAGTACCATGGTTCGTAGTGAATGATGATTGTGGTTCTCCGGTTATCCGGTCATGATTGAGTTCGAAGAGGCGTCCCTTGAGAGGGAGATCGAGAGCCTCTCAGAGTATTTTAGTAAGGAGTCAGAGAGAGGAGAGAATTTTGGTCCGAGTTGAGCAATCAGTCGATAGAGCAGATGTCACCTTCTATGATCTGGGTGGTACTAATTATGTTCGTGTGCAAAACATGAGAAGCATGATGTTTAAGTTTTGGGTTTGGGGGTAAACCCTGCAGGTTGTCATTGATGATGATTTTCCACTAGAGTATCAGGTAGCATGTGTGCCGTGAGGCAGTGATTTATCATGAACAGATAGTCAGTTGGGACTGACATAGTCGAGGACCACATTACACCTATTTGAGTATAGTAGGGTGTATTGTAGTGGTATCAGTGGGGAGTTCAGTCAAGTTTAGTAGTGCAGTGGGTTTTCTATCTATGTTGGGTATTGAATATGGGAGTGGGTCCCTATTCTTGGGATGATCCATGTGTTGGAACGTTGGTTGATGAGTTGAGGTGGGGGAGTACGATGATTTTGTAGTTCAGTCTATGCACCAGTGATGTTATTGGGCAGTTGAGTTGTTTGGTATTGGATTGGTACGAGACTTGGAGCGACTAGAGGCAGTCGTGACGAGAAGTTCTTGAGGATTTCATCTGATGTTCAGAGTATATGAGGTCGATTGATTTCCTTAAAGGGGATTATCGGGCGTTGTGTAGCACTTTCCAGGGGCAGGTGCAATTTTGCTGGTGAAAATAGTTTGTGGGATGGTTGTGTGCCAATTGGTGATGGTTCAAACCCTGAGTGGGGGAGAACCGGGTACCGTATGGAAGAAAGCAGAGATTTGTCAAGAGCGGTTATAAGTGGAGTATAGAGATCTACAGTAAGAATTCATGAGACCAGAGATATTGGTGATCGAGGAAAGGGGTCAGAGTGAGTTAATGCAGGAAGTACTTGTTTGAGAAGGATGAAAGTCTCCACGGCAGGTGGTTAATGGTCAGGAACCTGGTAGTGGTCGGTGTTATTGCAAGTAGGTAGAGAATGATTGGGCAGCCAACTCCCGGGTCGGTATGCGTATTCTTGCTTGGATTTTGAGCGGTAGGAAAAAGGGTTTCGGAGAATTATCAGCGTATTCCGTAGCGTTAGCGTTTTCTCGTATTCCAATTGAGTAATTGGATACACCGAAGTTGCAATTTGGGAAAAATGAAGATCTAATTATGGGATTCAGAGGAAATGTATTATTATAACTATATGATGCTTGGGGCAGGAGATCAGTGGTTGTGGCAAGATCTTGTGATGTTCTGTTGGGGTGTTCCAAGGTATATGGGTATGATATCTTGATTTCGGAGTTATTCATGAATCTTGAGTTGAGACGACTTGTGGTATATCAAGTATCTATGGTTCTAGTGGGAGCCCTTCGAGTATTGGCATCCAGATGGATTATTTAAGATAGTGGATCTCCGCAAGGGTAGGCCTTTTGTTATGTCGATTGCCTCCAGAGTCTGTGATGCATATTCGGGACGAGTATGGGTAACTACCTATGATAGTCTGTAGAGCATGAGTTAGTGGAGGTAGAGAGTGTTGTGATACTACGGGGAGCCGTAGTACTCACTAGTCAGAGGGTGTTGTGATACTGCGGGGAGCCGTAGTACTCATTAGTCAGAGAGTGTTGTGATACTGTGGGGAGCCATAGTACTCACTAGTCAGAGAGTGTTGTGATACTGCGGGGATCCGTAGTACTCGCTAGTCATTGAGAGGTCATCATGATGTTGCGGGGAGCCATAGTACTCACTAGATGGCAAGAAAATGTGATGATGGAGTGTTCTCTGATCAGTGTATGATGTGGAAGAGTTTTGGGCTTGAATAGCCCTAGTATTGAGTTTTTGGAGCCTGGGTGTTGAACCGGGGCCGAGACTGGGGTCTCCGTATCTGTTGGGAGATGCGGCGAGATGCGCAAGGGATATGCGCAGCAGACACCAGAGATCAGAGTTGAGACAATCCTCGGTTGGATTGTATTTTTCCTCGCATCAGGAAAAGAGAATTTCGTGACTTGTGTGTCACTGGGCCGGGATAGTGGTCACGGGGAGGAAGTTAGTGGGATATTTGGGTCATGATATGGGTGACCTTTGGAGGCTCAGATGTGGAGTCAAAAGCTGACCTGGTGCTCAGTCTCGAAGAGGGATATGAGAAATGAGCTAGAGCTTATCATGGTGATGTCTGAGGACACTTCAGAGCGAGTGAACGATTCAGACGCTCGAAGACATGCTTCGGGCACTTGTATTAGATTTCGGAGGGAGTTGCGGCACGTATTTACCCTTGGTTGAGTTTTCCCATATCGACAGCCATCATTTGAGCATTGGTATGCCACCTTTTGAGCTGTTTTATGGGAGGACGTGTCAGACCCCCATTTTCTGGGGAGAGGTCGGGCAACGTGTTATGGGTAATACGGAGATTGGGCTGCAGACGACTGCGCAGATTCAGCAGGTCAGGTGGAGGTTATTGACCGCTCAGAGTCGTCAGAAGAGTTATGTGGTGTCACACACCAAAACCGGAACGGCGGAAACGTTTTGGGGTGGATGAAGTCATGTCAAGTATCACAACACATGCATTATAGTAATCAAAGTACAACAAAACATTGCATTAATAGAATAATTTTACATGGTTACATTACAATACACCAAAGTAATACAAGTAAATATAAGTATGTACGGCCTGTCACTAAGCTATCTTCATCAACAGCTCCGAGGCGTACCTGTCTAATTGTTGACCTGAGAATACAAGTTATTTGAAAAGCGAGTATCAACATTTTTACAAATGCTGGTGAGTTCATAAGCATTTAGTGACGTTTTCATTCAAATAAATTTATAAAGTAATAGTTTAAGTGTTTACAGTGTATTAGATTTCTTTCCAGAAAATCCTATATTTTCTTTAATCAAAGCAGCCTTCTACCAAGACTGGTCAGTGTTGTGTGGTAAAAAGTGGTTTTCCCTTAATTGCTATCATTATCAAAATACTAAATTGGATTATTAAAGAAAGCAAGAGACAACAGGGAAATAACATATGCCTCAGCAGTGAGGACTGCTGACTAAGGCAAAGGAATCATAGACTCCAGGAGAGTATCGAACGAACGACACGCCTGGTTCAGCCTAACAAATAGAGACACAGACCCCAGAAAGTACCAAATGAAAGGTACAACTGGTAAGGTCCAAAACAGTGAATACAGACCGCATGCAATATCAAATGAAAGATACGTCTAGCCAGGTCTAAAACAGTGAACACAGTGGATATAATGGGTACTGCGAATACAGTGGATACAAACCCCAGACAACATCAATTGAGAGATACGTCTTGTAAGGTCAAAATAGAGGAGACAAACCCCAGACAGTATCAAATGAAAGATACGTCTTGTAAGGTCAAAACAGTGTGACTCTGAAGTTGAATTACCAGCATACAGTGTAAATTACTGGCGAAATACCGTTACCTTAAAGGCATGAATTATAAGGTGACCCGGGATACTCGTAACCATACTGACTAGAGTACCAGATGCCCTACAAGCGTCTAAAATGTGACATTTGTCAGCCATTGGCTTGGTAGGCCGGGACTGTAGCTAGCAGTGTGGGTGCGGGGTTGTCAATCCCGTATAGATCTATACACACAATGTCCGCTCTCCCTACAGGAGACTCTGGTTACCAACTAGACGACGGAGAAGGTCGTGCCCTGAAGATGCATCCCAAATAGTGGGTAGAGACTTCCAACTAGTGGGTTTCTAATGTAAGTGCTGAAGTAGAGGTAGAGACTCTTAACTGAATTGACTGAAGTAAACCCGTATGTCCATGCTTGTGTACATAATATATAACTATTGAATCAAATGACCTTTGGATGGACATCCGATCCCACCAGACCACATCTCAATGAAGAAAAGGAAATAGGGGGGACAAGCCTTCCTAAGTCCTTCAACCATTATTTATATGCATCTATACAATCACAGACATACATCTAACTACGCTTGAGTGGGTATCAAGTAAAAGTGATTCTCGTGAAGTAGGAGTGTCTAACAAGTGAAGTAAGAGCGGTCGCATGTGAAGTAGGAGTGGTCACAAGTGAACTAAGAGTGTCGAATAAGTATATGCGTATCGCGAAGTAGAGAAGACAATAAGTGAAGTAAGAGTGTATCAAGTATAAGTGAAGTAAAGGCGATATCAAGTATAAGTGAAGTAGAATCGTATCACTAAGTAAGAGTGTGAATAAGTATAAGCGTCCATCAGGTATAAGTGACTTCAAGTATAAGTGAAAGCGTTACAGAGTAGGAGTATAAGATAAGTATAAGCGAAGCAGTAGTATTTAACAAGTAAAAGTATACGTCGAAAGAGGGAAACTTTGATGAAAAACCTTTATATCCGGAGAAAATCACAATTTGTATTCTTTTGTAAAATATGTTTGAAAATCTTGGAAAATCTTTCATAAATCAGTTGGAATGAATTTAGATAAAACAGTATGAGTAAAAGTTTTGAAACAATTGAAAACCATTATAGTCTCCTACTCGGTAAAACAGTGTACAGTGGCAAAATCTTGTGCATGCGGGTTATCAATCACATGTGATTTATTTGATAACTGGCATCTTTAACTTGTATCCCCCCCTATAAAACATGTTAAAACATTTAAAAGGTTCATTCAGGGGTATGAACTCACCTGGTGTAAGTAGGTCCGACGAAGGTGTCGTTTGGGCGTTCGGTGTCACGCAAGGACTCGAACACACACAATGACCTATTTAACATATGATAACATATGTTCACATACAATTAATATATTTAATACTAATTAAACAAATATACACGCTCAAAGGAGCGGAAAACACTTTGGATAAGTGTTTGGGTGTCCCGAGTAGCGTCTAAAGGTGTGTATGGCTAAGGAATGGAGCTTGCTATCCGAGAGTAAACCCTTATCACATAGCTTATGGCCCAAGGACATCTCACCATGAGTTTACGGCCGTAAACTCATGGTGATGGGTTCTAGGGTGTTTTAGGGCTTCTACTTGCTCATTGAATTATTCTAGGTACTTTTCCCAAAAGGCATGAGTGGTTTTAAGGCTTCTAAGGGCTTTATATTGGAGTTTACGGCCTAGGAACAACTCCTAAGGGAGTTTACGGCCGTAAACTCTCATCCTTAGATTTTTGTGAAGTTTAAAGTCCCTAATACCTTGCTAGCAATTTGTAATGAAGTGTGATGCTATTTTGGGGGATTAAAACTATCATTTGGATGTGTTTTGGGGAGTTTACGGCCTAGACACTTGCTTGGGCCGTAAACTCCTTTTAATCCCTACATTTCTTGTGTTTAAGTCCTTAAATCCTTCCTAGCATTTCATAGAAATAGTCTAAGGTCATTTGGGGGACAAAACCCAACATTTTGGCTTGGTTTGGGGAGTTTACGGCCTTGACACATGTCTGGGCCATAAACTCCTATTAATCCTCCAATTCTTAATGTTTAAGTGATCTAAACCCAAGAGAATAAGCCCCTAATTTATGTGTTAAGCCCTAGGGTGGTTTGGGAGTGTTTTGGAGGCATTTTGACATAGTTTAGAGGTGTTTACGGCCTAAGCAAGTGCTTGGGCCGTAAACTCTCTTTTAAGCCTCAAAATGATTGTTTTAGATGTGCAAACACTCCTAGGCTAATTCCTCTATTTATTTCCAATCCATTGGGGACAAGTTTGGGTCATTTTGGCCTTAAATAGGGTGTTTAAGGCCTAAGGAGGATCTTAGGCCGTGAACTCCTTTTCCATTGCTTCTAAGTCCGAATTTTGGGCCCTAAACATGAATCAATATGTTTAGAATAGGCTAGGGTAAGCGGACTTACAATTTGGAAGTGTTTGGTTGTGGATTCGGGGGCGAAAACGGGTCTAGAGAGAGTGTGTAAAAAGTCTCCAATGGACTCGACTCACTGTTATATAGGGTTCCGAGTCGGGGCTCAGTGGAATTTTACCCGATACTGCCGTTAAACGGGGCTTTTGGTCGCACCCAATTTAGTGGTCGTAACAATAAAACTTAACATTTTCCAAATAAATGGAAATGTGTGTCCTGTGTTTTTATTTCCTTTTATCACGACTTAACGACATTTTAAATGTAAGCAATTGGGATGTTTATTAAATTGACGACCTCTAATTTAACGGAACTTTTATAACTGGAATATTTCGTTAATGGTAACGGGGAAATGTAACGGAACAACTTGGGTTGTCACATCATCCCCCCGTTAGAGGGAATTTCGTCCCGAAATTCAAGTCTAGGCAAGGAAGTAGGTATGAATGGCCAAGTAGAGGTAAGGGAGTACTTCCTATACGGTTGTCCTCGCATTCCCAAGTGATCTCTAGTCTGTGTTTGTCATTCCGACAGACCTTCACGTACGGGATGCGGATTCCGTCTAGTGTAGCTAGTGGGTTCCAACTGGTGTATCTACGAGGTTAGTGTTCTCTATGGATTCTATCAAGATGAGTGAGGCACGAAGAGTGTTGTCGGGAAATCACATGTCAAGTCTAAGAAGTGGGTCGACCGGGTGTGAATCTTGTGGTATATCCGAAGGTAGTGGCGGCCGGAAAAGGGTTGGACCATGACTCCATGAGGATTCTCGGATGGTTCTATGCTCTCGGAAGGTTAGAGCTTTTCAGTACTTAGAACATAGTGTACTTCTATGGCAAGATCATCACTGGCGTGATCGCCATTCCGAAGTTCCTAACGTTCTCTCTCGTACTGGTAGTGTAGTCCTTTAGGTTGGTTCTTAGAAATCTCGAGTGGTCTTTGGTTTCGTGTTTTCTGTCAACTGGTTGATAGAGACTTTCTAGATCGTCGTGTGGGTTGCGTGACTATGGTCATCAGTTTGTTATAGAGTTCCTATCCCAAACTCGTGCAAAATGGACCTGCACTAACGATGCTACGGAAACCCTGAGGGTCGGGGAGATAGGGTTTCACCAGACGAGTGTTGGACTATCTCAGGTGGTGGTTCTACTATCTCAGCGTGAGATGGTATTCGTGGAACACCTAATAGTCCAAGGATTTTCCAAGACTTTGGTTTATCCTAGTGCGGAAAGTGTATGTTCCTGCATAACCCTTCAACTAACACCAAGGTTGGTGTCAAGTCTATAACCTCTTCGGGATATGGGTCATGAGACTTAACGCAATTACTTTCGTACTTGGCCAAGTATTCTTGGCTGCGAAGGTTATCCTGTGGTTCTCGGTATCCTAGTGTTCAATTCGGAAAGTGTAATTCATCGTCTACAGGGCGACGATGATTTCCTCCTTGCGAGAGGGTGGAGGATGATAAGCACCACTTGTCTATAATTGGGTGGACGAGGTGCATGAGTAGTGCGAGCATCTACTGCAACTACTCTTCCGAAGGTTCTGAGTTTTCTCGGTCTAGGTCAAATCTAGTGGGTATAGAGTTTTCATCACTCGGAACTTTACTAGTTCAACCCGCAGTGGTTCTCTTGACTCCGGCTCCTATGTTATGGAATAGGGTGAAAGAGTTTTGCGAAGAGGTCCGTGGTAGAGCTCATGCTTGGCTTAACCGCCAATACTTGATGTATGCCAGCAGTATACCTGGTTATAGTGGTCAGCCTCATGAGTTCTATTCTCTTGGTTCACGAACCTGATGTGCGAGGTGCGAAGGGTCTCCAAGGGGAATCTACGGAGTATGCTTCGGTTGGTTGTCGTCTACTGGAGTTTCTATAGTGTCCTTCGCTTCGGTGTTCATCTGACTGCGAGGGGTCGGTCGACGGCGCATGGTACCCTCTCTTGGGTACTTCGGAAGGTTTGAGATAAGAGAGACGATTGACGGATCGCATTAAGTTTGACTATTTGTGTTAGGTTTAGGTTCGGAAGAACCTTTCTTTGCCGACATGGCTATGGAGAAAGTTCTTTTTACACAGCACCAAGAATGAACACATGGTTGCACGAAGTCAAACCATGATCAATAGAGTCGTCAAAGTTGGCACACTTCGACATGATATAAAGTGAAGATCGATAGAGTCATGTGCCAAACATGCACACAAGTTCTAGGCGTCTCGGGTTTCGTCCTATGTATCACTACCGCAGATACTTGGACCGACAGAGTCGACGCGGAACTATAGAGAGTTCTAAGTGTTTCCAAATAGAGTACCTTTTCATGAACGGATTCTCACGAGGCATTTCTATAATCGCCTCACATATACTAGTCATGTATATTTAAGGTGGGGAGGACTGTTGACTGAGCCACCCCGCCCTAAATCCACAACCAAAAGAGGAACAGGAAATGAGGCGGCATCCGCTCACTCCAGGTCTGTTAGCCATTATAGTTCTACCTAATGAATTTTAAATTTTATAACAGTGCTGCGACTTTCGCCTTATTGGAGAAGAATTTACATTTGAATTAGTCTTTTATTGTTCTTAGTTTAGTTATCCGAGATCGAGGGACGTACCAAAATCTAACGAGTTCCTTGCCGCTTCTCCCTAAGCAGTAGTGTCAGGCTCCTTCTGTGTCTTTGTCTTTCCCATCGGTTGGGCAGTCCTTCTTGAAGTGTCCCATTTTACCACACAGGTGGAAAACTGTACGGGTCGCCACATTGGTGGTTGATGTAATGAACTCAACCGGGGTTCTGCAGATGCGAGCAATATGCCCTAACATGTGGCACCTAGCACAATATTGCTCTCGGCAGACACCATGATGATGGTAGTTGCACTTGCTGCAGTGGGGAAGGTCTCCTAGATATGGTCTTCTTGGAGTCGGGAGGGAAGGATTGACAGGGGTATAGACTGCCTCAGCTCGTTGCCCATCGGAAGGTCCTTGAGCCGAGGTACTTCCCTCCTCTATCTTGAGTTTTCTCTTTAGTGGGTTCAGTGGAGGTTCTTGGGTGGCTGAGTATGGAAGTGTTGGTTGCTGCTGTCCATCGCCAGGATTGGAAATCCCGATAGGGCCCTTGCTAACATTGGCGGTGTTAGCATTTAGGTGAGCCATGACAGCTGCTACGGCTGCTGAGACTGCAGCTTGGAACGTAGCTTCATCGAATATGAGAGCAGGTTTCTTTGCTTGTGGATTGGTTACGCTTCTTCGGTGGCATGGTTTTCCTACACGGAAAGGAATACAAGGTAATGAGAGACGATGGTTAACCCTGGACATTTCTGTCCTGAACGTATTAGGCATAAATTTTTCCCGTGCCTCGGGTACTGGTTGTCTGAGTGTCGACCTACACCCCTATGATGTAGTCCGGGTAATCAAGGTAAGAGTATGAGTATCGGAAAACGCCATAAGATGCGAGTCGTTCCTACTAAGTTACTTTTATACTGGGAAAGGTTTCACTCTCCGGCCTGGAGAACGGTTCGGAACGAACTGCGGAAAGAGAGGCTCACAAGGGAAATTGACTAAATTTTCTCAATAGAGATGCGGGGGTCCGCCCTAACGTGTATCTGGCAACGGGAAACGACGGTTTACCTAACACATAGTGTGAGTAGTGTAACCACTAACTCACTAAATTGTATTATTTTATGGTTGTATTAGCGTGACGAATATGAGGAAAAGACAATTCCCGGGTTCCATGTACTGGCTCCCTCGGTCTGCCTCGTATCTTTGACTGGAATCGGCGTTGGTTTCCTTCGGGTAGTTTCCTAGGGTCCTCTTCTCGTATGGACATATTGAATTTCTACTCCGGCTTCCTTCTGATTCCGACTCTGGGTGTCACCGCTTCATGATGGATGACTCGAATCTCGGAAGTTTAGGCGAATCTCTCACCACTGTCCCTAAAAGAATATGGGCACTTGGTGCATTCAATAGTCTCGACCCAGTTCATTTATTTCCGAACATGAAATCTTCTCAATGAACCTCTTCGGGGTCGAATTCAACTCTTCTGTTATGCACTGAAGTGGATAGGATTGTCTATAGGGTTCGTGCGAGAATGGAAATGTCTAAAGAATCCTAAGAGATTATTAACATTCCACTGGATGATCCATATCGAGTCCTGCTACGATTACACTGGGTATACAAATCATATATAGCTTAAATCCGATAGGCCTTCGAATATGTGATACTACTCTAGAACCACATCCCAACGAGGAAAAGGAAATAGAGCGAAACCACACATTCTTAGCCTATGGGATCCTTATTATATATAACCTTGGGAGTATACTCTCTGTAGTTGTAGGTATATCAATAAGGATCTTTTTAGTTATTCACGCAAGGTTGTTAATGGATTCTAAAATACCCCAATGGTATTTTAATTTTTTTTGTTTGATTCTTATCTTCTGATTATGATTCTGGGATTAGTGTGAATCTTTTAGCGTTCTAAAATACTCCTATAGTATTTTAACTTTAGGTTTGGCTCTAGCAATCCTAGTTCGTAAGTTTCAGACCTGTTGTGCACCACTATCACTCCCAAGCACACGTTCATCGCATCTCGGATACATGTAGTTGATCAGGTTACATTTATCCCAACTTACGATTACATAACTACCCAGGTTTGATTGTAGTGATCAACATCCGAAGACATTTATTATTGTTCTTCTTGTGATACTTTTGTTCGAGTGTTCAGATTTTGAATGTTATTATACTTTGGTAAAATATGGTTATATTTTAAAGTATAATTCTTGGTCAGAGTGTTTTATCCCATTGTGTTTATAGGTTGTATATCTTTTATGAATTGATATACTTAGCTCACTATAAATAATGCTCTGATACCAATCTGTCACACCCCAAAACCGGAACGGAGGAAACGTTCTGGGGTGGATGACGTCATGTCAACTATGACAACACATGCATTATAGTAATCAAAGTACAACAAAACATTGCATTAATAGAATAATTTTACATGGTTACGTTACAATACACCAAAGTAATAAAAGTAAATATATGTATGTACGGTCTGGCACTAAGCTATCTTCATCAACAGCTCCGAGGCGTACCTGTCTAATTGTTGACCTGAGAATACAAGTTATTTGAAAATTGAGTATCAACATTTTTACAAATGCTAGTGAGTTCATAAGCATTTAGTGACGTTTTCATTCAAATAACTTTATAAAGTAATAGTTTAAGTGTTTACAGTGTATTAGAGTTCTTTCTAGAAAATCCTATATTTTCTTTAATCAAAGCAGCCTTCTACCAAGACTGGTCAGTGTTATGTGGTAAAAAGTGGTTTTCCCTTAATTGCTATCATTATCAAAATACTAAATTGGATTATTAAAGAAAGCAAGAGACAACAGGGAAATAACATATGCCTCAACAGTGAGGACTGCTGACTAAGGCAAAGGAATCATAGACTCCAGGAGAGTATCGAACGAACGACACGCCTGGTTCAGCCTAACAAATAGAGACACAGACCCCAGAAAGTACCAAATGAAAGGTACAGCTGGTAAGGTCCAAAACAGTGAATACAGACCGTAGGCAATATCAAATGAAAGATATGTCTAGCCAGGTCTAAAACAGTGAATACAGTGGATACAGTGGATACTGCGAATAGAGTGGATACAGACCCCAGACAACATCAATTGAGAGATAGGTCTTGTAAGGTCAAAACAGAGGAGACAGACCCCAGACAGTATCAAATGAAAGATACGTCTTGTAAGGTCAAAACAGTGTGACTCTGAATTTAAATTACCAGCATACAGTGTAAATTACTGGCGAAATACCGTTACCTTAAAGCCATGAATTATAAGGTGACCCGGGATACTCGTAACCATACTGTCTAGAGTATCAGACGCCCTACAAGCGTCTAAAATGTGACATTTGTCACCCGTTGGCTTGGTAGGCCGGGACTGTAGCTAGCAGTTTGGGTGCGGGGTTGTCAATCCCGTATAGATCTATACACACAATGTCCGCTCTCCCTACAGGAGACTCTGGTTACCAACTAGACGACGGAGAAGGCCGTGTCCTGAAGATGCATCCCAAATAGTGGGTAGAGACTTCCAACTAGTGGGTTTCTAATGTAAGTGCTAAACTAGAGGTAGAGACTCTTAACTGAATTGACTGAAGTAAACCCGTATGTCCATGCTTGTGTACATAATATATAACTAATGAATCAAACGACCTTTGGATGGACATCCGATCCCACCAGACCACATCTCAACGAAGAAAAGGAAATAGGGCGGACAAGCCTTCCTAAGTCCTTCAACCATTATTTATATGCATCTATACAAGCACAAACATACATCTAACTACGCTTGAGTGGGTATCAAGTAAAAGTGATTCTCGTGAAGTAGGAGTATCTAACAAGTGAAATAAGAGCGGTCGAAAGTGAAGTAGGAGTGTCTAACAAGTGAAGTAGGAGTGGTCACAAGTGAAGTAAGAGTGTCGAATAAGTATATGCGTATCACGAAGTAGAGACGACAATAAGTGAAGTAAGAGCGTATCAAGTATAAGTGAAGTAAAGGCGATATCAAGTATAAGTAAAGTAGAATCGTATCACTAAGTAAGAGTGTGAATAAGTATAAGCGTCCATCAGGTATAAGTGACTTCAAGTATAAGTGAAAGCGTTATAGAGTAGGAGTATAAGATAAGTATAAGCGAAGCAGTAGTATTTAACAAGTAAAAGTATACGTCGAAAGAGGGAAACTTTGATGAAAAACCTTTATATCCGGAGAAAATCACAATTTGTATTCTTTTGTAAAATATGTTTGAAAATCTTGGAAAATCTTTCATAAATCAGTTGGAATCAATTTAGATAAAACAGTATGAGTAAAAGTTTTGAAACAATTGAAAACCATTATAGTCTCCTACTCGATAACAGTGTACAGTGGCAAAATCTTGTGCATGCGGGTTATCAATCACATGTGATTGATTTGATAATTGGCATGTTTAACTTGTATCCCCCCCTATAAAACATGTTAAAATATTTAAAAGGTTCATTCAGGGGTATGAACTCACCTGGTGTAAGTAGGTCCGACGAAGGTGCCGTTTGGGCGTTCGGTGTCACGCAAGGACTCGAACACACACAATGACCTATTTAACGTATGATAACATATGTTCACATACAATTAGTATATTTAATACTAATTAAACAAATATACGCGCTCAAAGGAGCGGAAAACACTTTGGATAAGTGTTTCGATGTCCCGGGTAGCGTCTAAAGGTGTGTATGGCTAAGGAATGGAGCTTGCTATCTGAGAGTAAACCCTTATCACATAGTTTACGGCCCAGGGACATCTCACCATGAGTTTACGGCCGTAAAGTCATAGTGATGGGTTCTAGGGTGTTTTAGGGCTTCTACTTGCTCATTGAATTATTCTAAGTACTTTTCCCAAAAGGCATGAGTGGTTTTAAGGCTTCTAAGGGCTTTATATTGGAGTTTACGGCCTAGGAACAACTCCTAAGGGAGTTTACGGCCGTAAACTCTCATCCTTAGATTTTTGTGAAGTTTAAAGTGTTGGGTTTTGAGCATTCTAACACTCCTAAGTGTACATGCAACCCTAAATACCTTGGATCTATGTTTTCTCTATTATACATGCAAATAAGAACTTCCAAGGTATTATCCTAATCTAGCATACAAAACAATCACTATAGCAGGATATAATACATACCTCTTTGGTGTAGAAAGTCTTCATGAAGCTTGAGTGCCTAGTGCCCCAAGTGTGACACCTCAAATGGAATCACAATCACCAAAACACTTAGAATAACTTGAGAGAATTCTACAACTCATGAAATCGGTTAGCCCTTTTACTTCACACACTAGTGTGATACTAGTGACTCTAGTGGCCGATTTTGGTCAAGAATAAGATGCTTATATAGTTACGGTTACACCATGTAAACCCTAATTGACATGGCCTTTCATTTCCATGATCCATGGGTACAAATACACCATGGAGCATCCATGGACCATCCTATGGGTTTTAGCCCAACTTGATTATCCATGGAGCATTAGCCCACTATACAATTATGGATTATTTACACAATCAACCTATATATTTAATTAGTCTTCTTTTGATCACTTAATTAATCCTAGATTAATTCTTGATCAATACTAATTAAATAATCTTATTATTCTTATTATTAATATACTAGAACTTATAATATATTAATAACCATAAGTGTCTTATTTCTCTCATTATAGTCTATCCAAGTGCATGATGGTATGCAACCCAAATGGACCATGCCGGGTCGGGTCAAGTCTTACCAATTATAGTTATGGACTTAGACATTAATCCAATAGTCTCCCACTTGGATAAGTCTAAAACTATTATTGCGTATGACTTCAGGAACCAACTGGCAATCGTAGCTCTCAAAAGCTTCTATCGAACTCTGACCTTGTAGATGAACTCTGACCTTTGTCAGTGACTTGTCCATTAGATAAGGGATCATATATTCCTCCATTCTAGATATCATATGGACTGAGACATGGATTATAATCATTCTCTCTGTCCATTTGTTGTTTCCCGATTTGCGATTTATGACGACTGACTAATTGAACAAATCAAATCAGTCCTGGCCCGGCCGAGCACTTCCATTTGTCATCATCAAATCATCGAGGGGCCCACAGATATCGCTTTTATCCCGAAGGTAAAAGGAATGGATAAACTTCGACTCATATGGCTTGTTCTACTACTTGTTGAATCATACACAAAGACACGTTTTAGAACATCGAGTTACCAATGCGTTTTCGTGCAATCAATGTACTATCAACTCATAGTAACAACTCGTATCTCTAGGTTTGAAGAATATAAGATATTATCCTCTCATGATCACTCGTGATAAAATCCATGAAGTGATTCCAATGAGCGCGGGTTGAATCCGATACTCAGAACTTATGAGCACTCATGAGTGTTGTAGCCCTTTGTCCAACATCTTAGACCTCTACAAGCCAACCCATGACAGTCTTGATTCATATCTACTTCCAACATATGACCGACTGTGGATGGTTTGAATAACTTAGTCATTCCGGAAGAATAACCTAGTTTATTCGGGAAGTCAAAACATGCAAAATGAAACACAATAATAATTGAATCCAATATGGTATCAAAACCTATCAACATAAATAAAACACCTTTTATTTATCACCATATGATTACACATTATTCATTGTATATTGTTTAGCTATCAACTTTATTCTTGAATTTAAAACAGTAGTTGTCCCATGCTCCAAGCATGTACACTATGTTTTCTAAACACTAGTCATGCCATACACCAAGTATGCATGTTATGTTTGTCTATGATCTTTACTTTGTGAACTAGATCAATTGAACATAACTTCAATGATTCTCTTTTCACACTCCCAAATCCTTACTGCAAATGCAAGAATTCCAAATTCATGCCATTTACTGAAATCTGTTAAATTCTAAACTTATATGCATTGATCTTCTTGTAATGATTATGCACAAATTCACAAAGACTTGGCACTAATCATTACGGAGTATTCCAAAGGAGATCAACTCCTTGGAAACATCCTTCTTACATTAAGTTTCCTAATCTTACACAGATTAAATAATTTCTAACTTTGAAACATTTCCAGACTCCATTTTGACTATCACTTCTGAACAAGAGTTGCCTCCTTCCAGATTATGTCAATATGGTCCTACCAGAATTATCAATATACTTCCAACTATCCTTGAGCAACCAATCTTTGGTAAACCTTAGATTGTCCTTGACAATTGCTTAATCCTTTTAGTCATATCCAGTTCTAAACCTTTTCCCTTCTTAATGCCCCAGGCATCAGGAAAATTTTAGAATGGATGAATATAGCACATGTAACTGATCCTATATCCGAAGCATATGGGACACGATTCATGATGTCTCACATAAAGACTAAACCAGTCTTTTGCTATAATATGTCCATTTCTATTTGCCAAGTTCTCATAATTCAGATTATGAAAAGGGATGCCGTAATCATAATCGAATTTTAGAACGCAAATAATGGACCCATATATAGAATTTCCTTATGTTGAGCCACTCCAACATGAAATTCATATATATCCTTGACTAAATGATTAAAACCTCACGATCTAAACTTATAGATTTGAGATGAAGTATAATTTCCTCTCCCTTAATTATAGCAAAACAACTTTTTCAACCCCTGCAACCTCACGAATTGAAACTTTTTGTTTTCTATAATTAACATTGCTAACTTGCAATACTTATCATAATTATCATGCTCCCACTAACATGATGATTATTAGCATAACACTTATGCTCCCACTAGCTTTGACATGTACTCAGAAATCAGTTGACTTTCTCACCAAAGTTCAGATTTCTGATACAAGATTGTTTTGATAGAACTTTATCAAAATCATACACCTTTCCTTAGATAGCTCACGGGTGTGTCTAAACAATTTCAAGAACTATGAAAAGGGATGTTGTAATCATAGTCTTGATTGTTTTGACCTTTGCCATTTCTTACAAGTCCAGGTTAGTGTGCCGGTAAACCACACACGCTCCACTAACGACTTTGAGAATGCAAATATCACAATTGCTATCTAGATAAAATCTACTTAGTGAAAGTGTTTCATCACCATCATTTTCATGAATCGGAGAGAAACCTTATGACACTTAGATTTAATGGTGTATGTGTTCTTATCCATGTGAATTGTCAAAATCATAGTCACAAGACATGGATAATGACAAATCCAAAACCATATGGATTGAACTCAATCTTAATTTCTTGCCGCCTGGCAGCTTAAGGGCCTGCCATTGCTTCCAAGTTGTTGTGCAACACATTGAGAACTCTAAGAACTCATATGCAAAGCCAACCTTAACTGGAATGGGCACAGAATATGTCAACACGATAGGTTATAGACCTCAAGTCGTGTGCTAGTGAAGAACTTCAGGTTTTATTCTTGATTAGTTCTTGAGACTTTCAAGACCTTTAAGACTCCCACTGTCCTCTTGACCTATAAGACTCCCTTGTCAAACATCCAAGAGACAGTGAGGATTCTAATCAAGACAAACACTTCACACATTTGGCCTAAGTTGGTCTTTGTTTTATCCAAAACATCACAACTTACCAATTTCAAATGTACAAGAGTAGAAAACTTTTACTCTTACATTTGACAAGTGTTTTAAACCTTCTTTAAGACATGTCACTCAAGTTACAATCTTGGAGTAGGACTCTAAGACTTGTATTGGAACGAAGTATGACTCATCTTCTTGATTTAACCATTTCAACAATTCAAGTTCCTTTTCTTAGTCATAAAAATGCACTAAGATTTTCCTTAGAGAACTAATTTTGATATGGTTTCTTAATCATTAAGATGATCACAAAACTGATACTAAAGTACTCTCCCATCTTTTCAGATTTGAGAAACTTTTACCTTTCTGCCTAATTTGATTCTTCTTATTCGCTCTGTCATACATTGGAACCTTTTTCCAATGTCTCAGAGTTATACTTAAGCATGTAAGTATAATCATATTTACTGAGCTTTAGTAAACTATGACGAATAGTCTTATCAAACTTTTGTGGTAGACTTAATCAGTGCACAAGAATGTGTACTCGATCCCTTAGTCCTTTACTTGACTCACACATCCATGTGAACAAGTAATTAGTCTTAATTTTCCAATACTTGAAAGTTCTCATTCATCATGCTATACAACTTCCATGATTCCAAGTTTCGGACCAATTGAAACTTGGGTGATGAGAATCTTTCCTTATTTGGTAAATTTTGACATTACCACAAATGAAAGAATCAATTTCATATTTCCACTCTTGCTCTTAATGGAATCACATAAGCAACAATTTTTCCTCAAATGCCATTGTAAGGATATTTAAAATAAATAAAATAAAATTTTTCTTTTATTTTAAACTTTGCGGAAAAATTATCCTTACAATCCATATGAAAACTTGTTGTTACCTATTCCTAAGCAATATCTCATAACTCCTAAGAAGTAGCTCAAGAATCCGATTTTCAAACTATGCGATAGAAATCCATCTACGCCATCAGATTCAGCATATTCTTTATTTAAGTTTCTTCACTTTTCTTTGATTCTTAAAACATCACCACGTGACCTAGTCACATCATGTATCAAGAATCTCAGAATAGAAACATAGCAGAGTTAGATAGTGGACTTTACCTGAAGTAGAGTCAAACTTATTGACTTTAACATCCTTAGGTAAATTTGGCAGCTTCGCAACCAATGCCCCTTCCTTTGGCAATATAAACATATGAACCCTTTGATAATGGTACACGGGACTATCACAGACTTAGCTTTTCTCTTTACCATTTGGTCAACCGAGTTGACTATGGCCGATCCCTTTCCACTGGGAAGAGAGTGCTTTACTAGATGTCCAATGTCATCATTGTCAATGTCCATAAAGTTTTAGGAAGTTGATCTTAGCAAATAGATAAGATCATTAAGGGTCTTGTCATAGTCTGTTTCATAGGTGTCCCAAAAGAACTCATTATGTGACTTAGAAAGTGATTGAATCACCAACTTTCTCAAGACTTTGACACCCAACTCTCCCGGCTTGTCAATATGTGACTACATCTCCAAGATGTGATCACACCTAGACCTTGCCTTGCCAATAGGGCTTGAGTGACCTTAAACTTTTTCAAGAACTTGTGGGTTGGGGAGAATAATTGGAGGAGGTGAAAGAAGTATGATTTCCAAGGAACATCATCTTCATTTAGGAAAGCTTGTTTCAAGAGATTTGGGAAGATCATAAATGTCTAAACCAGACATGTTATGGGAGATATTCAAGATAGTTGATTTAAAGTCCTTAATATGACACCCAATATGAAATATTAAAGCTAGGACCCAACAAACTATTTTATAACTTAGAAGAGGTATGCCGTAATCCAAGCTATAAAATATTTGAAGGTAGGCGAATAACGATTCACCAATTTCCACCAAGATAAACGAAATATATTATTAGGTTTTAATTGGATTAGAAACTCCTAGATCTTTGAGATTCATTGAACTGTTCACTGGCATGTTTCAATCTCGAGTGTGCCCTTCAGGTTTTGTGACTGGGATGCCGAGGATCACAAAACAAGGTGTGAAGTAACCATGCAAATCACTTGGTACCCTTAAGTGTTTACCCCTCAATCGATGTGCCGGTTAACCACACACGCTCCACCGATACTATGATAAACATTAAGTTACCCTTTGCCTACCTTGTTAAATACGAGTTAGTGTGCCGGTTAACCACACACGCTCCACTAACCGACTTAAACAAAGTGCAAAGTGTAATTTCATGGATTACCACCTTATTCACATTTTTCCTAAGTAACTAAGATTGGGTATTTATAAGTATTTAGTTACTTAGTATTTATCATTAATACTTTTAATGAAGGGAGAATTATAGTCCTGTCAAACCCGTTCGGCTAACGACCCTCCACCAGTCAAGCAAGCGGTGGGTGAGAATGGACACCCATTAAGTTGCCATTTTATAGGCAACAACCTTATACCCACCTTATAGACCGGCTTCGTGAATGAGGCGTACTAGCGGTAAGACTGACTTTACTCTTATACATACATATATATATATATATATATATATATATATATATATATATATATATATATATATATATTATTAACTTATAATATTATAAAGTATAAGGGTTTGAATTTTAACTCTTTAAAATTCTAAGGGCTAACTTGGAATTAAAGTATTCATACTTGAAAACTTTTCAAATTCCAAAACTTGAGGGCAAGTTTTGAAACTATTCAAAACTTTTCATTTCTTGTAACTTATGAGTTTAATAGAGTAATAAAATGAGGACTTTTCATTTTTCTAACTCTTGTGTTCTTTTAATGGTTTTTTTTTAATCCAAGAGACTTTTGGTTTTCCATAACTTGAGGACAAGTTATGGACTCCATTAAAACACATTATGATCAAGAATTAAACTACCACATAGGTTACAAATAATTCCTATGATCATCTAAACTTCATAAGAACAAGAACATGAATATGAACACTTTCAAGAATCAAAATCACATTAAACTTTGTAATTTTGATAACTAGTTGTTGTAAATGAATTAGCAAAAACATTACACCAGCTAAATAAATTTTCAAGTACCAAAACAGTTTAGGGTAATGTTTCCAATCCATTTCCAGCAACTAAAGTCGAAAATCTGCACTCTGTCGACCCTACTCGCCGAGTTGCATGATCCTACTCGCCAAGTAGGTTGAAGATACACATGAACTCGCCGAGCCCCCCCCCCCCCCCCCCCCCGATGGACTCGCCGAGTCCATTCGTCAGACAGCAAGTTTTCGACTTTTTTCAACTTTTAATTACAAGTATAAGAGAAAGCAAGCCTAGGCTTTGATACCACTGTTGGGTTTTGAGCATTCTAACACTCCTAAGTGTACATGCAACCCTAAATACCTTGGATCTATGTTTTCTCTATTATACATGCAAATAAGAACTTCCAAGGTATTATCCTAATCTAGCATACAAAACAATCACTATAGCAAGATAGAATACATACCTCTTTGGTGTAGAAAGTCTTCATGAAGCTTGAGTGCCTAGTGCCCCAAGTGTGACACCTCAAATGGAATCACAATCACCAAAACACTTAGAATAACTTGAGAGAATTCTACAACTCATGAAATCGGTTAGCCCTTTTACTTCACACACTAGTGTGATACTAGTGACTCTAGTGGCCGATTTTGGTCAAGAATAAGATGCTTATATAGTTACGGTTACACCATGTAAACCCTAATTGACATGGCCTTTCATTTCCATGATCCATGGGTACAAATACACCATGGAGCATCCATGGACCATCCTATGGGTTTTAGCCCAACTTGATTATCCATGGAGCATTAGCCCACTATACAAGTATGGATGATTTACACAATCAACCCATATATTTAATTAGTCTTCTTTTGATCACTTAATTAATCCTAGATTAATTCTTGATCAATACTAATTAAATAATCTTATTATTCTTATTATTAATATACTAGAACTTATAATATATTAATAACCATAAGTGTTTTATTTCTCTCATTATAGTCTATCCAAGTGCATGATGGTATGCAACCCAAATGGACCATGCCGGGTCGGGTCAAGTCTTACCAATTATAGTTATGGACTTAGACATTAATCCAACATAAAGTCCCTAATACCTTGCTAGCAATTTATAATGAAGTGTGATGCTATTTTGGGGGATTAAAACTATCATTTGGATGTGTTTTGGGGAGTTTACGGCCTAGACACTTGCTTGGGCCGTAAACTCCTTTTAATCCCTACATTTCTTGTGTTTAAGCCCTTAAATCCTTCCTAGCATTTCATAGAAATAGTCTAAGGTCATTTGAGGGACAAAAACCAACATTTTGGCTTGGTTTGGGGAGTTTACGGCCTTGACACATGTCTGGGCCGTAAACTCCTATTAATCCTCCAATTCTTAATGTTTAAGTGATCTAAACCCAAGAGAATAAGCCCCTAATTTATGTGTTAAGCCCTAGGGTGGTTTGGGAGTGTTTTGGAGGCATTTTGACATAGTTTAGAGGTGTTTACGGCCTAAGCAAGTGCTTCGGCCGTAAACTCTCTTTTAAGCCTCAAAATGATTGTTTTAGATGTGCAAACACTCCTAGGCTAATTCCTCTATTTATTTCCAATCCATTGGGGACAAGTTTGGGTCATTTTGGCCTTAAATAAGGTGTTTAAGGCCTAAGGAGGATCTTAGGCCGTGAACTCCTTTTCCATTGCTTCTATGTCCGAATTTTGGGCCCTAAACATGAATCAATATGTTTAGAATAGGCTAGGGTAAGCGGACTTACAATTTGGAAGCGTTGGTTGCGGATTCGGGGCGAAAACGGGTCTAGAGAGAGAGTGTAAAAAGTCTCCAATGGACTCCACTCACTCTTATATAGGGTTCCGAGTCGGGGCTCAGTGGAATTTTACCCGATACTGCCGTTAAACGGGGCTTTTGGTCGCACCCGATTTAGTGGTCGTAACAATAAAACTTAACATTTTCCAAATAAATGGAAATGTGTGTCCTGTGTTTTTATTTCCTTTTATCACGACTTAACGGCATTTTAAATGTAAACAATTGGGATGTTTATTAAATTGACGACCTCTAATTTAACGGAACTTTTATAACTGGAATATTCCGTTAACGGTAACGGGGAAATGTAACGGAACAACTTGGGTTGTCACATCATCCCACCGTTAGAGGGAATTTCGTCCCGAAATTCAAGTCTAGGCAAGGAAGTAGGTATGAATGGCCAAGTAGAGGTAAGGGAGTACTTCCTATACGGTTGTCCTCGCATTCCCAAGTGATCTCTAGTCTCTGTTTGTCATTCCGACAGACCTTCACGTACGGGATGCGGATTCCGTCTAGTGTAGCTAGTGGGTTCCAACTGGTGGATGTGAAAGTGCGTAGCCGACGAGTCAGCAATAGTGCCACTAGAGGATATTCAGGTGGATGCGAGCCTGAATTATGCTGAGAGACCAACGGCGGTCAGAGATCGAAGGACTAAGGTTCTGAGGAATAAAGAGGTGCCACTGGTGCAGATCCAGTGGCAACATCGGAATGGGTCAGAGTTAACTTGGGAGCCGGAGCGTAAGATGCGTAAGCAGCATCCGGAGTTATATAAAGAGCGAGACTTCAAGGGCGCAGTCTAATTCTAGTGGGGGGAGAATTGTAACACCCCGGATTCCCAAGTATTATTTTATTCTTTTATTTTTGGGTGAGTGTGAGGAAACTCGGCGAGTTGGAGTCCAAACTCGCCGTGTAGGATCGCGGTTTTGTGCGCGGGTTCGCGTCTGGACTCAGCGAGTCTACGCTGTTTAATAAAACCCTAATTTCTAGGGTTTGAGACCTATTTAAAGGGGCTTATGGCCGTCATTTGCAGCCACCAACCCCAGAGAGAAACCCTAAAGAGATTTTGAGCGTTTTGGGAGAGAGAAGAGGCCATTGTTGACCTTTGAAGCTTTGTTTGGCAAGGCAAAGGAGATTCTAGCTAAGAGGAGGCAAGGGAGGTGGACACCCTTCGATTTTGGAGCTCAGAGCATTATCTTGGAGGTATATTTTGGCTTCCTTTTCTTTTGTCATGATAAACATGGGGGTTAGGGTTTCTTGACCCCTTTGTTGGTTAGATTTGATGACCAGGGGGGCTGAGTCATGCCGGAACTCGCCGAGTTGTTCTTGAGACTCGGCGAGTTGAGTCGTGGTGGCCCCACGATTTATGCCAGGTGAAACTCGTCGAGTCAGAGAAATACTCGACGTGTCAAGAGAGGATCCAAGGGAGTCAGTGGACACGTGTAAACTTGCCGAGTCGCCCTAATGCACTCGCCGAGTCCGGTCAAAGTTGACCGTTGACTTTTGTTGACTTTTAGGGTTTGGTCAGCGATGTGGCCTTTGGGCCAAGAGAGGGGTAAAATGGTCGTTTACCCTTAAGAGGGTGCCAAGAGAGGGTTGATTCTAATCTCGAGAGTTATATTCATGAGAGTATTCGCCTTAGGTGTTAGGCGGCGGCGAGTTCGAGATTCAAGTGTGGGGATATTTGCTTTCTGCTTGTCAGGTGAGTCTTCTCACTATACTTTACCTTGAGTAAGTAACCAGAGTTATGTGACAGAGTATTTGTATGCTATGTATGTTATGTGTTGTACTGCATTATTTCTATGTGATTTATGCTGTGCATGTTTACAGAGTTAGAACCGGAAGGTTCACAGAGTTAGAACCAGAGGGTTCATAGAGTAGGGTCCACGGACCCACAGAGTTATAGCCTCGAGTGGCTAATATGTGTTATGTGTGGTATTTTGGGGAACTCATTAAGCTTCGTGCTTATAGTGTTTTGTGTTATGTGTTTCAGGTTTCTCTCAGGATCACGGGACGGCACCGGCTCGGTTGTACACACTAGAGAAAGAGTCATGTTTTGAGGATCCTGGTTTATTAAGCAAGTGAAAATTGAGTTATGTTTTTTTGTCATTCGTTTATGATTGGAATTTTAAGAAAAGTGTTTTTAAGAATTAACGATTATTTTTAAATGAAAAATTGTTTTGAAATTTACGGTGTTACAGGAGCCTATGGAGATTTTTTGTGATAACAAAGGAGAGGTTGTTGTAACCAAGGAACCAAGGGATCATGGTAGATCTAGACATATGGACAGAAAATACCACTCCATTAGACATCGGGTAGAACAGGGACTCCTCGTAGTTAAGAGGGTATCGTCAGAGGAGAACCCAACAGATCCCTTCACAAAGGGTCTAAGCAGTGTTAAGCACTTACAACATGCGAGGAGCATTATTCTGAAGGACGATATTAGTTTTAGTGATTAGATAGATGTTTACAAACTTGCAATAGATAAATGTAATTGACATTTGATGATTAAATAAATGAGTTTTATTTAAGAGTAAAGTTTACTATCTTGTGTCGATTGTTTACTATTGTTTCATTTTTACATGTTTTACTTCTAGAATAATTAGATTGTTCAAATTATCCACAGTCGATCATAATTTGGGAGTAAGTTATGAGGTTAGACTGTCTTGAATTGGTTTGTAGATTGTCTAAGTGCGTAGACATAGCAAAAGTTTGCTACAACGTTCATGAGTACTTCTGAAATAAGATTTGAGTATTGGATTATACCCATGCTCATTTGAATCACTTCATGGAATTTATCACTAGTGATCGTGAAATGATAATATCGTATAATCTTTAAACCGAGATATATGAGTTGTTGTTTGCATGTTGGTTGTGCATTGATAATGCGTAAACGCCTTAGTAACTTAGTGTTATAAAACGTGCTGTTGTGCATGATTTAATGAGTAAATAGTACAAGAATATAAGTTAAAGATTATTTGTTCCTTTTATCCTAAGAGGGTAAAAGCGATATCTTAGGCCCCTCGATGATTTTGTGTTGAGTTATGTGTCGGGCCCGGTCAGGACTAAATTGATGTGTTTAATTAAATTTTATGTCAAAAAAATCAGAAGTCAAGAAACAAAGTGTTGGACATTGAGAATGATTACGTTCCATGTCATTGTCCACATGATATCTTGTAGAACGTAGGATTATATGATCCCGTATCTAAAACACGCGTTATTGACTAGGACAGAGTTCGACAGCAGCTTTTGAGAGCTACGATTGCTAATCGGATTTTGAAGTCATACGTGTAGTTATAGTTATTAGACTTATCCAAGTGGGAGACTGTTGGATTAGGTGTCTAAGCCCATAACTATAATTGGGATGTACTTGACCCAATAGGAGCATGGTCCTTTTGGGTTGCCTTCACCATAGCAACTTGACTGGATGAATTATGAGAAAGAGGTTGATCTATGATTTATTAATATATTATACAAATAATATATTAATCGAGAAATCAAATTATTTCATTAGTATTAATCAGAAATTAATTTTGAATTAGTTTTTTGATTAAAGGAACTGATTAAAAGTAAGGGGACTGTTTGAGTAAATCATTGATAGTTGCAAACTGGGCTGCTGGATCACCTTGGAGAGGCTTGGACGAAATCTATCGGAAGCCCATAGAAGATTTCATCCAAGGGGGCCTTCTAGAAGGTTTCCATGGGCTGCTTAAGGCTTAAGTAATCAAATTAGGATTTCCATATAAAACCCTAAGATCCTTAGCTATATAAGGAACCCCTTGGCTCCTTGAAATCGGCCCTTTGCATTAATAGAGAACCATAGCCGATTTTAGAGCCTCCCTCACCTCTCTCATATACTTCCATTGATACTTGGTGTTTGTGAGTGTGACAACCCAAAATTTTTTTGCTTTAAAGACCCTGTCAATTAACTCAACTTAGTGTTACAACCCAAAATTTTTTTGCTTTAAGAATATGATTATGCAGATCCAGTATGTGCGTTTCCGCCCTATCTCCTGTTCCTTGTTTAGTTGTGGACCTGGGGCAGAGTCGCACATCCGACCGTCTTACTAATCCTAATTATATATGAATTGTATACATGAGGCAATGATAGATCGACCAAGTACGAATCCTATCATGAACAGGGAAAAGTTGACAGGTCTACGAGTAGGTATTCTGCCAATCAACAGAGCACAACCCCAGTAGTACAATAAGAAAGCGAATTTCGGGACGAAATTCCCTCTAACAACGGGATGATGTGAAAACCCGAAATTTTTTTACTTTAAAGACCCTGTCAATCAACTCAACTAAGTGTCAAACTCATTAGTACTGAGTTCTAGCCTGGTTAAAGGTCATTCTAAGGAGTTTTGAGCCTAATACACTTAAGGAATAAGTGTTAAAAAGTACCTGCTAGAACCACAGTGTAGCAAATCGAACCTTAACCCCATCTAAATGAGTTCACAGCCACAAGACCATGATTTTACAGCCATAAACTCATGTGGCCGTAAACACAAGTGCATATATAAGGCATTTGGTCATTTCTTCTCATTTCTTCATTCCTTGGCCGGTTTTTCTTCAAATCCTCTCAAGTATCATCCAACTTTCTTTCTAGCTCTTCAAAAGATGTAAGTATTCTTCCTAGATTTGTTGATACACCTCTTAATCTAGTATCCTTACATGATTTCATCCATATAAATCACTCTTTTCCTAGATCTTCAAGTTTCACCAAGAACACACACTAGTGTTCTTGGCCAATATCAACCATTTCAAGCTTCTAGATCATAAGTGCTCTTCCCTATACTTCATATCCAGTTAGGAATCATCCTTAGAGACTTGAAACACACATTTTCCCCAAGAACATCATGAGTTTATGTCCCAAGATCTTCCTTGGCCGTAAACTCAATGTTAGGGCATGTTTGAGCCTTAAACCCTATAAGATGCAAAGCTAGTGACCCGGAACCCTTCCTTGATGATTGCAGGACCTTAAACTACTCTCATGAACATATATGGTCATGAGTTTATGGCTGTAAACTCCTTTGGGCCGTAAACTCATCAAAAGCATCAATGAAGGTGGTCTTTCTCATCCTAGTGTAGAGCAAAAGCCCCTAAAGCTTCCCTAGCCTTCAAACTTGCAATTATACATGATTGACCATGAGTTTATGGCGGTAAACTCCCTTGGGCCGTAAACCCATGGTAGTAAACACATGTGAGTGCCATTCTACCTTCCTTTGTTGAATCACATGTGATTCCAACACTTGGTCAAAGTGTTTCATAGTCCCGGAATGTGTTTCCTTTCATATAGTTTCTTATGAACACTATATTCATGACCATATGTGTCATTATATGTCATTTAGGATATATTGTGTCTCGGTACTTCATTCGTGGAACTTCTCATCCTTACACGCATACCCGTTTGAATCACCCACATTAGGTGAGTTCATACCTCGTAACAAATCTTTTAACTGTTTTAAATGCTTTTAAGGGGTAGAATACAAGTTGAACACAATGATAATTGTGTAACTATTTGTTATAAACATTGTTCAAAATGTTGCTTATGTCTTCTATAAGTGGTCAAAACATTTCACAAGCTATTTTACAGTTATGTTGCATTATAGTTTAACAAAACTCCGTTTTTAAAGTACAAGCATAACTAAGTAGTAAAATGAGTCATTTGAATAACAGTTCATGTAGAATACTAGTAAACTATAATAGGTATGGTTTAGAGGTTCGGTTAATACTAGATACAATACACGATAACAGAAAGAGCATACTAAGATACTATAACAAGACAAAGTACTAAGATACTATAACAGAACGAACATACTAAGATGCTATAGCATCGAACACTTACAGGATCTAACTATACCAATGAATCACTAACGCATTGCTCTAAACAAAATGTGATAGTTATATTGGGTGTACATGATCATATAATTTTAATGTGGATGTTCACGACTTGCAATTGATTGCACAGGTCGCGTTTGGTTCCCAGAATCTTTTGACAGGGAGAGCGTTGAGTATGGGACCTAGCCATCACATTTTACCTTAATAATCAATTTAAGTCAATTAGTACAACAGTAGTTACTATATACAATACTACAGTACTTACATTTCTCACACGACAAACAAAACAGTCGGGTCTAGTACATTTAGTAGAAAATGACCATAATGCTAACCTTATGATTCCTTAATGTATACATCAAGATATATATATATATATATATATATATATATATATATATATATAAATAGGATCTGACAGGTAATAAGATGTGTGCTTTCTGCTTCATTTCCTGTTCCATGTTTGGTTGTGGGCTTAGAGCAGATTCACCTACCTATTATCTATTTGATTTTAGTTATATATGTTCCGTATACATTAAGTCATCATAATGGGTACCAAGTATGGGTCAAGTAGACACTAATTCAATGCACAATTTTCTAGTACAAAGCATACTTTTCAAATAGAACTTTTAGTACTCAAGGCTAGAAACTCACCAGTAAAGGGTTTAATCCTTTTTATTAAACCAGTGTAGACTTAAAGGACTTTAGGTGATTGACTCTATAATACCTTAGTTTATACATCATGGTTATATATCATTAATACCCAACAGGTAGTTGGATGTGTGCTTTCCGCCTTATTTCCTATTCCTTGTTTGGTTGTGGGCTTAGGGCAGATTCATCCAATCAACTATCTATTCGATATAAGATTGTATATAGCCAGTATAAACTTAGTGATTATAGAAGTAGTCATTGTGTTCACGATTTTATTATAAGAAATATGGGTTTTCTTAAAGGATATTTTCATTAAATATAAAGGAACTACTACAATTAACTCCATGAGTAACAAGTGAATACACCAGGGTTATATACAACGAGGACCTAAGAAACAATGGGATGTGTGCTATCCGCCTTACCTCCTGTTCCTTGTTTGGTTGTGGACTTAGGGCAGATGCACACAATCAATTGTTTGTTTACACTGAGTTTTATATAACTTGTATTCATTTAGTACTCATAGAAAGGATTGTAGAATCATTTTTATGTATCTTTCATCAAATTAGGAAATATAGGATTTTCTAGAGGAACAGGGGAACTTTCTAAAAACAGAACGTATAACTTATTACATTTCAACTACATTTTTCAATAACTTTCTACAACTTACTTACATCACTAAAATCTTATGAACTCACCAACTTAATTGCTGATAAGCTCTTTCAAATAACTTGTATTCTCAGGAAACTAGTAGACAGGTACTCGCTCTGGGAATTCTGAAGATGGAGCAGTATAGCTTCAAGTCTTATTTTGTTATTTGTTTATGTACTATATGTTTTGTGAACACATACTTTGTAAACACTTTCTTTCTAATGAAATGGTTGTTCATTACTTACTTACTATGATGCATGTCTTGTGATACTAAACATGACGTCCTCCACCCCCGACATTTCCGTCGTTACGGTTTTGGGGTGTGACAGATTGGTGTCAGAGCATTGTTTATAGTGAACTAAGTATATCACCCGATAAAATATATACAACTATAAATACAATGGGGCTTAAGTGCTTTGGATAATGATATATTTTAAGAGTATAACGATAAGTTATAAAAATATACCCACTTGCTTGTACATGTATACATACTAGAATGAGTATCACGAGAAGAACAGAACTAAAGTATTTAAAGGTTGAATACTGTCGTCAAACCTGAACAGTTATGTAATCATAGCTAGAATCAATATAGCATGATCAACTATATTTATTGAAGATGTGACTGAAATGTGTTTGAGAGTGATGTGGTGTTAAAACTTACCTAACTCTATACTAAGGATCTCTAGATCAGAACATGAAAGTTAGAATACTATTGGAGTATTTTAGGCTCTATATAAATAACTTATGTGATAACTTAAAAGACCCTTACGGATAGGTCTATAATCTTGCAATGTATACTCCCAAGGTTATATATAATTGGGGTTATATAGACTTAGAATTTGTGATCTACGCTTCATTACCTGTTCCTTGTTTGGCTGTGGTTTTGGAGTAGGATCACTTATTCGAAGGTCTATTTAATCTTGAATTATATACAGCTTGTATACGTTGTACAATTATAGAAGGAATCTGTAAGGATCACCCCATAAAGTTACCTTAAAGCTCATAGATTCTCTAGTCACATCCATTCTCGCATGACAAACCCATATAGATGTAACCACTTCCTCATAAGGGGTCAACAGAAGATTCAAAGAGGAACAAGGACAAGTTCATGAGAAGTATTTAAAGAAGGATCAATCGGAGTAACCAAAATGTCAAATGCGTCACACTAATAAATAATAATCTTGGTTAACTTAATGAGTTAGTGGAAACACTACTCACCCTATGTGTTAGCATTATGTTCTTTACATGCAACTGGTAACAGTTATTCAGGCAACATATATTCATTCGAGGATAACCATTTCAAATTCATATAGTTCATTTGGTATTGACTTATTATGAATTGTTTCTAGAACCTTGTGGAAGTCAGGACCCGATACACCCAGAACTAGGATACTCTTGTCTTTTCAGCTTTTGACTTATGTCTATTGCTATAAACTTATTCCCACCTCATCTTTGTACTCTTTTAGCAAAGATGCCTCCTCGCAAATCCATCAGACGCACCACTCCAATAACTCCAACGCCTTCCCCACAAATCAATGCGGCAACTCTGAAAGTGCTTGACCCTAACCCAACCCATTTAATTAACATGTCGTGTCGTTTCAACCCATTTATTTTCGTGTCGAGTTCGTGTCAGGTTTTGGGTTTGGGCTATACCTTGAAATATGTCGTGTCATGTGAGGTTAAAAGATTGAGCATGTTGAAAGAGTAGGAGTTGGGTAGGCGGAGAGGAAAAACTAATAGTTTGGAGGCATAATATATGAAGTCATAGCAAGTTCAGATAACAAAATTAAAAGAGCGGGAGTTGGGGAGGCGGATGAAAATGCCGCGAGGATGTGAGAGTGGTTTGGGAGAGAATGGAAAAACTGAAATTAAGTCTTGATCTAGACGGCTAAGTTTGGGAGAGAATGGAAAAACTGAACTTAAGTCTTGATCTAGACGGCTAAGTCATTTCAACATTACAAAACGACTCAATTCGAAGGTTTTCTTTTACTTATGGTTTTGGTTTTGTATCTTTCTAGTTTATTTAAATAATTCAAAAATTTTGCATGTAAATAAACAGGTCATTTGCGAGTCATATTCGAGTTGAAATTCTCAATCCTAACCTTGCCCGTTTAATTTTCATGTCGTGTCGTGTCAACCCGTTTATTTAAACGGGTTGAAATATCTTACCCAAACCCGTTTATTTCGTGTCGGGTTTCGTGTCGTGTCAATTTTTGCCACCTCTAGCCTACACCTTCTCCAACAGAGCCCAGACATGGTGGAACAGCCATGTTAAGTCACTGACCTTATCAGTGGCTAACTCAATAGGTTGGGAAAACCTAAAAGAGTTGATGTTGGAAGAGTACTGCCCAAGAGGCGAAGTGCAAAAGCTGGAACAAGAACTATGGGAGCTCAGGATGGTCGGCTCAGACATAGTGACCTACACTGAAAGGTTTTGCGACCTGGCAGCACTATACCCCAGGATGGTTACACCGGAGAGAAAGATGATAGAAAGATACATCTGGGGTCTAGCTGCCCCGATCCAAGGAGATGTGCTGTCTTCTAACCCAACCATGTTTGGTAGTGCCAAACACATGGCCCAACGACTCATTGACCATGGAGTCCGCCATGGTGTAGAAGTCCTCGTTCCCGAGCCATCAAAGGGAAAGGACTATAATCGGAAGTCGGGGAACAAGAAGAAGAAGAAGCAAACAACCCAGGAAACCCCGCAAGAGCAACAAGCGAGTACTATGTATGCTGCTACAATGCCTGCTACTCCAGAACCTGCCAGTAGATATGTTGGAACCCTCCCGAAGTGTGGAAAGTGCAACTATCACCACACCGGAGTATGCCAGGAAATGCAATGTCTGAACCGCCACAGAAAGGGACACACAATCCGTTTCTGCAGGGCACCGGCTCAACCGATCTCCCAAGTCCCCGGAGTTGAAGAAAACCAAGCATGTTATGGATGTGGAGAGACTGGTCACTGCCAGAGGGACTGCCCGATAACAAAGAACTCAGACGCGGACGGACGAATCTTGATGATCACCGCATGAGAATCAACCCAGGGTCGTCAACGAGCAGCGGTACGTCTTCGGTCTAGTAATTACTTTAAAAATTAATTTACATTTATATAAGATTAAAACTAAGGGGAATACACTTAAAATTAATCTTAATCACTCACATATTGAAATAAGTCACGGTATTCAAGAGAACTAAAAGATTCGTTTAGAGAAGCTACGATGGTTTAGCATATACATCAGGGTTGTGCATAACTAAGATGTTTCAGACTTAAAGTGAGTGATTCCTCTTTAATTCCTGTTCCTTGTTTGGTTGTAGATTTGACGCAGAGTTACTCAGTCGACCGTCTTATTCATCTTAAATATTCATAACTTGTATATGACAGACGATCATTATGGTACTAAGGAGGATCATCATATTAAGTATCATCACCAGTTATCAAAACACTTTCATTTGTATGTATGCACACATAGCGGTACGATACATAGGAGTGTTAACTTCAAGAGAAAACAGGAAACACAGGAACATCTACAAGGAGTACATTTTCAAACATACTAGGAGTACAGTGTCGAACATATTAGGAGTACATTATCGAACACACTAGGGACACATCATCGTATAACAAACGTTTCTTTCAATTGGCCAAAACTTTGTTTAGTAAGAGTCCGTTACTATCATTCGTCATGAATTGGCATGGTCCTCACCATACTAAGTTCATATGTTTCTATCGCCTCGATCGTCAAATTCTCGAAACTTTCGTCTTTCGTATCGACAGTCCGACCTAAACCCTAGATTTATCTCTCGTATTCTAAACCCCAAAATACTTGTGTGAAGAGCACTTTGTGCTCCGAAGCCATATCGCCAGATGTTCGCAGACCGTCACGAAATACCACTTGTTAAGCAGACCAAGTTCGAGCACAGAGGCTAAGGACGAATACAACTCACCTATTACTATGCAGTGTATACGCGAGAGTGGTATATGATTATGATTATGCAGATCCAGTATGTGCGTTTCCGCCCTATCTCCTGTTCCTTGTTTAGTTGTGGACCTGGGGCAGAGTCGCACATCCGACCGTCTTACTAATCCTAATTATATATGAATTGTATACATGAGGCAATGATAGATCGAACAAGTACGAATCCTATCATGAACAGAAGGGAAAAGTTGACAGGTCTACGAGTACGTATTCTGCCAATCAACAGAGCACAACCCCAGTAGTACTGTAAGAAAGCTAATTTCGGGACGAAATTCCCTCTAACAACGGGATGATCTGAAAACCCGAAATTTCTTTGCTTAAAGACCCTGTAAATCAACTCAACTGAGTGTCAAACTCATTAGTACTGAGTTCTAGCCCAGTTAAAGGTCATTCTAAGGAGTTTTGAGCCTAATACACTTAAGGAATAGATGTTAGAAAGTACCTGCTATAACCACAGTGTAGCAAATTGAACCTTAACCCCATCTAAATGAGTTCACGGCCACAAGACCATGATTTTATCGCCATAAACTCATGTGTCCGTAAACTCAAGTGCATATATAAGCATTTGGACATTTCTTCTGATTTCTTCATTCCTTGGCCGTTTTTTCTTCAAATCCTCTCAAGTATCGTCCAACTTTCTTCCTAGATCTTCAGAAGACTTAAGTATTCTTCCTAGATTTGTTGATACACCTCTTAATCTAGTATCCTTACATGATTTCATCCATAGAAATCACTCTTTTCCTGGATCTTCAAGTTTCACCAAGAACACCAAGAACACACACTAGTGTTCTTGGCCAATATCAACCATTACAAGCTTCTAGATCGTAAGTGCTCTTCCCTATACTTGATATCCAGTTAGGACTTCAGCTTAGAGACTTGAAACACACATTTTCTCCAATAACATCATGCGTTTATGGCCCAATATCTTCCTTGGCCGTAAACTCAATGTTAGGGCATGTTTGAGCCTTAAACCCTATAAGCTAGTGACCCGGAACCCTTCCTTGATGATTGTAGGACCTTAAACTACTCTCATAAACATAAATGGTCATGAGTTTACGGCTGTAAACTCCTTTGGGCCGTAAACTCATCAAAAGCCTCAATGAAGGTGGTCTTTCTCATCCTAGTCTAGAGCAAAAGCCCCTAAAGCTTCCCTAGCCTTCAAACTTGCAATTATAGATGAGTGACCATGAGTTTACGGCTGTAAACTACCTTGGGCCATAAACCCATGGTAGTAAACTTAGGTGAGTGTCATTCTACCTTCCTTTGTTGAATCACATGTGATTCCAACACTTGGTCAAAGTGTTTCCTAGTCCCGGAAGGTGTTTCCTTTCATATAGTTGCTTATAAACACTATATGCATGCCCATATGTGTCATTATATGTTATTTAGGATCAATTGTGTCTCGGTACTTGATTCGTGGAACTTCTCATCCTTACACGCATACCCGTTTGAATCACCCACATCAGGTGAGTTCATACCTCGTAACAAATATTTTTAACTGTTTTAAATGGTTTTAAGGGGGGAATACAAGTTGAACACAATGATAATTGTGTAATTATTTGTTATAAACATCTTTCAAAATGTTGCTTATGTTTTCTCTAAGTGGTCAAAACATTTCAAAAGCTATTTTACAGTTATGTTGCTTTATAGTTTAACAAAACTCCGTTTTTAAAGTGCAAGCATAACTTAGTAGTAAAATGAGTCATTTCAATAACAGTTCAAGTAGAATACTAGTAAACTCTAATAGGTATAGTTTAGAGGTTCAGTTCATACTAGATGCAATACACAATAATAGAAAGAACATACTAAGATACTATAACAAGAGAAAGTACTAAGATACTATAACAAGAAGAAGTACTAAGATACTATAATAGAACGGAAATACTAAGATGCTATAGCATGGAACACTTACAGGATCTAACTATACCAATGGATCACTAACACATTGTTCTAAACAAAAGGTGATAGTTATATTCGGTATACATGATCATATAATTTTAATGTGGATGTTCATGACTTGCAATTGATTATAGAGGTCGCGTTTGGTTCCCAGAATCCTTTGACAGGGAGAGCGTTAAGTATGGGATCTAGCCATCACATTATACCTTAATAATCAATTTAAGGCAATTAGTACAACAGTAGTTACTCTATATAATACTACAGTACTTACATTTTTCAAACAACAAACAGAACAGTCGGGTCTAGTACATTCAGTAGAAAAGGACCATAATGCTAACCTTATGATTCCTTAATGTATACATTAAGAGATATATATTAATAGGATCTGACAGGTAATAAGATGTGTGCTTTCCACTTCATTTCCTGTTCCTTGTTTGGTTGTGGGCATAGAGCAGATTCACCCAACCTATCATCTATTCGATTTTAGTTATATATATGTTCCGTATACATTAAGTCATCATAAGGGGTACCAGGTATGGTTTAAGTCATAGGACACTAATTCAGTGCATAGTTTTCTAGTACAAAGCATACTTTTCAAACAGAACTTGTAGTACTCAAAGCTAGAAACTCACCAGTAAAGGGTATAATCTATTTTATTAAACCAGTGTAGACTTAAAGGACTCTAGGTGATTGACTCTATAATACCTTAGTTTATACATCATGGTTATATATCATTAATACCCAACAAGTAGTTGGATGTGTGCTTTCCGCATTATTTCATGTTCCTTGTTCGGTTGTGGGCTTAGGGCAGATTCATCCAATCAACTATCTATTCGATATAAGATTATATATAGCCAATATAAACTAAGTGATTATAGAAGTAGTCATTGTGGTCACGATTTTATTATAAGAAATAAGGTTTTTCTTAAAGGATCTTTTCATTAAATATAAAGGAACTATTACAATTAACTCCATGAGTACCAAGTGAATACACCAGGGTTATATACAACGAGGACCTAACAAACAATGGGATGTGCGATATCCGCCTTACCTCCTGTTCCTTGTTTGGTTGTGGACTTAGGGCAGATGCGCACAATCAATTGTTTGTTTACTCTGAGTTTTATATAACTTGTATTCATTTAGTACTCATAGAAAGGATTGTAGAATCATTTTTATGTATCTTTCATCAAATTAGGAAATATAGGATTTTCTAGAGGAACAGGCGAACTTTTCTAAAAACAGAACGTATAACTTACTACATTTCAACTACATTTTTCAACAACTTTCTACAACTTACTTACATCACTTAAATCTTATGAACTCACCAGTTTTTTTGTTGTTAAACTCTTTCAAATAACTTGTATTCTCAGGAAACTAGTAGACAGGTACTCGCTCTGGGAATTCTAAAGATGGAGCAGTATAGCTTCAAGTCTTATTTTGTTATTTGTTTATGTACTCTATGTTTAGTGAACACATACTTTGTAAACACTTTCTTTCTAACGAAATGGTTTTTCATTACTTGCTTACTATGATGCATGTCTTGTGATACTAAACATGACGTCCTCCACCCCCGAACGTTTCCGCCGTTCCGGTTTTGGGGTGTGAAAGTGACTCCATTAGAGGTGCAACAATTAAGGCACTAAGCTCTTGAAGGTCAAGGTCAACAAGCTACAAGAAAAGGTATTATTCTAACTATGTTTAAGTTATTAATCTCGAAAAGTGTATGCTAGATTTGGGTTTATGTTTTGGATAATAATTTGCATGTATAACTTGAGAAACAACTAGATCGAAACCATTAGGGTTGCATGTACACCATAGGAATGTTGTAAAGCTCAGAACCGATCAATGCACCCATATGGAAGAAGCACACACATACACACACACTCTATCTGTTCGTAAAATGGACTCAGTCACCCACCTGGTGGCGAACGATGGCGGTAGCAGCAGCAGCTAACGGTGGCGGCCACCATGGTTGACAGCCATGGTGGTTTTCATCGGGTTTTTCTGTCCAATGAGCACCCATCTACACCTCACGGTGGAGCAGCAACACACGAACACGAGCTTTAACACGAAAAGCACCTCCGACTGAGCTATCCTAGAGACGACGACGACAACTTCCGTGACTTGCGTCAACAACGCTCACATAGTTGTTGGTAGTTGCTCTGGCGGTTGGCTTCAGTTATTCTCCGACTTCACCGGCGAGGATACGGCGTCCGGAACGGGAGGGATAAGGGTGACGACGCCGGTGGTGAAGGGTGGTGTAAGGATGGTGGCAGTTGTGTTTAGTTTAGGGTTAGGGTTACCGGGGTTGATGGGTTATATACCCCGACTCACATAAACTTCTTCCCATAATGACGCAAATTGTCCCTCCTTATCCTTTTTCTTTCAACTTAAGTCCATAATTTACCCTTTTAGCCCCACCCTCTAAAAAACCTTTCATAACAAGCTCAATAGTTTACCAACCAGCCCATCCTCTACAAATTATTTTCAACTGAAGTCCATATATTACCATTCAGCCCCTTAGCCTCCAAAATCTTTAAATTTACGTCCAATATTTACCAAACACACCCTGACCTCTGAAAATCTTTACAAAATAAAACCCAGAATTACACTTTTAAACCCCCAAATTCCAAAATTCTGACGTTTAACTCCCCGAAGTCAACACCCAGTTAAATATTATGGATTTTTGGGCTACTATTCATTCATTAAATTTTTTTTATCTATTTAATTATTTAATAAACGAGATGTTACAATTATCCCCCACTTAAATTAGATTGCGTCCTTGAAATCTCTCCTTACCATCATTGTCACGCCAAACCACTCAAATGACATGGCCACGATCTTGAACACACCCTAGCCTTCCCAAGGTAATCAAAACCAACCCTCACAGGGTTCTAAAACTCGATGATGGACGAATTCCCTACATTATGATCACATTACTGAATCCAAAATATGTAGTCTCGAGATGGTCCGACTCCCTGACAAACCGCCCATACTGAATCACTATTGTTGAACCCAGTCCGCTTATCTCTCAACTAACTATTCAACTTCTAATAACAGGGGGTTCCCACTGCATGTGACTTATCATTTCCCCAAACACCCATATACTTCTCGTACACATGAAAACCCAATTCGCTAATACTGCCCTAAACATAGAAACTGCCCGAAAAAATAGACTCCCTTTTGGTTGCTTCCGAAATCCACTGAGACCTCCCTGATCCCAACTTATTTGGAATACTGAAGTCCTGTCCGGTTGCTAAGCCAAGAGCAATCTCCTAGTCCCTCCACGCGACTCCCAAAGGAAATTTTGACTAGCAATAACTGCCCTAGCTATATCGACACTCATGGCTACATCAATCCTTTTGGTCCATCCGATCATAATAGCCTGATATCATGTCGCCATCGAATCAAAATACGAAAAGTGAACGCTACCAGAATATTGTAGTCTTACATAATTCCCGGTCCCCAACGACCTACCGTTTCCTGATTTCCATCATGTTGTGGTCTACCCACAATCTTGCAAACTGGCCCATCCTGACCTAATCATCTGAAAGTTTCTGTAATTGCTACGAGTCATCCCGCAATTTCATAACACTTTCGCCCCAACTGGCTACTAGTGAATGCTACGACTCCCCCGTAGTCTTACACTACTTTCGCCTCACTATATTTGCAGCCCTATGTCTTACCCTCAATCTATCAATCCAAATACCCTCAGAGTCGTGCACACACTCGACTGAACATTCGAATTGAAATCAATTCATGATGGGAACCCCAACCTGATTCCCCAAACTCTGCTACCAAGCACCGAGAAGACGTGATTGACATGTTGGGGAGTTTCACCAAACTCCTAACTCATACCACCCTCAAACCAAACAGCCACTTGGGCCACCTTCCTACCTGACGGAAATACGAAACTTATCCCAATTTCAAAACCGCTTCTGCTTTCGAATCCCATGACAACTCTCCCCTACTTCGAATCAACTAAATTCTCAAGGCATAGGAGAATTGAAGGATTCACAATCCTTCTTTACTTAAAACAATTGACCCAATGACAACTATTACTTTCCAACTAATTCTCCATTACTTAGCTAATCCCAAAAGATCACACAACTTCTAAGAACTAGATGAACACATCCTGAATCCCAGTGAAACCAACAGTCCCTAATGCTTGAAATGATACCACACTCAAATCTTGAAGACTAAAAGACAGATGCTCCAACCAATACCTCAACAACGAACCACTTCCCATGGCATTTTCATCTGCCAATCAATAACGGTCATAAAACCATCGAATCCTGACAATGATGAATAACCATCCTGTGGGACCCTGTCCGCAGACCTCCCACATAATACCCTTGTACCAATCTCGACCATAAACCAAGATAATATTAAACACTCCCAACCCGCAAATAGGGAAATGACATTTCTTTAACCACTAATAACTCATGGCATATGACATCACTCGAAGATGTAGCCCATACAAGTTGGGAAACAACCCAGGGATATACTTACTCAAACCCTCCGAACAAAAAACACCATCATGTAGTTTTCGCTAGTACTGCACTGAATCCGACACTGTTGGCCTCTCAAAAACTGGTCTAAAATCTTGGTCTCTTCCCAGGAACCTCCAATCAATCTCTCGCTCTTGGCTCTAGAGATCATATCATTTAGGGTCTCACACCCTAACACACTCACCAACTCAATCGTCAACGGCTGATCTGCAATAGCTAGAGCAACCTTTGCCCTAAACTGGGTGACAACTACTCTTTTGACATAGTTTCCAATCCCAAAAGCGCAATAGATCGCACAATCATTCCTTTCCGCCTGGTACAAGAGATCCAGGGCGAACCGGACCTTAGCTCCTAAGGGTAGGGATTGTGTCGCGTACGCCTCACAAGATACTCATGCCATATCGACCCACCCGTGCTCACCAGCATTGAAATACTGTCTCCAACCCCTACTATTAACTAACCTTAAGTTGGAATACAAGCAGACCCTGGGGTCACAAGCCTGCTCACTCCTTTCCAACTCGAAAACTGAAAGGGCACAATCCTTGACCTAGAAAATGATATTACAATCCGTCAATCAACCATTATACTTTAAGGTACAAAATTCAAGCGGATCATAATCATCACTCTCTTCCTGAGTCCCACGAATCGCATCCCGGCCTCGAGCAAAACCCCTGAAACCTCAAACCAAGAAAATCATGTGCCAGCCTCTCCTGCTCAACCCGTGGAATGTAACAAGTACGGAACATCTCCCTGACCTGATCCGAAGTAACTGCAACTCTCTGCTCATCAAAACACTTCCCAGTAGCAAGTCTCCCCAATCATTCACCCCAAACCTCAGCAGGTTCAGATCGTACCTGACCTTCTGGTCAGCAGGACACGAACATGTGAAGAAGCATCCCTCCACGTCAGATAGCCACCTCATGGCTACGATTGAGTCCTAAATCCCACCTAAAGTCGAGTTCTTTGTGTTATCAAAGTGTCCATACTGGAAAGCCCGACCAGCCCCACCACCTGCACCTGCTATCGATGCAGAGGCTGTAGCGGCAACCGTCTCAACAATGGTTGCGTATCTGTCATCAAAGTACTCCATCACCGCGGTCTTGATAGACTCAAACATCTCTGGAATCTGACCCCGGACAATCTCAATCACCTCCTCCCAGATGATCTCCTTAACACAATCCTCTATTAATGATGGCCTATCCTAGATGCCAGCTCCTGATCCTGACCCATATCTGGTCTCAAATTGCCTTGTTGTCACCATTCTGATAATACACTAGAAAAATCCCAGATAATCCATATGGTAACAGGGAGCCAACTCCCAATAAAACCCTAGGGGTTGTGACTTCCTTGTGGAGCCCAATGCTTTATGCTTTCACTTGGTAGAGGACAACAAATATCATATCACATAGTTCTTGCGCCAGATTTTCCTTCGTTGTGGCTCTTGATTTGATTGAACATAAATTTGCATTTTGTCTTCAGTTTCAGTTCTTCAATCACCTTTTGAATTTCTTAAGATTTCTTCGATTGAGTGTTTGAAAATTTTTAACTGGGTACTGGATAAGAAAATTATACCCTTCTTCCTTATTGACTGTGTGGATCTGATATAAGGTCCTCAGTTACCCAAGGGTAACGCATGTCAACAAATAGGGCCATGTTTTGTGGGTCCAGAGTTGTCAATAAAGATCTGTTTTAAACATTCAGAAGAAAATCATCCCAAAGCTATTATTACCGCCCACAAAAACATTTTAGTATCCCATTTTATTTATTTCTAAGGCTAGGGTCTCAAATTACAGTGTTTGGGTACCCTAGTTATGATAGCGGATTCTACACTTCCAATAAAAATCTGGTCGCTTCAGATTTTATTCATTCTGATTTTCATTTTCCCACTTTTCGGAGTTACCGTCTGTAAAGAGTGTCATCATCTCGTATATATATCATTTCCTTTTATTTTTATGAAATTAGGAAGGAAAATGAAAACTAAGGACAAAAACAAAAAATATTTTTGGATTTATTTAAAATTTTAATTTTTTTTTTAGAAAAACTTCGTATAGAAATATGAAAAATTCCCTCCCCAAGCTTAAAATTAAGCATTTCCCTCAATGCTTAGGGAGGAGCATAAAAACACTATTGTGGCGAGGGTGGAAAAAGATGGAAAACTCATCGTGGAAGTCGGTGAAATCCTCTCTATAACCTACAACCTCATCTCGAAATTCAGAAACCTGAGTACTATAAAGCTGATAGTCGAGGCGGAGACCAGCCACACTCTGCTGAAGAGAAGCGATATCCTGGCGAATGTCAAGATAGTGTTGATAAGTGAAGGGGGGTCGGGATGAGGATGGGGTGATTGGGTATGATGGGGCTCGCCCTGAAAGTCAATCTGCATAGGATCAGGATGGCTATAGGAGTTGTGGTGGACGGCCCGGAGTGGGGTGGCTTTCGTGTAATCAGGATGTACAGTTGAAGAGGATGGTCTATCAAGGTGCTGAGATGAAGATGGTCCACTAGGATGGGAACGTGGGGGACCTGTTGCGACTGGCGTGTGTGAAGAGGTGGTGGAATGTTCGACTGGAGAACCCACTCAGTCTCACTAATGGGGTCAGCGAGGGCGATGACGTTAGGACCCATGACTTTGAAATAGGTGGAGCATCCTTGCATCCAAACAAACCCACCCGGAGCAGGACGTAACTTGTGCATGGCCTAAAGGTTTTGTAGGGTCAGGCGAAAAGAGTCACCCGTAAATAATGTATACTCTGGGGTAACTACTATGAGACGGTGCGAGCAATGACCATGATCAGACCACCACAACGACGGAAACCTGAGTACTATGGAATTTCTTGATGTAAATCACCAAGATGAGGGTGGTACGATTCGGTAATCATGCACCATAAAATGAAAAGCTCGGCTTTGCCGGATTTAGTGGTCTCAACCTATGCATAAATAATACTGCAGATAACCTTTAATGCAATTTTTAGAACCGGGTGGACAATGCTGGTCTGAAGGGATTGAGAAGCCTCATAATGGGTCAATCTGGTGATGGAATGCCAAAAATCGCGCATGTTGAAACCAACGATAGGATGAGACAGGTTGGTGATGGGTGCATGAAAAAAAGTGCATAACTGATCAACATAGATAGAGTGATAAGTGCTAAAACAGCAGAAAGCGAAGTTTCCCTCTTGGTTGACTTCACTCAAGGTGGCTAAAAACTCTCTGGTCAGTAAAGGACAAGTGGGTAAATCTACGCCTAAAAGACGCTCCCAGCCAATATTGGCAAAAAGAGAACGAATGTTAACATGCGACTAGGGGACCAGGACTGAGGTAAAATATCTCACTCAAGAAGCTGTTGATAGCAGTCAAAAGCAGCCTGGGATCCTAAATCTATGGTTACATAATTCGCCTGAACAATGTATGGTTGATCCTGAGTGTCAGCATGTTGGTACGAACGGGTAAGTCTAGGAGGTAGTTTCAGATCAACAATTGGGATAGGTCAGGCACAATTTCTAAATAAATAATTATCAAGCAAAACTAATGTTTCTAACAACTCCCGATCAGCAGGCATATATACAACAAAAATTAAAGAGCTCAGTTTCAGAACAAATATACCACACTGCATGCTGAGCAACAATGTATTTTTCGCGTCTGAAAAAATTTTGAGTTCTGAAATTCTCTCCAGATGAACTTCTTCTGAACTGTGTCCGGAGCAAAAGTTTCAAGTTTCGTGCCCTGCAGAGTTCTAATGGAGCGTAGATCTGAAAAAGAAACTCGTAAAAAATTAAATTTCAAAATGAAGAAAATTAGATTTCTAGAGAATTTCAACCATGGAATCGTGATTTTGTTACTGTAGGAATGTAGTAGTAGTAAAATAGAAGAGATTGATACCTCACTTGCTTGATTTGGATGAAAATAAAGGATCTGTGCTAGTTTTTGGTAAAAAACGGGCGAAAATTGCAAACGAAGAGAGAAAAATATGAGTAGAGAGAGGTGTGCAGAATGAGGTTGTGACATGTATTTATAGGGAAACTAAAACTTGCGATCGCATGGGAGCAAGCGGCGATTACATGTTTTAAATTTTTTTTGAAAATCGGTGTTTTAAGCAATGATAAACGTCCAGGTGCATAAAACTTTAAACACGTGATCGCATGGACCCAGGTTATGATCACATGTTTTAGAAAAATAACGTTTTCGGCGATAGCAGGTTTCGAGGGTGTAACAAGTTCAATAAATCAAAACATGTGATCGCATGGACTATACCTTCGATCACATAAACTTAAGTTTCATCAAAAAATAGCTCAAAAATCCTCGAAGGTTACCTGCGATAAAAAAAAACCTGCGATCGCATGGATTGGACCTGCGATCGCATACACCAGAAAAATTGATCTTTTTAAAACTTTCACAAACTCTCTCTGTTCCTTTGTATGAAAAAGAACAAGATTCAATTAAAAGTAAACGACCTAAATAACTAAAAACTCACAAAAAATAAAATTAAGTTGCATAAAGAGAAAATCAAAAGCAAACGCCTGGGTTACCTCCCGGTAAGCTGCCCATTTTTACTGTCGTTGGCTCGACGTTGTTACTAGATTTCCTCAATTACGGTAAGTCCGGACCTCGACTACCTCCACTTCCTCATTCGTAACTTGAAATCCTTTGTAAAAAGGTTTGAGACGATGACAATTAACTTTAAAACTCTTGTGTGTTTATTCATTCTTAATTTCTATGGCACCATGATCAAATACGTTAGTAACAACAAAAGGTCCCACCCAACAAGACCTTAATTTTCCGTAAATAAGTTTGAAATGAGAGTGATACAGGAGTACTTTTTGACCAGCAGTGAATACCTTTCGCAAGATCATCTTTGAAAAATATTTTTCGTGAAGTGCTCCACTCTTTCTTGAACGGATTGATGGTTTTCACTATAATGCCCTTAATTTGTCTATTGGAAGTTTCTGCTTGCCTATTGGTTTGCGGGTGGTATGTTGTGGATACCCGATGTGTGACACCATATTTCTTGAGAACTGCTTTGAGAGTGTTGTTGCAGAAACGCATACCCCGATCAATAATAATGGCTTTCGGTGTCCCAAACCTAGCGAATATATTTGTCTTGACAAAATCAAATACAACCTTGGCATCGTCTGTTCGTGTAGCTTTCACTTCGACCCATTTAGACACACAATCCACAACAAGTAAAATATATACAAACCCGAAAGATGGTCGAAACGGACCCATGAAATCTATACCTCAAACGTCAAAGATTTCACATATTAAGATTGGAGGAACTGGCATCTGATTCCAAGATGTTAAAGACCCAACCATTTGACACCGGTCACAAGTTTTTCAAAATAGAAAAGAGTCACGAAAAATTTGAGGCCAAAAAAGTCTGTTGTCCAAAACCTTGTGTGCGATTCAATGGTGGACCATAATGCCCTCCACAAGCTTCTGAATGATAGAAATTCATAATTGATTTAACTTCACCTTGGGGAACATACCTTCTAATGACTTGATCAACGTAGTGTTTCCATAAATATGGCTCATCCCAAATGTATCTCTTCGCTCCTTCTTTATTTTAACTTTCTGGGCTCGGGTAAGATCTGAAGGGAGTTCTCTAGAGACTAGGTAGTTCACTATATTAGCAAACCATGGAGGATTCTGAACAGAGAACATATTTTCTTCAGGAAAGGTTTTGTGAATTGGTGTTGGGTATTTAGGTGGGGTGAGTCGGCTCAGATGATCAGCCACCATATTTTCTTTCCCACTTTTATCTCTGATCTTATATCGAATTCCTGAAGAAGTAGAATCCATCTAATCAGCCTTGGCTTTGAGTTTTTTTGGCAAGGAGGTATCGAATGGTTGCGTCATTAGAAAAAATTATAACTTTCGTCCCCAACTCTTTCTCTGTGGTGGAGTAATTTGCTTGTGCGCTGTCCAAAGTTTTTTTGATGCATAACATATAACATGGGGAACCCGGTCTTTCCTTTGTCCCAACACAACTCCAACAACAGAATTACTTGCATCATACATTATCTCGAATGGCAGACTCTAATCAGGTGGCTGAATAATGGGGGCAGAAGTAAGAAGATTTTTCAGCATGTTAAAAGCTTTGTTGCAATCTTCATTGATGTCGAAGTCTGCTTCTTTTTGCAGCAACTGGTACATGGGAACTGATATCTTCGAAAAATCTTCTATAAACCTCCTATAAAAACTTGCATGACCAAGAAAAGAACGTACTTCATTGACACTCCTCGGGTAGGGTAAGCTTTTGATAACATCTATTTTTGATTTGTCTACTTCTAAACCTCTTTTTGAAACAATATAACCCAAAATTAGACCTTGGTCAACCATAAAGTGACATTTTTCAAAATTTAATACCAAGTGTGTTTCAATACGTCTTTGCAAAATTTTTGTGAGGTTTTTCAGACAAATATCAAAGGAGTCTCTATAGACGGTAAAATCCTCCATAAAGACTTATATGGTATTTTTGAAATGTTCAAAAAAAATACTTAGCATACACCTTTAGAAGGTGGCGGGTGCGTTGCATAGTCCAAATGGTATATGTCTGTATGCACAGGTCCCAAATGGGTAGGTGAAGGTCATTTTCTCCTGATCTTCTAGACCAACTACGGTCTGATGGAAACCTGAGAATCCATCCAAGCAACAATAATGGGATTTTCCAGCAAGCCTCTCTAACATCTTATCAATAAATGGGAGTGGAAAATTATCTTTTCGTGTGGTTGTGTTCAAGTTTTTATAGTCAATACAAACATGTCATCCGTTCTGAACTCGAGTTGGAACCAACTCTCCTTATTTCTCTCTCTACCACTGTCACTCCATATTTTCTCGGTACCACTTACACTGGGTTGGCCTATTTTCTGTCAGATAATGGGTATATCATTCTAGCATCCAATAACTTCGTAACTTCTTTTTTAACCACCTCCATCATTGGTGGGTTCATTCTGCATTGGGCTTCTCGTGAAGGCTTATATTTTTCCTCCATCATAATTTTATGCATGCAGAGAGATGGGCTTATTCCTTTTATGTTTTCAATGGTCCATCCAATCACGCTTTTATACTCCTTCACAATTCTGATCAACTCAGATTCTTCTTTTTCTCGCAACTTGTTGGATATGATGACTGGAAGTGTTTCTTTATCTCCAAGATATGCACATTTCAGGTGTTTTGGAAGTGTCTTCAGCTCCAAGATGGATTCTTGCACTATAGATTGAAAAATTTTGGAGTTAGAAACTGGTAATTTAAGAGTTTGGATACAATACCTCGACTTTCTCTGCTAGTCCATATGAGCTGCCATTTCTTGAAATTGTTTGTCAACAACATAATTTTTTGATAAAACCTGATTTGCATTAATAGACATATTTATGTGGAATACTAATGCTAATGACTCATGGTTAGCAATCTCAAAGTATTCTGCCGTTAATGCTTCAAGTACATCAATGAAATTAAGGGCTGAAATATCATCAGGATAACGCATGGTGTCGTAAATATTGAAGTTGATAACTTCACCATCAAATTCCATGGAAAGGGTACCATTATAGACATCTATTTTGGTTCTGCCAGTTTTTAAAAATGGTCTCCCCAGAAGAATGGAACTACAATCCAGTGTTGTCATCTCCCATATCTAAGACGTAGGAATCAGCTGGAAATACTAGTTCATTCACTTGAACCAGAACGTCTTCCAGCACACCTTTTGGGTATACCAGAGAACGATCGGCCAAGTGAATGATAAGTCTTGTTCTTTTTAATGGACCTACCCCGATAATGTTAAAAAGTGAGTAAGGCAAACATTTATAGAAGCTCCTAAGTCCAACATGGCTCGTGGCACTGAAAGGTTCCCCAACTTGCAAGGAACAGTAAATACTCATGGGTCCTTGTACTTTAGGGGTAGCCTTTTTTGTAAAACAGATGAAACATTTTCGCTTACTTTAACCGTTTAATTACCCTTTAATTTTCTTTTTGAAGTACACAATTCTCTCAGAAATTTTATGTATTGGGGTAGCTATTTAATAGCATCAAGAAGGGGAATATTTACCTCGACTTTTCAGAAAAAGTCCATGATCTCTCTATCCACCTTTTATTTTTTCGTATTTTTCAGTCTTGAGGGAAAGGGACGAGGAGTAATTTTCACTTCAACTTCAGCAAACTTTATCTTTCTTCTGCACATCTTCAATTGCCTCAAATTCTTGCTCAACTACAATCTCTTCTTCCTCATCCTCTTGCTGATCTGGTCCTTTGTACTTTTTACCACTTCTGAGACTGACAACACAAGAATTATGTTTCAGGTTCTTCTTAGTCTGAGATGGGAGTTTTCCTTGTGTTTGTGCTTCCAGTTTGCTCATAGAGTTCGCGAGTTGTGATACCTGTTGTTCCAGATTTTTTATGCTAGACTTGGTTTCATTCGAAAAAGCATAGGTACTGGTAGCAAGACTTTTAACAGTATCTTCCAAAGACATGTTGGAACTACTAGCTTGTGACTGAACAGGTGGTTGTTGAAAATTGCTTTGGTGTTGATTTTCTTGAAAGGTTTGTTAAAATCCAGGTAGAGTCTGGTATTGATTTCTTTGTTGAAAAATTTGTTGAGGCCTTGGATGAAAATTATTGTTTTGAGGACCTCCCCAAGCTTGGCTGTTGCGATGTTGATCAAATTGCCTCTGCTGAAATCCTCACATTGCTTGAACAGGCTCAGTATCTTCTTAAAGTAGTGGGCACCTATCTATTGGATGCCCAATTTTGCAACAAATCCCACAAGTTTTGACTTTTGGTTCGATGCCTTTTTCTTTTTTCAGTAGAAGAACAACCTTAGTCAGTTCTAAAATCATAGATTCCAGGTGGGCGTTGCTTATCTCTTCAACTCCTCTTGGCTGGTCCGGATATCACTCTTCTTTAGTTGCCGAATGTTTTAATTCATTGGCCAACATTTTGATTAATCTTCGGATCTCTGTAGGTGTCATGTCTAAAAGTGACCCTCTGCTTGATGCATTTATAAGCCGCCTTTCCATGGGTACTAAGCCTTCGCAGAAACAATGATGTAAGTGGTAATCGCTAATGTCATGTTATGGGCATCGAAACAACAACTTCTTGAATATCTCCCAATAAGTTTGGAGAGCTTCTCTTTTCCATTGCTTTATACCAGGAATTTCTATGTGCAGATTTGACACTTTTGCATCGGGAAAATCTAGAAAAAGTTTGGAGAGCTCGTTCTATCTTCTTATCGAACCAGACAGGAGGTCATATAACCACTCCTTTGCTGCATCTTGAACGAAGAAGAGAATGCCCTTATTTTGATTTGGTCTTCAGTAACTGCATGAGGTTTCATTCCAAATCAGACGAAATGGAATTCCTTGAAAATTTTATGAGGGTCTTCATTCTCAAGGCCTTGGAACGGGGGAAACAGATGCATTAAACCAGATTTGAGCTTAAAGTTTTGAGCTTCTAGAAAGGTGATACATAGAGGTTGTTGCGTAACCTCTTGTGTTTCCCATTCGAGAAAAGACTTTTCAGCATCATCTTTGTTTTTGTTCATGGTGATTTATGTTTCTGGTTCTGAATCATAAGGTTCAACTGTTTCATATTTGATGGAAATTGTGGGTGAGTAGCTCTTAAATGGACTGTTGTGAGGAGGATGTGCTTTTGGAAAGGGATGGAATGAGGCTCCAGGTTCGTTCCACAAGGGAGTGCCTTGTGGTGTGGGTGTTTTATAGTGTGATGGGGGAGAGGAGTTTGAAGTTCCTGCTTGCTGCTTCCGAAGTTTTGTCTCATTCTTCAGCTTCCTAGCAGTCTTCTCAATCTCTGGACAAAAAATAAGATCAACTGTATGTGAAGATCTTTGCATAAAATTATTAGTGTTTACCATGTCCCCGACAATGACGCAAATTTGTTAAAACTGTTGTCGCGCACGATTTAAACAAATAAAAATAAATAGATATATGCTCTATTGCACTAACAGGTAGTATAGGTTAGCAGGTTTGGATCCTCAGGGACACGTTCTAAAGGTTATGCCTCTTTGCGTAAGGCACGAACTAACTGTTCACAAGAATATAAAACGAAAAATGGGGGGGGGGGGTTATTTCTGAAAATCACAAAGCCCTGCACACCATTTCAAAGCAAACAATCTTGTTGACAATGTTGGGAGTCAGATCATCGACAGACAACTATATTAACACATAATTTCATAAAAAAAATTAGATGTGGGTAGTCAGAGCCTTGCCAAAAAGATCGGTATGGGGATTGCAACCTTCCCCTCCGGTGGATGATAAATAATAGCCCCTTTCCGAGGGTATTCCACACCATGATCACGAAGAGAACCGAACCGTTCTTGAAGATCGGCAAACTCACTCACAGAGGGCACAATTTTTGTCTTTTAGGTAGCCATTGTTTTTCAACAATAAAAGACAAGAAAGAAGGATAAAAGGAAAATAGTTGAAAGTAAGGAATGGTAGAAGCCGGAAGAAGCGAAAAAAAAGGAAAATGACACAAATAAGGGAAGATTTAAATGTAGACAAGAAGTCCAAGTGGTTATAATGATGAAAATTGTCAGCACAGATACCTCAATCACGTCAGCAGCCATCAAGAGTAATCTCAACCGAACGCGTGTATAGATCTAAGCTAGTATAACTAAGCTACCCTAAGCAAACTATGGCACTACTAGCCTAGGGGGCTTGTTAACATATCCCACTAAAATTACATTAAATGTAACGAAGCTCACGTTTGATAAACATGGTAGTCAAGGATTGATGTTTGCCTAGCAATAGTCAGCATTTGCATCATCTCTTTGCAGATCTGCGGTTTTGACTAAAGTGATAGATATCATAGGGTAGAGCGTTCCCTATGGCAGCACGAGCCTTCATATCAAAAGCAACAAAACACTAGTCTTCATCAACGAAGTCATGGATAACTTTTTTGACCATATTACCTTTTTTAACATTCTCCTTGATTGGTTGATACATAGGAACATGAGGACCATCATTGATGATGCTCAACATGGAGTAGTCCATGGTTTCAAGAACCATCATTACTTTGGACTTCCACATTCTAAAATTCTATTTAGTATATTGAGGTATTTTATGTCTGGAAGTGGTTTTAGCATGGTTTGATGAGGAAGAAGAAGACATTGTTAATCGAACAAGATAACTTAGTCTGATACCACTTGTAGGTTCCCTTAATCAAGAACAATTAACAAATAAGACGATTGAAAGAAAAACATAGACGCTTCACAAAGGTTTTTTCATTAAGAAAGGTTCTCACAAAGAGAAATAGCACAGATCTCTCTAAGGTTTAATAATAAACAAATGATCAGAACCCTAGTATAAAAAGAAAAGTAAATACATTGTGAATCTAAAGAGTTGAAAAACTCTTTGATCGTTTAGATCTTTAAACAGGTTTATCACAGTAATAAGAACAAAAATATCAAACACTGGAATGAATCAAAATATGCTGAATGATTCAATAGATTCACACCTTAGCAGAGCTCGACTAAGAACTTCCACTGTAGAGGCTGTTTAGGGTTACAATCAATAAAAGTATACGTTGTGAATGATTGACTCCCAAATCTTACATACTAAGATGCATGCAAGAATCTATAAATACTAAACCCTAATAAATAAATCACGGATGGACAGGCCCAATCCGGATACAAAAAATGGACTAAATAACGAGCCCAAGACACAACACGTAACGAACCCAACAATCTCCCCCTTTGCGTCAATTGGAGCGAGACACTACTTCGGCTTGCTGGGTCCAGCTGCAGGAACTTTCTTTGTGGTTTCGAATAGACGAGGAATGAGGGAAAGGATGGTTTGTCTGAAACGAATGTACCACTGGATCATATCATCGAAATACTTCTTGTCATCTTCATATTTCTGCTTGCATCGATTAATGATCCCCAAAACATGTTCCAAGCATGCAGTGGTATATAGATGCTTATCTGGCAAGGCAAACAGGCATTTTTGGCCTTCATTCCTTGTGAACATGACTGAGTTCTGCTTTGGGTTGATCCTCCCCATTTGCATCATATTTAAATCATTTGCAGAACCAACAGGAGAGATGGTGGGCTTTTTCTTGAAAATACTTGCGATTTACCCTTTCTACCGAGTGTAGAGGAGAGAGAAAAATCTGCCCCCAAATCTTCTTAAAAAACGAAGTGGTTCCTGAGTTGATTGACGAGTGACAGTCAGCAACCCCTATGATTATGCATGAGAGAGAAAAACGCTTCTGTTTTGCATGCCTTTCCATCAGATACCCTTTTTGAATTCCTGAAACCTTTAGTCTCCCGGCTGAGTCATCAACTTATCCTTTTAAAATGAGTTGTCTTCATAGATAAACCACGTAGATATACCATAGCAACGTTAAAAACCAGAGCTATAAAAGTAGCTTGTAGTGAACCAAACCAGACTTTTGGAAAATCAAAAAGATTTTTGTGCATAGAGTGTCAAAGATAAAGAAATAAAGCAACATATATATGGGAAATGGTGATGTCAATATTGACACGAAACAGTGGATCCCGCGCATGAATCTCTTCCTTCAAAGTCAAGAGAGACTTTAAAGTGTTTGTGTGGTTTCCCATTGAATTACGATCAATCACTTGTTAAGAAGTGTTGAAAGGCATCTTTTAATGAGACTGATAAGGGTGGCTTTCGCTTCAGTTCGGAGTTCCTGATCTTGACATAAGATAGAAACCGAATGAAGTACTTGTGAGACCAATGTGGTCTGTTGAACAAGTAGGTTTGGACAATATTTTAGTGACATGTTGGAAATACTCGGTGTGAAATCTCAAGAAAATTTAAAACTGGACTCTAAGGGAAGAAATGTTATGGTATGTAACAATTTCATAAGAATCACACAAAGAGAAAATTAGAGATTTCATCGTACAACCACTTGAGTGGATTCGTTAATTCAGAAGTGAAAGCTAGAGCAAATTTAATTGTTCACCGTCAATGCATAGTGGGTATTGAATTTTGGTTTTCACTTAGCACGTAGTGACACGAAGCTAAGATCACAAACACAGAGATTGTGTAACCATAAACCTTAGTGGTAATTTCTGAGAGTCTCAAGGGTTACATGTATGAAGTGAATATGATGGAGAAAAATGTTTGAGATGGTGTAAGAAAACCAAAGTACATCTGCTATAAATATAGTGACTAAGCAGATAACTCTTGACTCATATGAGAAAAGAGTAAGGTAGCTCATGATTAGAATAAATGTAGTAGCCTAATTGGGAAGACAAGGTTTGTATATACCAAGTCAATAAGGCTTTATTCAGAATCAGTTGAGGCTTTGGACAACATGCAACAGCATGTTTCTAGGGACACTTAACTAATAAAAAGTGTGAGAATGATACCTACCCCATCGATAATCCATAAACAGTTAATATAAACAGAAGTAGAGACAAAAAGAAAAAGAAAATATTTTTGGAACTTTTGATATTTTTGTAAAGAGAAAAACAAAACAAACCAAACAAAAAAAAAATTTGGAACCGAACCCGAAATGAACCGAACACTTGGTTCATTTCGGTTCCTTAAAAAATATTTTTGGAATTTTTGGAAAAACTATTGTACAAGAGTCTACAACCAAAGATATCACCTTTTTGAGATAAGCGAAAATAATTGCAATGGGACCGAACCCGAAATAGATCGAGCGTTCGGTTCATTTCGGTTCCCATGTGAACCGAGCCCGAAATAGACCGAGCGTTCGGTTCATTTCGCTTCCAACTTTTAGTTCTGAGAAGGTATTTTTGGTACCGACTCCAATTCCATCATACCTAGACCTTGTAGGATTTTATTAAAACTTGCTTCAGGAAGGGCTTTGGTAAAGATGTCGGCCAGTTGATCGTTTGTTCGAAGAAAGTGAATTTCTACGTTTCCTTCTTCCACATGATCCTTAATAAAGTGATACCTCAGTGTTATATGCTTCATCTTGGAATGTTGCATTGGGTTATGACATATCCTAATTGCACTTTCTAAGTCGCAATATAGTGGGATCTTTTCATATTGAGTCCATAATCCTGGAGTTGGCTTTGGATCCAAATCACTTGAGATGTGCATGAGGCGGCTGCAATGTACTCTGCTTCAGCTGTAGACAGAGAAACACACGTTTATTTCTTAGATTGCCAGCTCACCAACTTCTCGTCGAGGAATTGACAGCCTCCTGTAGTGCTTTTCCGGTCTAGACCACATCCTCCTAGGTCTGCATCTGAGTAGGCTTGAACAAAGAAACCTGAGTTTGAGGGATACCAAAGACCGAGAGAGGTGGTTCGCTTCAAATACCGGAATATATTCTTCACTGCCAGCATGTGTGGTTCACGCGGATTTGCTTGAAACCTGGCACAATAGCAAACTGAAAACATTATATCAGGCCTGCTAGTTGTGAGGTACATCAGGGAACCAATCATTTGGCAATAAAGTGTTATATCGACTGCCAGTTTTTCCAAAGATGGTGTGAGCTTGGTACCGAACGCCATAGGGACTTTAACCTTTGAGTCTCCCATCATGCCGAACTTAGCAAGAAGAGTCTTGGTATATGCTTCCTGGTTGATAAAGATTCCTTCCGGTCCCTGTCTTATATTTAAACCAAGGAAAAAGTTAATTGGACCCATTGAGCTCATTTCAAATTTAGTCTCCATCAGCTTTCTGAATTTAGTTGTTAGGCTAGGATTCGTTGAGCCAAAGATGATATCATCGACATAGATTTGAATGATCATAAGGTGGTTACCTTCCTTTTTACGAAAGAAGGTTGGGTCAACCGAACCTTGTTTGAATTTAGACATCTTTAAAAACTTAGTTAATGTTTCATACCATGCCCTAGGTGCTTGTTTCAGACCATAAACAGCTTTATCCAAGATGTAGCAGTGATCTGGATGCTTTTCATTTACAAAGCCAGGAGGTTGCTCCACATACACGGTTTCTTCAAGTTCCCCATTTAGAAAGGTGCACTTTACATCCATCTGGTAGACCTCAAAGCTCTTGTGTGCAGCATAGGCAAGAAATATACGAATAGATTCCAGCCTTGCCACTGGAGCGAATGTCTCTTCGTAATCGATTCCTTCTTCCTGGCAGTAACCTTTCACCACTAGCCAAGTCTTATTTCGAATCACATTACCCTCCTTGTCCATTTTGTTTATGAACACCCATTTGAGACCTACGACCGAGGCCTATTTTGGTGTTGGAATGACTCGCTAGACCTTATTTTTTTCGAACTCATTGAGTTCATCTTGCATTGCCTGAACCCAATCAGAATGATCGAGAGCAATATTGACGGTCTTCGGCTCTATTTTGGAGATGAAAGAATTAAACATGCAGAATTCTACTTTGGAGAATAGAACAGTTTGCTTCGCCTTCAGTTGAGATCGAGTTTGAACCTTTTCAGATACATCACCCACTATTTGAGATACAGGATGATCTCTGGTCCATTTGGTAAGAGGAGGATAATTTGGATCATGGGATGGATCCAATTCAGCATTTACCATTTCTTCAAACTCTGATTGAATATCATCATCATAGAACATATCTGAGTTCTCCCCCTCGACAAATGATGAACCAAGAAGTCTTTCTTCAACTGAGCTTTCGGGTTGATCCGGACTTTCGGGTGCTACAGGACTTTCGGGTGCAACCGGGCTTTTGGGTGCTACAGGACTTTCGAGTGCAATCGGGCTTTCGGGTTCGTCGAAAATTGGATTCTCCACCTAAATATGTGAGTCCTGTTGATTTGAAGAAAATAGATTCTCCCCCTCGACCGAAGTACCGCTCTCGGGAGGTTCTTTTCGAAATGGTTCTTCTTCTCCCATTTGTTTGGCTGCATCTTCTTCTTAAGGTGATCAATCTTGTTGTCTGCTGATGTGGCCTCAGAGTGAGCTGCTTTCTCAGGTTCATCAAATAGATCCATGAACTGGTCAAAAAGATTGGCGATAGAGGCTGTGACTTGACCTGTTTGAGAGAAAATCTCTCCAATTGCTTCTCCGGTAGACTTCAACTTCTTGACGTAATTTTCATCGAACGTCACATAATAGGTTTCTTCAATTCTTTTAGAGCGCTTATTCAAAACTCTGTATGCCTTTGAAGTAAGAGAATATCCCAGAAAGATACCTTCATCAGCTTTGACATCAAACTTGTTGCGATGTTCTTTGGAGTTGAAGATGAAGCACCTGGAACCGAACACATGAAAGAACTTGACATTCGGCTTCCTGTTGTTAATTATCTCATAAGGAGTGAGAGAGAAACGCTTGTTGAGATAAGACCTGTTCTGGGTAAAACACGCTGCAGCAATGGCGTCAGCCTAGAAATATAAAGGAAGGGAAGCAAAACTTAGCATGGTTCGGGCCGCCTCACACAGGGATCGGTTTCGCCTTTCGACAATTCCGTTCTGTTGAGGTGTATAAGGGGATGAGAAGTTGTGACTGGTGCCTTTTTCTGCTAGGAAGTCTTCGAATTCTTTGTTCTTGAATTCCAGTCCATTGTCGCTCCTAATGTTTCGAGCGACTTTTCTTAGTTGCACTTCAACCTGCTTGATAAAGATCTTCAGTTTGGGAGTTGCCTCAGATTTGTGCTTTAGAAAGAATACCCAAGTAAATCGTGAGAAGTCATCGACAATAACAAGGATGTACTTGTTACCACCAATGCTCTCGATTAATGATGGACCACATAAGTCGATGTGAAGCAACTCAAGTGGTTCAACAATTTTGGTGTTTATGATAGTTGGGTGACTTTGGCGACTTTGTTTCCCCATTTCACATGCAGCACATAAGTGTTCTCGATCGAACTTAAGCAGTGGAAGTCCCCGAACATGACCACCGGTGACTAGCTTGTTGATGTCTTTGAAGTTGAGATGTGAGAGCCTTCGGTGCCACAACCAACTTTCGTCTGAATGAGCTTTGGACAAAAGACATATTGCTAGATTCCCTTTGATTGGTCTAAGATTCAGAGGGAACATTTCACCTTTTCGTTCAGACTTGAGAATGACTTTGTTGGATTTCTTCTCTATTATCTCTGAACCTTCGTCATCGAATGAGACTTTGAGACCTGTTCCTCCCACCAGTTGAGACACACTGATGAGGTTATGCTGCAACCCCTCTACATATGCCACCTTCCTGATTGTAAAATCTCCATTGGTTATCATCCCATAACCCTTGATCGTTCCAAAAGAGTTGTTACCAAACTTGACATTGCCACCGTTTTGAAGTGACCGAAACTCCCTTAACTCTTCCTTCCTTCCTGTCATGTGACGCGAGCAGCCACTGTCTATGTACCATTCTTCGTCAAACTTCTTGTCACTTATAACCTACAAAAATTACGCAGATTTAGGAACCCAAAGTTTCTTTGGTCCTCGTGAGCCTTTTACAGAAACAAGAATAGTAAGAGATACATCAACCAGATATGTTCGTTTTATTAAGGTTGTTTCATCTTTCCTCTTAATGGTAAACACTTTGATTTTATTGGAGTTAGATGCAGGTATTTTGGATTCAGGTTCGGGCGTTTGGACTTTAGCCTGCTTTCGGTCTTCATTTGCTGAGGAAATTTTCCTTTTTTCCTTTCAAATCCTTCGATGATTGTGAATTTGGTGTATGGCAAGAATTAGGCTTAGAAGAAGAATGAGAACGAGAAGAATTAGAAGAGAAGAAATTAGAATGAGAATCTTTCCTGACTTGAGGTTCGAAATGACCTTTTCGGTTGAGGTCATTTGAGGGACAGAACCTGGACCTTCGGTTACCGTTTGATGATGGACCGAAACTGTTTTTTCGATTGTTGTTATTAGCTAGACCGAAGCTGGGTCTTCTACTGTAAAAGCTTGAAGGGCTAAAATCTGGTCTTTGTCTATTGTTGTTTGGGGAACCGAAACCAGCCTTTCGATTGTTGTTACTTTCGGGACCGAACCTATCCTTTCGGTTTTATTCTTCCTGTGGCCCGAAAGTCTTCTTCTGATTCTTTTAATCTGATGGACCAAAGCTCCTTTTATTGTTATTTTCTTCTCCTTTTGGCTTGGAATTTCTGTCAAAGTCAGTATAGTGAGGATTTTGGGAGCGCCAAAATTGCTTTCGCTCTGAGAGATTTTTCTTGTATCTCAGATTTCTCTGCTGCTTTTGATTTTTCACCTGTTTCGGTTGTCTGTGAATATTTGCCTTCTATTTCGGCTTCTTAGCAATAGGTTCACTTTTCATGGAAGAGGTTTCGCTAGTTGTGGAGACATATTCCACCAGAACCTCTTTTGTGCCGCTGGAGCTGGGCACGTCAAAGTTGGTAGGTTTATTCAGTGGTTCTGCCACGTATCTACCTTTGGCCTTCCATGATGTTCACTCCGACAAACCAATTGTTTCATCTGCGTTGTCTATCGGTGAAGACCAGAAAAACTCATCACAGCCATCTGCATTATCTTCATTCACTATGGCAGTGAGTTCGGCTGTCTGATGTTCGGTTACTCCTGTGACCTTATAAACCTGATTGGGAGTGGTTCGAACCTTTTGGTATACAACGACCTTTTCTTTAAGGATTGGGGACTTATGTTTGGACAAACAAGCGAATTCCACAGAATTTTCAGAAATCAAGTTTTTGTGGTTTTCAGATTCACTCCTAACGAAGTCGGAACAGTCAACCTCATCCTCTACAGAAATTTCACTCATGTCATCGTCCTCATTAAGTTCAGATGCATTTTCAACATCGATTTTATTTTCTGAACTTAATTTGGTACTCAATGAGTCAAATTTTTGTATAGTTTCGGCCCTGAGTTTCAACTTATCATTTTCATCCAAAAGATTCTTAAGCATGTCCTTATGGTCTTTGGACTTTATAAAAGATTCAATTTTGTCCAAACCATACATATAGGTGGGATTAACATCATCAGAAGATACAACATTTTCGCAGTTGTATGCTTCGGCATCGATTTCATCCTCCTTTAAGTCAAGGAAGGGCAGAATCATGTGATGTATTTCTGGCCTATTTCACAGTTTAAATGCAGCTGAGTAATGTTAGTATAAAGTCTTTTTGCAATTAAACAAAAAAAATTCCTCTGTTTTAATCATTTAAGATTGTCTCTTTGCAAATAAATGTTTTCATCCCTAGACTTAACCAGCTCCAAATCCTTCTGCTCTATCCATATCCTTCGCTCCTCACTCTTGGATGATACCCTGCTTATTTGGTCAGTTAGATTAGAATTCGTGACACGCGTTTGAGTTAAACAACTATCTAGATTTGAAATTCGTGAATTCAAGTTATTTAATTCCTTTTCATATGAAGTTTGTGGAATTTTAAACGAAATAAAAATACATTGTACCTTCTTGATCAGTTCATCTAGCTCACTGATCTGCACACTGATAGGTTTCGCTGTAAAGCATACGTCCTCTCGCTCCTTAGCCTCTTCATTTCCACCATCAGTGTTGTATCCTCTCATCTGGGATACATCTGTAACCATCAGACATCTTCCACCAGCATCACCATTCTTCGCCACATATGCCTTTCCATGAGATGGCTTTCTCACTTCATCATCTTCTGAGTCGGTTGACCACACATGTACGCCACCGAACTCATCATCATCTACTAAATCCTGCACAACAAGAGCATTCATAGAGGGATTAGTAGTAGCTTTCTTCCTCTTAATCTCTTCCAGTCTTTTCAGGAGACTTGCTTCTTCATCTTTCTCTACCATCTTCTTCAACACGCAATCTTTTGTGTAGTGATTTTTCCCACCACAGTAGAAGCAACTGACACCAGAGTCAGCTTCACCCTTTGCTTCCTTCTTTGATTCTTCAACCTTTGGCTCCTCTTTCACTTTTTCAGAGCTGTAGCTTCCCTGCCAATTTTGATTCTTGTTGGTAGGGAACTTCTTCTTAATGAACCTTCTGGGATTTGATACCATCATAGCATAGTCTTCAGCTGTTAAATCGTAATCTCCCAGATTAAAATCTTCTTCTTCTGCTGCTGCATTTTTACCTTTGGACAAAAGCGCCAAAGACCCCAAGTTTAAAACCACTCTTTTCTCTTGTAACACAATCTTTTCTTGGGATTTCAGAATCCCCACCAGTTTTTCCAAGGAATACGATTTGAACTGCTCATGCACTTTAACCGTCGACACAACTACCCTCCATTCAGGTCTTAGACCATTTAAGAAGGTGACCTTCTGTTCGATGAGCTTTCTTTCAATGTCATGCTTGATCATCTTGCTCAGAAGATGATTGATCCGATCAAATGTTTGTGTAACAACCTCATCCGGCATCTGCTTGAATTCTCCAAATTCAGAGAGAAGTAGGGTCTGAATTGAATGCTCTAGATCTTCATCTGTGAAGTACAGCTCTCGCAGCCGATCCTAGATTTCTTGCTGTACCGCAAGAACTTACTAATCGAAATGTGTCGGATTGAAGGGCGAATCGAATTAGTCTCAATGCCTTAATGTTGCATTGGAACTTCGTCTTTTCATCCTGAGTGACATCTTTCACATCTTTTAATAGATCATTATACTCCTTTTGAGTTTTAATGATTCTAGACGTGCTTGAATGAGCGAAAGGGCCAGATGTGATAGCTTCCCATATCAGATACCCGTTATCTTCAGATCCAATAATGTAGTCTTCAAAGTGGTGTGTCCATACTTCATAGTCTTGAGTGTAGAGGATTGGAATCTTGGTGGTTGATCCGGTGCTATTAGAGATGTTGATGGGATTGGATTGAGAATCGTCCATGCTTGATCGAGTAACCTGTTATAAGATCAGACTATGTAATACGTAATATTAGGGCAAGATGAATAATTAACGAGATACGTCAATTATGGAGTGACGGCTCAATAAATATCAATGAATGTGGAATAAACCCTAATCACTTCTTTCACAGAAGAGATGTGTACGAATTACATAGTCTCCTGCTCTGATACCAATTGAAGAGTTGAAAAACTCTTTGATCGTTTAGATCTTTAAACAGGTTTATCACAGTAATAAGAACAGAAATATCAAACACTGGAATGAATCAAAATATGTTGAATGATTCAATAGATTCACACCTCAGCAGAGCTCGACTAAGAACTTCCGCTGTAGAGGCTGTTTAGGGTTACAATCAATAAAAGTATACGTTGTGAATGATTGACTCCCAAATCTTACGTACTAAGATGCATGCAAGCATCTATAAATACTAAACCCTAATAAATAAATCATGGATGGACAGGACCAATCCGGATAAAAAAAATGGACTAAATAACGAGCCCAAGACGCAACACATAACGAACCCAACAGAATCCCTACAAGCCAGGGATATCACCTAATATACTATAAGAATATAGTATATCCGATATCCTTAAGATATCAGATCTATTAACTAACTACGTATTTATCCATATACACAAGATATTACATTTATATTGTTTACTCCAAGATAGTGCTGGTGAGATGCGGTCACTGATGAGAGTGTTAGCGTGAAGGTTTTGCATTATCATATTCTAAGGTGTCTTTACATGAGTCATTATCAAGCTAATCCTGGTGAAAGTCACTAGATTGCAATCAAGAACATTCTGAAGTATCTTAGGATGAAGATATGTTCTTGTCTTTGATGATAAGGAAGATCTAAGTGTTAAAGGATTTATGGATGCAAGATTCTTTATGTTAAATGGAGGAGAAGTGACTTGGAGGAGTTCCAAGCAAGAAACTATAACGGTATCAACTATAGAGTTAGAGTACGTTGCGAAAAAGGAAGCGTGAAAGGATGTAATGTGGCTAAAGAAGTTCAATAAGGGTGTCACTGCTTTAGCTAAAGAACCTGGAGATCACAAGTACATAAGTGATATACTCATAAAGTTCCATTATATTAGGAATCTAGTTGAAGATAGAGACATTATGGTGAGTCGAGTTCCATCAGAAGATAATATAGTTGATCCGCTCACCAAACCATTAGAAAAAATCAAGCATGATGCTCATACTAGATCTATTGACATTTGATATGCTAATGAATTGGTTTATATTACATGATTTGTAGTTTGATTTTATGGAACATGTTTAGATTATGTTTAGATTTGGTGCTTATTAATAATAATTTGCTTTTTTGTTCATATTATATGTGCTCCTATTTTGCATGTTTAGAACCACTTTTAGAATAATATTTTATTCAAATTTCCACAATCGGTCCTACTCTTGGAAGATAGTAGTGAGTCAAGATTGTCATGGAGTATTGGTATACTATTTATGGAGATGAACATTGCAAAATTTTGCGACAAATACTAATGAGTACTTGAAAATAGAGATTTTAAGTATTGGAGTAACCATGCCTAAATATTACTTCATGGATCATGTCATGAGTAAATTAAGATTATTATATTTCTTATTCTTCAAATGGAGATGCATGAGGTTTTGTTCTACAAGCTATTGCATCTTCATTTTTACCCAGTGTTGTCTGTCCTTGGCAGCCATATAACGTTTGACTAGATATTTCATGAGGAATAGTATTCACCTATGCAATCAATGTTTTTTGATCCTTCTTCCATAAATGGAGAAGTAGATATATATGAACCCCTCGATGATTTGGTGCTAACAATAAATTCTTGGCTAAGTTGAAACTGAGTTGATATAATTTGACAGTCAGTCTGAAAAGTCACCATAAGTCAGTATCGAGAAACATATTCTTAAACCATAAGATTTACCATTGATCCATGTCTAAAGTTCATAATAATATAACATGAAGATCAAAGGAATTTGAAGTCACTATTCGTAGGACTAAATAGACATGTTTCGATAAGTATAGTAGTTATATTGGACTGCCACTCCATGCGGCTCCTAGTAAGTATTGGACAGGTCAATTGTCATGCCTAAGAGAAAGCGGGAGCGGATGGAGATTAGTGCTTATAGCCATAACAAACAGGTAATATTACTATAAATAAAAGTGTCCTTATGGGTTACATGCAATAGCAAAATAAAGCAGAACTAAAAAGATATTTATTTTAGGGACTTGCTTTGTTAATTAATTGATAGTTTACTTAATTAATTAGAAAATTTTAAAAATATGGAACATTTTAAATTGATTTGATTTATGGATAATTACGAAAAGCCTAGATAATTACAAATATATATATGGAAATTATCTCTAGGGTTGCAGATCACCTCCTTATATATATAGTGGGGTCAAAATCCAGTTTTGGATGCATGAATAAATAGCCTTTCACCTCCAAAGTTTGAAAACCCAAAGAAAAAACCCGAGAAGGGTTAGAACTCATTGCCATGTCATGGTCCATCGTTTTCCATGTCGTATTCACTTCCATATTCAATATTCAAGTCTTATTCCTGCCGGTTCTTGAGTTGATTTCAGATATGTTGGTGTTTTGCGTCTTGGGTTCGATCATAAGAAGGTAACTCTATGTTGGGTTCTCAAGTTCAATCAACCGGCAAGACTAAATAAATCAAAGAAAAACATGAAGGTATGATTCATTCTATGAAGCCCATTAAGTTGCATAGATTGTTAGAATTAGATATAATTATTAGGAATCTATAGAACAGAAAAATATTATTGCTTCCGTTGTCCCGATTTGGTCTTTTACTAGGTTCGTAACCCACAAATATGATTCTATAGGTTCGCACCTTTATCAAATTAGCACATACTGAACATTTTTTATTAATATGATTATTAATAAATATAATTCACTCTTGTATTTAATTAGAGAATATTTAGTGTTTACTGAAATAATAATTTAAAAGAGTAAAAACCAAATATTATATCATAAGGTATGATTAATAAGTCATGTACAAGTTTTGGGTCACTTTGGTTACCATCGATCTTTTTAGTTACATGAACTAAACTAGTGGTTGAATTAGTCAAACATATTTCTTTCTTTTCTCTCTCTCTCTCTCTCTCTCTCTCTCTCTCTCTCTCTCTCTCTCTCTCTCTCTCTCTTTCTCTAGAACCATAAATGTGAAGGCATGGGTAAGAGTTTGCTTGCAAGTCTTTTTCTTAGACACACACTACCTCTTTTATGTCATACCATTAACTTGTGAAAGGGTATAGCTCTTAGATTGTATATGTGGGTATAAAAGGATGCATAAGGCTTTCATATTAGAGTTGCTTTTTCCTTTTCTTCCTCTAGAGTCAAGAGCCCTTCTCCCCTTCCTTTCTTGCTTTCTTTTGAAGAGTGATGCAAGTTATGGTGTTTATTTATGCTTCTCCTTTAGTGTTCAATTATGTTAAGAAATTAAGGCTTAAGAAGTACTTCATACAAGATGGGAACTAGCATTCGAAAGTGCCTTACTCTTGATGGTGGATAATTGTAGAGAAGTTGTAGACAAGCTTAAGCTTCTTGTTCTTTTGCTATCTTCATCAACTCCCCAGTTATGAGAGGGATCAAAGGTTCCAAAGGTTGTCTTCTTAATATATATATATATATATATATATATATATATATATATATATATATATATATGTGTGTGTGTGTGTGTGTGTGTTGTTATCTTTCTTGTTCATGTATTTAGATCCTCTTGGTGGTTTTGTTAAAATGATCATAAAAATCACCAAGCTAGTTTTAGTCTTCCGTTGTCGTTCTTAAAATTGTTATAAAAAAGATCATTTTTAGCTTTCCAAAATCCATCAGTGGTATCAAAGCCTCTTATAAATGTTTAGAAAGATTTATTTAAGTGTTTGATAACCTTTGGTTTTGGAAAATATGTTTGGTATTTCTTTTGGCAAAGAAATCACCAAATATATTTTCTATCACAACTTTTTATTTTTTATAATTGTTATTTTATGTAACCAAGTTTTTCACGCATTTGGATGTATAATGTTACCTTAGAAAAAAAAAGTGTTTGTTGTTATATTTCATATGATTTTTTTGCGTATAAATGTAATATCCATAAAATTTATGCCAAATTTAAACTTTTAATATTAACAAAAGAACCAAATAGTAATTGTTTTTACAAAACATTCCCAATTCATTTATCATCAGAGTGTCCCAAAACAGATCATGAGGATGAGGAGCGGCACGGTCACACCTTCGCCTTCCCTCGATCTCCTGAAGTACCTGAAACAGTAAACTGAAAACTGTAAGCCCGAGGGCTTAGTGAGCTACCTCAAAATACCAATACCGTACAGACAGAAACCATATCAATAACAATCAATCAATCAATCAACGTGCATACTGAGCAATCGGCCTGACTAGTCCGTCCGACTAGGCCTACAGTCATTCCAAATCTATCATGAGCCTTCGGCATGACTGGTCCGCCGTGTGGGCCTATAGTCTCCCAGGACCGTTCATAGGGTATGTTGGCCTTCAGCACAAAGCAGGACCGCCTCAACCCAACCAACAAGCAAATAACCATGTACGCATACTATCATATACTGGCATACACAAACAACAAACATATCTATCTCACTAGCCATAAATCATAGAATTCACTCGTAACTAGAGCATTGACCGAACATGTCACTAACCTACCAATCCCTAAGGATCAGAAGAGCGTATCATACTGTCTACCCTGATTTCAATCGAGTAGATCATAATCACATGCATCATACCATAGCAATAACAGTCAAAGGGTCAGCCTTGGTGCCGTAGACCCTACCGATATAGTGAGGATAACTCACCTCGCAGATGTCGACTCTAAAGGTAAACTCCAACTATCGGATCATTTGACACAGACTCCACTACCTATAACCATAGCACAATATACTCATAAGTCCTTAACCTTATAAGGCACTCCGTAACCCCCTAGTCAATTCCCGATCAAGGTCAAAGTCCTTGGTCAAGGTCAACAGTCCATGTTGACCTCAACTCGTCGAGTACACTCGGCCACTCGCAGAGTCCTTGGAGCACATTCCAACTCGCCGAGTCATCGGTGTGACTCTTCGAGTTCCTTCGAATCTCGATCAAACCTTAAGGCCACCCGTCGAGTTTCCTCCTTGTAGCTCGACGGGTATATACGCAACCATATCCTTGGCTAAAACTCATCCGACTCGACGAGTTGTTCTTCAACTCGTCAAGTTTCATGGCCATCTTCATCAAACTCGCCGAGTTGTTCAAACAACTCGTCGAGTTCACAGCTTCTTTCATCTGACTCGTCGAGTTTTTCATCCAACTCGTCGAGTTTAATGCACATCTTCATATGACTTGCCGAGTCGGCTTTGCGACTCGCCGAGTCCCTTCAGTCATTTTAACATGCAGACGTCTTTAAGCCATGGAAAGGCCCCAAATTGTAGAACCAACTTCCTTAGGCCTGCTTTTCACATAAACTTGCAAACTTTACGTGCATGCATTGCTCTACAAGCTCTTAATGCCAAAACCAAAATTTTAATGGGTGCTCATGGACCAAGGGAACCTTAAACTCGACTTAATCTGGAACTTTGTGCTTGTATAATCCAAAGAGGGTCCAAATCTGAAGTTACAACTTCAGATCTAGCCCATGGATTGCCATACCAACTTGATACCCTTTTTAAAACCCTAAGTCTCACTCAAAACTGAGGTCTAAACTGAAATAACTGAGGGAAATGGTTAAATACCTTCCCAAGAGATGTCCACAGCAGAAGAATTCGGGTCACCTCCCAGCTCCTTGCCTCAATCACTTGCCTCCCCAAACTCCTTCACCAAAAATCTTCTCACAAAGCTTCAACACACAATGGCACACACTCACACGAGTTAGAGATACAAAGGGGGATACAAAGGAACTGAAAGAGGCTTGAGCTTCCTTAAATAGGGGTGCAAACCCCGGGAATTAGGGTTTCACTTTCCATCTCCTACTCGCCGAGTCCCACAAAGGACTCGTCGAGTAGATCACTTAGTTCGCGATCCAACCCGCTGCTACTCGACGAGTAGGGCAACCAACTCGTCGAGTAGGGCCAAAACCCAAAAATATTTTATTTGAAGTACTACCTGAGAGTCGGGGCGTTACAATAAATAAGCCATTAGGACCATTATGTTGTGTTTGGTTGATATTTATTTATAATAAGATGTAATAGATAAATAAGTTTTTTTTTCATTTGTTTATTTTGTATGTAATAAATTAGGTAGAGTAGTTGTATTCTTTTTTTCAAAATGTATCAAGTTGAAGATGACTGCACCACTTAAGTCTATAATCCCAACTTTCAGCTTCTACTCTTGGTTTTGGGCATAATTGTAGTCTTAATGGTTTAATTGTCATCATAACACATGGAGCCTTGAAGTCTTTTTTGCAAGTAACAGTTTTCTTGATGAATGGGAGATTGAAGACTTTTTTGAAGTGTCCCTTAAGTATTTATGAATGACTTAATAACTCTTGTGTTAGTTCACAAAAGTTATAACTAGTTTATGGCATGGTTTTCTGTTGTTATATGTTATGTTTATGTATGAAAATGGTTTTTACATGTCAAATAACATTTTATCATAAAATAATGTCACTTGAAGTTTGAGAAATAAATATTTAAATTATAACATAAGATATTTATAAATGAGTTTCTATTAAAGCGTTTTAAAACGTTTGAAATTGAGGTTTTCTTAGACATAGTTGTTATTGTAAAATTTTAAAATCCAACTTTAAAATATTTAAAATTGTTTAAAATGTGTTTTAAACAATATCTATACTTCATGTTTGTAATAATAAATAAGAGTTTTATTATAAGGAGTTTTAAAATGGTTTAAAATGTGTTTAAATATTTTGATTTTAGAACTCATCCAAAACTCCAAGTCTTAAGTATAAAATGAAGTTTTATTAAATGACTATAATCGGTTCTTAAAGTGTTCATCACTAAACTTTCAATATAAGATATTAGTTCGTAATTGATCGCGGTTAACAGTTAGTATAATGATGTTTTATTTAGAACCTAAATAACCTTATACAAGATATATGATTTTTACAAAATGTACATGAATTGTTGGATGCATGCAATATTCATGAGACCATATTTTTATAACTATATTTGTAAAACATATATAAAACCTTTTCTTAAAAATGGAAGTCAATGCCATCCTTTCGAAGAACACTCACGCATCGTTTGTACGGTCTTGGTTGAATAGGGTCACTTGGTCATTAGGATTTTGTATTATGATGTTTGAGGTGGTTTTGTACTTCCTACTAGCATATGTTCACCTAGTTACTGGTTAGTTACGATGTATAAGTTTTTCAAGTAGGAATATTTGATCAGTAATCTTGTGTGATAAATGTCATCTAAGCATGAGATACCCAATGCATAGATGGGATCAAACATTACAAGTTAAACACTAGTTTTTAGGATCCCATTATCTAGGAATTATATCCTTGATGCAATTGGTAATCTCTACTTACCGAGTTGCATTAAGTAGATGAGATACAGTTCACCTAACCATTTATTAGTTTCGTTAATTGGATCCTAGAATTTAATAAATTAATATCTTAGAAACAATAAAAATGTATTAATTTTTAAAGACTTAATATTGAAAATAGTAAATGAAATTTTGTTAAATTATGTATATAACTGCTAATACTCATACGCCCCTGTACAACCTCTCTCTGATTGAGTTCCAAGAGATAGTAACAATTGATGGTTATAATTTCTATCACTGGTATGAAGCTTTGATATTTTCCTCAAGATAAATAAAAATTATATATACTAAAAGATCCCATTCCTGAACTATGTTTGTTTACTAGTCTATCTGATCATAATGCTTAGTGTAAGTGATATTGTAATGCTATCGATCTATCTCACATCATACTGCAATAATTACCCTTAACCTGCTGAAGGCCTTGGGGAATTATAAAGCATATCATATGTTTCATTAAGTAAAGCAGATACTCATTATATTCCTTCATAACAGTAGAACCTGCCTCAAACATATTCAATTATTGAATAAAATGTGGGTCTAAGAGATTGTGTAAACTAAGAGACCTATAGTTTAGTTTAGGGAAAAACAACATAAACCCAAGAAATCAAGAAAGGGCCAAAAAAGACCAGTGTTGCTTCTATTGTGGAGAAACTAGACACTAAAAGATAAAATTTTTTGCTCTTATCTCACTGAATTAAGGAAGTCTGTCATGACCAACACTTCAGATATTTATATGATAAAACTATTATTTTTTTCACCATTCAATTGAGTATTTTATATTGCATGTGAAACTAATACTTGATATTATGTGCAAATGATTGGAAGAAATTAGAAACTGATTGCGGACTAATGGTATTAAATATTGGAGATATGATACATTGTTGTTATTGATATTGTTAGTGTTAGGTTTCATATGCTATTTTGTATTTCCTCAAGTTTGTATGTGTTTAGTTTGTAGTTTGTTTCATTGCTATAAAGTATTCACTTGTCGTATATGAGATTAGGAGTTTGTATTCGCATATTATTTTATATTTAGGTTTGTAGCTTTGTTGTTGACTTAGACGTACTCCTTTCTAACTTTCCTCTCAAGCCTATATATAGGAAGGTTAGTTAGTAGAGAGGGTATCTTTTGTAGTGAATACGTTGTAACAGCCCGGATTTCCAGGTACCTTTTATGTTTATGTTTTTGGTGTTTTGAGAGGGGACTCGGCGAGTTGGAGCTCAGACTCGCTGAGTAGGATCGCGGTTCTAGACGCGGGTTCGCGCCTGGACTCGGCGAGTCCAGGGTATGGACTCGGCGATTCTGCGTTGTTTAATGAAACCCTAATTTCTCGGGTTTGGTTCCTATTTAAAGGGCCTTATGGCCGTCATTTGTGCTCACCAGTCCCTTGAGTGAAACCCTAATCGAGTGTGAGCGTTTGGAGCAAAGTAAGAGGCCATTATTGATCTTGGAGGTGTCATCTTGCAAGGGAAAGGGAGGATCAGCTAAGGGGAAAGCAAGGGGAGCCATTTTCTGAGAGTTTGGAGTCCAGAGCATCACTATTGTGGTAATATCTTCGAGCTATCCTCTTCTATGTTGATGTTTATTTGATTTAGGGTTTATTGAACCCTTTTGTGGCTAGATCTATAGCCCCTTGGCCTCTTAAGCGATTTAGACCATAGATCTGGACCCTTGGAGGTCCAGAGTGTCCCTTTGCCCAAACTTTCTGTGAATCAATGGAGGTTTTGGATTGGAATCCTTATGCCTTGGGTCAAAATGCTATTTATGAGCCATGGGGTGTGTTGTGAACACCAAGATAAGGGCTTTACGTGATGAATCAGTCTAGGAAGGCCATATCTATGAATTGTTGGAGCGGATCTGATCTTAGAAGCGAGTTTGAGTGATTGCATGGCATGGACTCGCCGAGTCCGATGAGCAGACTCGGCGAGTAGCTTGAAGATTGCCCTTAGATCGGCCAGTGAGTGGTCCAGTCGAGTCATAGGTTGACTCAGTGAGTCAGGACGAGTTAGAGAGGGTAGTCAGGTGGACTGAGTCGAGCTGGGACTCGCCAAGTTGTTCTTGAGACTCGGCGAGTTGAGTCGGGGTGGCCCCGCGATTCTGCCAGGTGGAACTCATCGAGTCAGGGGGGGTACTCGAAATGTAAAAAGGGAATCCTAGAGAGTTGGTGAAAACGTCTAGACTCGTCGAGTCGCCTTAGTGCACTCGCCGAGTCCGGTCAAAGTTGACCGTTGACCAGAGTTGACCAGTGTTGACTTTTGAGGGATAGCCAACCTTATTGTTAAAAGTGTTAACTAGAGACATATGGTGTTATAGGGAGATTGTAGCTCGGAGGATCGAGCACGTGTGATTTCGGGATTTGCTAGCTATCGATATTCACGAGGTGAGTCTTCTCACTATACTTTACGTTGAGTAGGTAATCAGAGTTATGTGTTACAGTATGTGTATGTTATGTGTATGCTATGTGTTGTACTGCATGATGTCTATGTGATTTATGTTGTGCATTTTTATAGAGTTGGAACCGGAAGGTTCCCAGAGTTAGAACCTGAGGGTTCACAGAGCTTGGGTGCACGGACCCACAGAGTTATAGCCTCGAGTGGCTAATATATATATATATATATATATATATATATATGTGTGTGTGTGTGTGTGTGTGTGTGTGTGTGTTATGTGGTATTTTGGGGAACTCACTAAGCTTTGTGCTTACAGTGTTAGTGTTGTTGTTTCAGGTACTAGCGATGACCATGGGAAGGCACCGGCTTGATCTGTACACACGCATGGGATTTTTGATATACATTGATCTTGGGATTTTGTATAATGTGAATTGAGATTTAAACTTGATGTTTTTATGAAAAGTTAATGAGAAATGTTTTTTATAAATTGTGAAAAATTATTTTGAAATTCACGGTGTTACAAGTTGGTATCAGAGCCTTGGTTTGAGGGACTTGAGTACACCTTCGGGCGTATTTGAACTCAAACTGAGGATTTGAGAAGTATTTTCAAAAAAAGAGAAGTATAAAAGATTTTGAAAATGCAGAGCAGAGTTGTGTGTACGATCAGTCCGCGCCCGAACGGTGATTTCCCAAAATACCCTTATGTTATGTGATATTGATATTGATATGATGTATTCGCATGCTAGAGTAGGCTAGGTATTCCTATTAGGACTAGAGTGGCCTGATTTGTGATGCCTTAGCTTAGGAAGAGGTGAGCTGCTATGAGATGCTTGAGAGTGAGTAGGTAGCAGCAAGGGGTTTATGAGAGATCTAATAGAAGGAGGTGTATTCATGATAGAGTACTTGGAAATTAGGATCTGAAGAGGAGGACTTGGGGTGTATTCTGATACGGTGTGGACAGTAGTATTGGGCCCGTACTACTGAAAGCACCGAAGCGGTGTACAACCCAAGTAAGAATCTTTGGAATACCAAGAATCAAGGAGGAAAGAGTTGACGAGTGTGAGTATGCTCGTAAGAGTTCTAATTTATCGTATGTTGTATTTCAGAGGTAGATCATGGTGAGGACACGCTTGATGCCTGAGAGCAGTGGTACCAGTGATGAGGAGATCCGTCGGATCATTCATGAGGAGGTGGCTGCGGCCATCAGGGCAGAGATACTGGAGATGTTTGGGTCTATAAAGACCACGCTGATTGAGACGTTTGATGAGCGTTATGCCGCTCTTTCCGAGGCTGCTGTTGCAGCGGCTACCGCAGCGATTGCTGCTGCGAGGCCGCAAGGTGGTGATGCGTTGCTGTTCCGAGAGTTCAGCAACACAAAACCACCAGAGTTTGATGGGACCCAGGATCCGGTGGCAGCGATGAGGTGGATATTTGATATTGAGGGGTGCTTCTTCACTTGCTCATCTCCTGAGCATTTGAAGGTCCGGTTCGCGCTGAACCAGCTTCGCTTGGGAGCGAAGGACTGGTGGAAGTTTGTGACAGCGCATTATACGCCTGCTGAGCTTGCGGCAGTGACCTGGGAGAGGTTCACTGTCATGTTCCGAGATGAGTACGTTCCCCAGGTGGAGAGGGAGCGTTTGGCACAGGAGTTTCTGACCCTCAAGCAGGGTACTGAGTCAGTTACAACGATCACGAGGATGTTTCATGAGAGGGCGATGTTCTGCCCTGAGCACGTGTCCACTGAGCAGGCACGTATGAGCCGTTATTTGAGCATTTTGAGGCGGGATGTTTGGGAGTTCGCGGCGAACTCCTCGTACCGGACATTTGCTGAGCTTCAGGAAAATGCCCCGGAAGAGGGAGATCGAGCTAGAGACTCAGGCTAGGGAGGATGCGGAGTCTCAAGGGAGGGATCGGCGACCGGCACAGTCTCAGCCGGCAGCCAAGCGGGCCAAGCCCGCTGATCCCAAACCAGGGAACCTGAAGGGCCGCACTTGTGGGAAGTGTGGCAAGGGTCATGATGGAGTCTGCCGAGCGGGATCTTGCTACAAATGTGGCAAGGAGGGGCATATGGCCAAGGATTGCCCCAAGGGGTTTGCAGTGTGCTTCCACTGCAATCAGACCGGACACCGGAAGGCATAGTGTCCGCAGCTGCGAGGGTCATCTCAGGGAGCACCTCAGGGATCTGCCCCTGCCACCATCAGAGCTACAGAGAGTCGGACAGTGAAGGCCGAGGCGCCGAGGGCACAAGGGAGAGCTTTTCAGCTGACCGCGGAGGAGGTCCGCGCAGTGCCCGATGTCGTGGCTGGTATGTATTCTTTCATGTATTTATTTTGATGTTGAGATATTATGCTTATGTTATGTTATGCGTAGGTACTTTTCTTGTGAATTATGTACCTGCCTTGGTGTTATTTGACTCGGGTGCGAGTCGGTCTTTTGTATCTTTGGCTTTTAGTCAACATATCAGTGTTAGTCGTGAGGCGTTGAGTCGGCCTCTGAGAGTTTCCATAGCTGATGAGAGGTGATATATGCCATGGAGGTTCTCCGAGGTTGCGTAGTTGAGATATTCGGTGTTGAGTTCCCGATTGATCTGATTCCTATTGCTATGGGTGATGTTTGTGTCATTGTGGGCATGGATTGGTTGAGCAGATTCGGTGCGGTCATCGACTGTGAGCGACAACTGGTGACGATACGAGACCCTAGTGGGGGGTTCTTTCGGTATACGGCGAGGGTACACGTTCAAGATCAGCGTTTTGTTCGGCCGCTAGGGCGAGGCAGTGTTTATAGCAGGGCTGTAAGGGTTTTGTGGCGTATGTGGTGGATACGCGGGTGATTTCCGAGAGGCCGAGTTCAGTGGAGGAGGTTTCGTTAGTGCGCGAGTTCCCGGATGTATTTCCCGAGGAGTTGTCGGGTGTGCCTCCTGTGAGGCAAGTGGAGTTTAGTATCGATTTGGTTCCGGGGGCTGCGCCTATTGCTAAGGTGCCTTATCGCCTTGCACCTCCAGCGATGCAAGAGTTATCCTCGCAGCTCCAGGAGTTGCTGGGGAAGGGATTCATTCGGCCGAGCAGCTCGCCGTGGGGAGCACCTATTTTGTTCGTCAAGAAGAAGGATGGTTCACACCGGATGTGCATTGACTACCGGGAGTTGAACAAGCTGACGGTCAAGAACCGTTACCCGTTACCGAGGATCGACGATTTATTCGACCAGTTGCAGGGAGCATCTTGGTTCTCCAAGATTGATTTGAGGTCGGGATATCATCAGGTGAGAGTGCGGGATGAGGACGTCCAGAAGACAGCGTTCAGGACGCGTTATGGGCATTATGAGTTTGTGGTGATGCCTTTTGGGCTCACCAATGCCCCGGCAATGTTCATGGATCTCATGAACCGAGTGTGTAGGCCGATGCTGGATCAGTCGGTGATTGTGTTTATCGATGACATTCTGGTATATTCGAGATATAGAGAGCAGCATGAGGAGCATCTGATAGAGGTTCTTGGAGTTCTGAGATCGGAGAGGCTCTATGCCAAATTCTCCAAGTGTGATTTCTGGTTGCGGGAGGTTCAGTTCTTAGGACATCTCGTTAACCAGGAAGGGATTTTGGTCGATCCGGCCAAGGTGGAGGCAGTGATGAGTTGGGAGGTGCCGAATTCACCCTCCGAGATCAGGAGTTTCCTAGGGTTGGCAGGGTATTATCGGAGATTTATCAAGGATTTCTCCAAGATCGCAGTACCACTCACCAGATTGACCCGGAAGGGTGTTGCTTTTTCATGGGGCCCCGAGCAGCAGGCCTCCTTTGAGACACTTCGCCAGAGGTTGTGCGAAGCCCCGGTGTTAGCTCTTCCGGAAGGAATGGAGGACTTTGTGGTATTCTGTGATGCATCGATTTTGGGATTGGGAGCGGTGCTGATGCAGAGAGGGCATGTGATAGCATATGCATCGAGGCAGCTGAAGCCTCATGACACGAGATATCCCACCCATGATCTAGAGTTGGGGGCAGTGGTGTTCGCCCTCAAGATTTGGCGTCACTACTTGTATGGGGTTCGGTGTACGATATACACGGACCATAAGAGTTTGAAGTATTTGATGGATCAGCCCAACCTAAATATGCGTCAGAGAAGGTGGTTGGATGTGGTCAAGGATTATGATTGTGAGATCTTGTACCACCCAGGCAAGGCTAATGTGGTAGCCGATGCGTTGAGTCGCAGGGCGGAGAGCACTCCACTGCGGGATGTGTGTTTGAGATTGACCGTGATAGCTCCGGTATTGGACGCCATTCGCGGGGCACATGCCGAGGCTGTGCAACCTGAGATACAGAAGAGGGAACGGGTTATTGGTTTGGTTTCAGAGTTCGTGACCGATGGTCGGGGTCTTATGACATTTCAGGGGCGTATCTGGGTACCGTTTGTGGGAGGAACGCGTACCACTTTGCTGGAGGAGGCTCATCGGTCGAAATTTTCGATCCATCCGGGGGCCACTAAGATGTATTTGGATTTGAGAAAGGAGTATTGGTGGCCCTGTATGAAGAGGGACGTCGCATGGTTTGTGGAGAGGTGCTTGACCTGCCGTAGGGTTAAGGCCGAGCACCAGAGGCTGCATGGCAAGTTGCAGCCATTGGAGGTTCCCAAGTGGAAGTGGGAACAGATCACTATGGATTTCATCACCAAATTGCCGAGGACTGCCAGAGGAGTTGATGCAATTTGGGTGATTGTGGACAGGTTGACGAAGAGCGCTCACTTCCTTGCCATTAGTGAGAGTTCTTCAGCAGAGAAATTAGCGGAGGTGTATGTGAGGGAAGTGGTATCTCGGCATGGGGTGCCGATCTCGATTGTTTTGGACCGTGATGTGCGTTTCACTTCCAGGTTCTGGAAGAAATTTCATGAGGAGTTGGGTACTAGACTGCATTTTAGTACCGCTTATCATCCCCAGTCAGACGGTCAGAGTGAGCGGACAATTCAGACGCTTGAGGACATGCTCCGGGCATGTGTGTTGGATTTCGGGGGTAGCTGGGATGCGTATTTACCCTTGGCAGAGTTTTCCTACAACAACAGCCATCATTCGAGCATTGGTATGCCACCCTTTGAGCTGTTGTATGGGAGGAGGTGTCGGACCCCCATTTGTTGGGGAGAGGTTGGGCAGCGAGTGATGGGCAGTACAGAGATCGTGCTTCAGACGACAGAGCAGATTCAGCAGGTCAGACAGAGGTTGTTGACCGCTCAGAGCCGACAGAAGAGTTATGCAGACAGACGCCGGTCCGAGCTTGAGTTTCAGGTCGGCGACTTCGTTCTCCTGAAGGTCTCTCCTTGGAAAGGAGTGATTCGATTCAGGAAGAGGGGCAAGTTGGGGCCCCGGTATATTGGTCCATTTCGTGTGGTTGCGAGGGTAGGCCGGGTAGCTTATCGTTTGGAGTTGCCAGCAGAGTTGGGGCAGATTCACGACACTTTTCATGTGTCGCAGTTGAGGAAGTGTATAGCCGACGAGTCGGCAGTGGTTCCATTAGAGGATATTCAGGTGGATGCGAGCCTGAATTATGCCGAGAGGCCAGTGGCCACCAGAGATCGGAAGATCAAGGTTCTGAGGAACAAGGAGGTACCTCTGGTGTTGGTTCAGTGGCAACATCGGAACGGATCAGAGATGACCTGGGAGCCGGAGCGTGAGATGCGTGAGCAGCATCCAGAGCTATTTTCAGAGCGAGACTTCGAGGGCGAAGTCTAGTTCTATTGGGGGAGAGTTGTAACAGCCCGGATTTCCAGGTACCTTTTATGTTTATGTTTTTGGTGTTTTGAGAGGGGACTCAGCGAGTTGGAGCTCAGACTCGCCGAGTAGGATCGCGGTTCTGGACGCGGGTTCGTGCCTGGACTCGGCGAGTCCAGGGTATGGACTCGGCGAGTCTGCGCTGTTTAATGAAACCCTAATTTCTCGGGTTTGGGACCTATTTAAAGGGCCTTATGGCCGTCATTTGTGCTCACCAGTCCCTTGAGTGAAACCCTAATCGAGTGTGAGCGTTTGGAGCAAAGTAGGAGGCCATTATTGATCTTGGAGGTGTCATCTTGCAAGGGAAAGGGAGGATCAGCTAAGGGGAAAGCAAGGGGAGCCATTTTCTGAGAGTTTGGAGTCTAGAGCATCATTATTGTGGTAATATCTTCGAGCTATCCTCTTCTATGTTGATGTTTATTTGATTTAGGGTTTATTGAACCCTTTTGTGGCTAGATCTAGAGCCCCTTGGCCCCTTAAGCGATTTAGACCATAGATCTGGACCCTTGGAGGTCCAGAGTGTCCCTTTGCCCAAACTTTCTGTGAATCAATGGAGGTTTTGGATTGGAATCCTTATGCCTTGGGTCAAAATGCTATTTATGAGCCATGGGGTGTGTTGTGAACACCAAGATAAGGGCTTTACGTGATGAATCAGTCTAGGAAGGCTAGATCTATGAATTGTTGGAGCAGATCTGATCTTAGAAGCGAGTTTGAGTGATTGCATGGCATGGACTCGCCGAGTCCGATGAGCAGACTCGGCGAGTAGCTTGAAGATTGCCCTTAGATCGGCCAGTGAGTGGTCCAGTCGAGTCATAGGTTGACTCAGTGAGTCAGGACGAGTTAGAGAGGGTGGTCAGGTGGACTGAGTCGAGCTGGGACTCGCCGAGTTGTTCTTGAGACTCGGCGAGTTGAGTCGGGGTGGCCCCGCGATTCTGCCAGGTGGAACTCGTCGAGTCAGGGGGTACTTGACGTGTAAAAAGGGAATCCTAGAGAGTTGGTGAAAACGTCTACACTTGCCGAGTCGCCTTAGTGCACTCGCCGAGTCCGGTCAAAGTTGACCGTTGACCAGAGTTGACCAGTGTTGACTTTTGAGGGATAGCCAACCTTAGTGTTAAAAGTGTTAACTAAAGACATATGGTGTTATAGGGAGATTGTAGCTCGGAGGATCGAGCACGTGTGATTTCGGGATTTGCTAGCTATCGATATTCACGAGGTGAGTCTTCTCACTATACTTTACCTTGAGTAGGTAATCAGAGTTATGTGTTACAGTATGTGTATGTTATGTGTATGCTATGTGTTGTACTGCATGATGTCTATGTGATTTATGTTGTGCATGTTTATAGAGTTGGAACCGGAAGGTTCCCAGAGTTAGAACCTGAGGGTTCACAGAGCTTGGGTGCACGGACCCACAGAGTTATAGCCTCGAGTGGCTAATATATATATATATATATATATATATATATATATATATATATATATATATATATATATATATATATGTGTGTGTGTGTGTGTTATGTGGTATTTTGGGGAACTCACTAAGCTTTGTGCTTACAGTGTTAGCGTTGTTGTTTCAGGTACTAGCAATGACCATGGGAAGGCGCCGGCTTGATCTGTACACACACATGGGATTTTTGATATACATTGATCTTGGGATTTTGTATAATGTGAATTGAGATTTAAACTTGATGTTTTTATGAAAAGTTAATGAGAAATGTTTTTTATAAATTGTGAAAAATTATTTTGAAATTCACGGTGTTACATACGTCCCCTACGTCGTTGTACCGAACTGTTTACATTACTCTCTAATGAAATCAGTGATCATATTAAAATCTCTGAGTTCATTCTGTTTAATCATGTCTTTTATTGTCTGACTGATTTATAATCTATTCGTTCATGTATTTCTAACAGTTGGAACTTTTGATTACTAAATTGTATGTATTTAAACAATAGATGTTTTGTACCTATTTTTATAGAAACTTGTAATAGTTGAATTTTTTTAATAAATTTGGATTTACTTATCATTTAATGGATGCTCACATTCAAGTTCTGAAACGATGTACACTATGGTAAGAGTATTTTCTCATAATATTATTTATGAAGTAAACCTATATAAACAAGTAACACATATATAATCAAATGATATTTGATTCAGTCTTATCTATGCCATTATCATCCTGACTATATAAACAAGAAACACATATACCAACTCCAAAAGATGGAATTTTGATGGCAAATAAGCTTGATTCATTTGATATATGTAAATCCTATTTATATCGGAAGATGATTCACAAGTGTCTATCTATAAGTAGTGAAAGAAGAAAAGGATTGACAAAGAATTATACATAGTTATGTATGATGTCCTTTCAATCTATGAATAGATTTGGTGATAGATACTTAATCAATTTTCCTAACGACTTTTATTTGTTATTGTGGAAACTTTTGATTTGCTCCAGTTGTTTCATAGTGAACGTTGAAATACAACTCAATGAGACCATCATAAACCTTTTCATTCTTATAAAGAAAATGAGTTATTAAACAAAGTCTTCTTGGAACATCTTAGGAATTGTGGAATCGGTTTAAAAGTCATTCCATCAAAGATCACTCACTCATCATTTTTACGGTTCTTTGTGAAACAGGATCACCTGGTCAATTACTTTTTGTCTCATGTTGGGCGAGGTAGCTTTTCACATTAACTAATGGGATAGGATCACCTGACTACTAGTTGAATGTCGATATTACAAGTTCTTGAACAGGATAAATCATACTTTACAGTCTCTATATGGCGAATAACAAACTTTTTCCTATATATATATATATATATATATATATATATATATATATATATATATATATATATATATATATATATATATATATATATTCAACCAAACAAGTAGATTAAATACTTTCTTTAGACTAAGGATAAAATGTTCTATCATTATCTAACAGGTATGGAGTTATAAAGCTTATGTAAGACACAAGCTTAACTCAACCTACCATCTACTAATAGCATTTATGTAGAATATCCTAAATGATTGTTAGGATGAAGTTCTTACGATCCTAGTCATTTTCATTCCAGAAGGCATATACTTAGAAAGTTTATTTTCTAAGTGGGAGCATTATGGAACTTTCAGAGCTAAAGAGCCATAAACTAAGTGCATCTTAATTTAGAACTAACAAGTTTTTCAAAAGTTGTTAAACATGTTGAAATAGTTGATTAGAAACTAATAGAACACATAGAGATGCATTCATGTATGAGAAACAAGTATGAACTTGATTAATTTTCCTTGAAATAGTATGACTATAAAAAGTAAATAAGCTTTCAAAGGATAAAACATACATTGATTAAAATCTTTTCAAGTTTAAGCTGGCATCTTATAACTAAGAATCTTCTTTCTTATAAGAAAAATGCATAATGTGATTTCCTTATAAATCAAGATGACTCTTGTGTTTTCTACAAAGCTATTTGGAGAGCAGTTACTTTCCTTGTCTTGTATGTTATTTACATACTAATTCTTGGAATTAAGATCTACTCACATAAATCATGGAAACTTAAAAAATTAAGTAGAATTATATTATTTGTCAAGAATCTTAAAGAGCTTAAGATATAAGTATCTAAGAGAGTTTATCTTGTCAATACCATATGGCATGTTTTTGAGAATGCCTCAAAATCCTAGAACAATAGTTGAACTAGATATTGTGAATATATTCCATATGTTGTTGTAATTAGATTCATCATATATGTCATGATTATGCATAAAAACAAAAATTTTCGTATGTCTGGAGCACGATGGATTAATACTAATATAATCCTAGAATAAGTCATGGTATGATAGATACCAACATTTTAAAGTACTTACAAAGTACTAGAGAAACGTTCTTGATCTACGAAGTAATAGAAAGAAAGCTGAGTGTAAACTGTTACACAAATCCAAACTTCCAAATAGATTGAGATCGTTCTTAATCACAATCGGGTGTTTCATCGTCATGAATGAAGGAAAATTTGCATGTATGAGAGTTCTATGTAGATTTTAATTACAGTTACACTACAAATTTAGAATACATTGTTATTCAGAGAACCATATATGAAGATACTTAAATGATTAGTTTATTTGTAACTATGAGTAATCCCATTGTACGAGTATTGGTATCTAAGTCATATGTAAGCATCTAAAACATTCTCAAGAGTTTTCTCTATATGCAGGATATAACTTTTAGTAATACCATTGCACGAGTATTGGTATCTATGTCATATCGAACCACACATGAAGATACTTAAATGATTAGTTTATTTATAACTATGAGTAATCTCGTTGCACGAGTATAGGTATCTAAGCCATATCTAAACATCTAAAGCATTCTCAAGATTTTTCTTTATATACGTGATATATATATACATATATATATATATATATATATATATATATATATATATATATATATATATATATATATATATATATATATAGAGAGAGAGAGAGAGAGAGAGAAAGAGAGAGAGACTTAGGTTATTCTATTCTAACTAATTACTGTGCGGACGTATAGACAATGTTATTCTTGGAGAATGATAAAGAAAATATGTTGTTTGATAATATTAATACGTTCAGTCTTACATAACTATTGTCGTTAAGAGCATCCACAATGCATTGGACTCCATAGAGTTTAATGGATTGTCACATCATCATTCTAAAATCTATACAACTCTATTATTGTTTTCTCTACAATGCATTGAACTCTACAAAGTTCAATAGAATGTTACAAAATGTAATTTATAGTAAGTATTTAAGGATTAAAACTTTCCTTTTCCCATTGAAGAGTTCAATGGCGATTGAACTCCAAATTCATTGAATGTCAAGGTGGCATCTCACAGTGATTGAGTTTCAACCATTGAATGACACATGGACTTGCCACCTCATTCAATTCTCCCATTGAACTCACCAATGTGGATACTCTAACACACATTCTCACTAATTAAATCGTCTTAAGGTTATTATACATTTATTATTATTATTATTCTCATTTCCGTTAGAATGTTTATTGGGTCGTATTCTGTCAAAATGAAAATGAGTGAAAAACAATGTGTGAGAATAAAAATAAATAATAATTAGCGAGAATGCATGAAAATGACGATATTTTTGTAAGGTTGAACGTATTCTCATTGCTCAACAACTTATTTACTTAGTAATTCTCATAGCATATGATATCCGCACAGTAATTAGTTATAATACTTGAATACTTGAATATATATATATATATATATATATATATATATATATATATATATATATATATATATATATATATATATATATATATATATATATATATATATATATATTCGCAAAGTTTATATAAATCAAGTTTGTCAAATCTACTTAACAAAGTTTTATCATTAGCTAAAGCATGAAAGTCATGTCGGTGCTATAGGACCTTGTTCAAAGTTATTGAAAATTATTGAAATTTAGTATTTTGGATATTGGAAAAAAATAAACAAACATATATTTTAATGACTTGATATAAAAGACATAGTTTTTTAATTAAATAACTGTCGAGTTCTATATTATCATGTTAATCCTTGAGTAAAATGGTTTAACCAGGTTGATTTTTACCGATTCAACCGGTTTTACCGGTTCACATGCTGGACAGTTTTTTTGGCCTCAAAGAACCAGATCCGGGACTTGTTCCCGGTTAAATCGATTGAACCGGCTAGTTCGATGTGGCTCTCAAAACATTGGTTTCTTTTTTTTTTGCTATTACTTGTAAGATCATCAGTAATACTCTCCACGACACCGATAATGGAAATATTTCAGATTAGTCACCAGGAGCCACGAACCAACTTCGTAGTATATACGACCAACAAAAGAGAAGAATGAAGGGAGAGAGAAGACAGACGCCTGAGAGTGAAGAAGAAACGAATTGGTCATCCGCCGTCGTGCTCCCACCATAAATCACGACGACCACGTGCCACCACAAACCGACGAAATAGTGTGCATGGTCATGGTCAGTGGCCACGTCGACAACGAACATTTTCATTGCCGGTATAGCGGACATCATAATAGGTTGTTCTTCTTGTGACGTTTGTACTTTTGTTAAAAATATAATTATACTTTATTTAATAATACATCTTCGTCGTAATCTATAAGAAACCATTAAAATATTCAACCAAACCTACACGACTTTGTAACTAATACAAAATTTGCAAAAAAAATAAATAATAAAAAAAAATTAGTTTTACACTAAATACTGTACTAATCAACACACCTAGTCAATTATATATATATATATATATATATATATATATATATATATATATATATATATATATATATATATATATATATATATATATATATATATATATATATATATATATATATGTGTGTGTGTGTGAGAAATAAAACAACCAACCCATATGAATTTTGAAATTGCAAATAGTTTGTTTGACCATTAAAGTGAAATATGGACATTTAGAACAATATGGGTACCTTTGATTTTTGTGCATTGTTCGATTACATTGTCAAACTATACGAGTAAAGTTGGGAGATAACCATGTACTTTAGTATTTTACTTAACATCAAGGTTTTAAAAAGTTTATTATGACTTGATATGGCTTATCATCGTTCTAAGTTTTATATCACAGCTCATAAATGCTTTAGGCTTAATATTGCTCTCAAATCACCGACTACGTTATTTAAAACCTTCCTTGATATTTTTATTATTATTATTATTATTATTATTATTATTTTAAAATGAGATTATTTTATTTCTAATCTAATCATAAACATAACCTATGTTTCCTAGTGAGACTTGAACCCATGAGTTTTTATTATTATTATTATTATTATTATTATTATTATTTTGAAATGACAAAATATTATATATATATACTTCTAATCTAATCATAAACACTACTTATATAAGTTATGTCACATAATGAGACTTAAACTCTAATTGAAAATATCACTCTTTACCGGTAGATCAAATGCTCTTTGACTTCTTGAGATTAAATAATATGATACATTGTATTTAAAGGTTATTGATCATAATAATAAGATAAACTTACTCACGAGGGAATGAAATTTCATAGTTATCATCGTAAATTATCTGTGTATTATATCATTATGCTATTATTTTTGTCTCTTGAACATTGCACTTTAAAATATGATGAATATCTATAACATTACCACTATCATCAAAGATAAGAAATTAAAATCAGAGAATACAATAAAAAAAATCAAATCATTTTTATAATTATATACAACGCAACAAAAGAAATGTGATAATAAAAAAGTTTATTTCAATATTAAAATTTTAAGATTTATATATATTATACATATTCTAAATTACACAAAAAATATTAAGATTTATATATATTATACATATTGTACATTACACAATTGTATACACACTAAACCAAATATGGAATCATATAACCCAGTTTGCTATCTCTTGTATAGACTTAAAATTCTATTGGATCGGCGATTGACTTCTTGAACCAACTTATTTTGATATTTACAACAGAAACATCATATGTTTTGATAATTTTTCTAAAGTGAATAACCAAAGTGTTCTTTTACTCCTTTTTATAAAATCGATGGTTAAAAATCAATCACCGACTACACCATGATCAAGGCCGTCTACGTGCAACCCTAACCTTGAGGCCATGTTTCATGTAGAGAATGACTGAAACGTTAGGAGCCACAACGTGACCTTCCTCCATTTCGAACTTGTAGTTGTGCAAAATGGTCGCACCTACGGCCTTTATTTGAGCGAATGCCACTTGTTTCCCAATACAAGTTCTTGGGCCAGCATTGAATGACAAGAACTTGTACGATGGCTCGTGCCTTATCATGTGCTTGTCGGTGATCCATCTCTCCGGCTTGAATTCCCGGCTATCGTTACCCCAAATTCTTTTCATTCTCCCCAGCGCATACAATGAAAACAAAATCTGCAAATTATTATATTATATGCAAGAACAACTTCAGTACAAAAACAAAGTTCCCATCAATCTCTATATATGTTGGTAAAATTATGGATTCCCCTAAGGTTGTCATTTTTTTCCTCGAGGTTTTTTTCTTATGTTAGTAAGTATTACCTTCATGTTGGGATAGACACGATGGCCACTAGGAAGAACATCGGGTTGAACAGGAGCCTTATGCTGGAATGGAACAGGCGGGTATAGCCTTAATGCTTCGCAAAACGCAGCATGTAGATAGACCAACTTGTTAGTTTCCTCTGTATCGAAAAGTTTAAAACTTCCCGCTTCAGAAGTTGGGATAATCACATTTATCTCCTCCAGAATCTTTTTCTCGACGTCTGGGTGGGTGATAACGAGCCAAAGGAACCATGTTAGCGAGGAGCTTGTTGTGTCCCTCCCCGCAATCATCAAATTCAAGATCGTGTCTCTTAAGAACTTATCGTCATATTTGAATTCATCACCGAAAGACTGAGGCTCGGTTATCAATGATGTCAACATGTCGACACCATTTGCCTCACCTTTTGACACGACCCCTTGACTCAAATCTTTTCTTTTTCTTGAAATGAGACCCCCTATCACATCATCTAAGGTTTCTGAAGCCTCCTTCAGTTTCTTCTCCTTCCCAATCCCCAACCACCTTTGTAGCTTCCACACGCTTTTGGGAATGATGTGACGTGCGAAAATGGCTTCTTCGGCATCGTCCATGGCCCTCGAAAATGGCACGTCTTTGAAATCAACAGATAAGCAACCAGGGTCGTATCCAGTTACGAACATGCAAGTAGTGTCAAAGGTAAGCCTTTGAAACACATCTTGCATGTCCACAACAACCGCTTTTGAGGCCACATAATCAAGAACAGGAATCAAGCTCTTAGCCACCTTTTCAGTGTTCATCCTGGCCACGAACCGTAGAAACTTCATATTATTAATTAAAGCACTGGTAAGCTTCCGGTGACTCCGCCACAACTCGTAATCGGAATTGAAAATACCGTCTCCGAGAATTTCAAAAATCTCCTTGAACTCTTCGCCTTTTGGGAAATTCAAGAAGTTGGAGCTCATGATATGGTGGATATCGGCGGGATCTACGGTGGCCAACATGTTCATCTGAAAGAACCGTGGACCTTTGAACAAGAAAGTGCCGCCGGTGTGGTTGAGAACCTGGGCGCAACGGTCGTGGATCGTGCTGATATTACGAACTAATGCCGGAAGCATCGCAAGAAACGGCCAGTCGGTCATTATCCGGCGCCGTTGTCGGAAACCAGTGAGACAGTAGTAGCATAATGCTGCGAGGATGAGCTCAAAGTAGCCGAAAGGCAACAGCATTGTTACGTATAGTTGTGTGTGAGAAGAATGAATGAGTAGATGCGTAACATTTGTAGTGGCGAAAAGTCAAGTCAAGACTTTGTTGATTGTTGTGTGACCACGTGATGACCAATAAATGTGAAAGAAGATAATCTCTTTATAAAAAAAAAAAAAAAAAAAAAAAAAAAAAAAAAAAAAAAAAATCTAATCTAATACTAATAAAGAAAACAAAATCTAATTTCGTGATTGTACTATGTATACTTTTACTAACCTAAATATTTTGGGCAAAAATTAAACAAAGATAAATTTAGCCAAATGGTACTTGTGGTTTAAATGTACTCTCTAAGTTTCTTTTTTCACTTTTTATTGGCGATTTCTATGGTTTGAGTACGTTGTATTGTATGTTTTTATGGTAACGCCATTAAAAAAAAATAAAGAATATGTATTTATAAAATCTTTTTTCTTATTGTCATGAAACCATCTCGATCGCGATTGCAACCAAAAGCAGACAATGACGTCACTATAAATCGATCAACAAACACTAACAACCATCTACTCCAAAATTCATGAAAGGATACATACTAAAGGGTTTCCGGTCCATCCTCTTTCCTTGACGTAAAGTTTAAGTCTTGGTGGAAAGATAGATATCTTAAAAAGTGTTTAGAATTATTTTAGATCAGACGAATTCTCGTGCATTGCGTAGCGTAGGTTAAAAATATATGGTTAAAATGTTGAAAAATATATTTTGAAAATGGTTATGTTATTGATATTAACTTTGACATAATATTTTCAACAATATTAGTCATTTACATCAACCCACGTTCCTCATTAATAAAATTAAATATAATTATCTATTTAATATTATTTTTAATAATTGTTATGATTGATTAATTTAAATTTTTACTTATATGATTATTTTCTAATTTGAATAATGATGTTCATTTAAAATACAATTTATTTGTTATTAACGTTACGTAATTTATAAACTGATGCTATTATCATCTAAAATTATTGTTCTTTAGTTTTAAACCACTTATTATTATTAAAAAGTTAAAGAATACTTTTAAGAAACACTTATCTATATCATTTTTCATAATATCTGATCGATAACATGAATCTAATCTAATTTACGTTAAATTTTCAATCACAACATACAATGATTGTCTTAAAAGAATACTTAAACCAAGAAAAATATAAAAAAATAGTATATAACAAACTTACAAATTAAAAACTTTAACATAATAACATTACTCGAAAAATAGTCCAAAGCCCTCAAACCAACACAAAACCTTTAAACTTGTTTTCTTTGTGAATTTTGTATGCGATTTGTATTTGTATGTGTACTTAAGAGAATGATATTTTTATAGTAGACTATCCATTAATTGCTTATTAAACATATTATGTAAGTTATAAAACCTTTCATGATGTGTGGTTAATGACTTTAAAGATGTAATGGTGTGGGAGTTTCAAATGTGTGAGATGCTTGGAAATTTATGTGGGGGTTTCAAATGCATGAGGTGATAGGAAAAATATCTCCATTATAAATATAGTATGATTTGTCTATAAAAAAATGTATTTATAAAATGACCAATTTATCTTAACTTTATTCATTTACTAGGTGTGAGACCAGTATGTTATATAGGTTGATAAAAAAATTAAATATGAAAGTTTAAACAATAATTTATGTAAATTTGAAATCTAAAATTTAAAAGAAAACATATTAAATATTATATGAGTACTAATACTGTAATTTATTGGTTATTTTCAGTTAAGGCAATTATTAATTAACTAGGTGTGAGACCCGTGTATTACACGAGTTTATTAAAAAAAAGTTTATATTATAAACTATGATGAATAAGAAGGTAATTGAAATATAAAGTAATAAAAAAAAACTATTGACATATTGTAAATAATTATTAGGAATAAAAAATTTTGAAATAGTTCTTTGAATGAAAATTAGATATCTTATTTCTAAGGTTACTGTTATACATTTGTATTTAAAAGTAGTTATTGATTTTAAAAGTAGTTATTTCATCAAGGGCAAAACAATCATATTTATTGAGAAAAACTATCGAAACCAATTGTATGTTTTGTTTAAGGGAAAATATGACCAGAAAATACATAATATATAGTTGTAGTCGGATGACTTTGGAAGTTAGATGTTATAAAAAAGACTCTATATTTAAATTAAAAAAAAACAACAACAACATTACTTTTCTACACCCCTTTACATTGATAATAAATATGAAATGACAATTTGTAACTAAATAATTATAAAATTTGAATACATCCTAATGTGTAATAGTATTCTGTAAAGAAAAAACTAAATTGCAATAGGAAACATTGATATTTTTGTATTTTTCTGTATTTTTTTTACAACACATACACACACAGCTAAACAATGTATTTTTGTTTTGGAAAAAATGTTATATATATATATATATATATATATATATATATATATATATATATATTATTGTTAAAAAGTTTACTGCAATTTTATAGATTTTTTCCAAAGTTTATTGTTAAATTATAATTTTTTAACAAAATATGCAAAAAAATCACATTTAAGGAAAGTGCAATGCTAGTTTCTGCAGAATTTTGAAGTTTTGAGAATTGCAAATTTTAGTTTTTTTTGGAAAATATGGCAAAAATATGACTTACTATAAAATACTTATTTGAGTAGGGGTAAAACAGTAAAATTTGTTCCCATTTTTGTATTTAATTATAACACATTCAGACGGTAACACATTATACTATCAATTTGATGTTTAATATAACACCATAACTTTTTAATATATTTGAACCCAAAAAAATTAAATTGGCAAAAATTTATTATTTATAAAATTACAATGCTATTTTTTGCTTAGTTATGAAGTTCTTTTATAATTCTCATCTTTTTTGGAAAATAGGTAGAAATTCATGGGCAAATCAGTCACACGCATCATAACAATATACTTTCTTATGAAAAAATGTTAAAAATAAAAAATCTATAAACTACAATGCTACTATATTTTGCATATTTTCTACAGTTTCATTGTTTAATTTAATAATTCTATAAAAAATGTAGAAAAAAAAATGTTAACACGGCAGAAATGTGACTCATTATAAATTAGTTTTTAAGTCGTGGCAAAATAGTCAAATTTGTTGTCAATTTTGTATTTGTATTTTATACATTTCTATACGGTTGGTTGACAAGGTAAAACAACATAGAGACTATAAAAATCACAATCATTAATCATACATTCACAAACAGTTATTTTATACATAATTTGATGTTTTGTACGTAAGTCAATCATCGTTATTTTTAATTTATTAATATTTAAAATGGTTTCAAAATATTAAAATCATGTTCTATTAAGTCAATATCAATGATAAAAATATAATTTTGTACAATAAATATAAATTTCAATAGAATGAAAGTAAATAAATAACATTGTACTTTGTATTTTTGATATTTGATTTTTGATTTTTATGTTTCATTGATAATTTTTATGAAAAAAACACAATAAAAGCCAACGATTACCATTGTTATAACTCCTTAAAATTTTTTAGTTAAATACCCTATTAACAAAAATTTTGAAAGCACCATATTGTAATAAAAAAAAACACAGTGTTGACAAGTTAAATAACATAGAATGAACAAATTAAATAAAATGTCATTTTGACTAAAAATTCCTTTACTATATGTTTTGAGTGTTTCCTATTAAGTTTTTTTATTCATTTTTAAGTTATCCAAATAACAAAAGAAACAAAAACGGTAAAAATAATCAAATTTACTAAAAAAATAAAAATTTTCATTATTACAAAAAAATGAGCATTTATTTTACTATCTTCACAAAAGTATAATGTTGTAAACAATATAACCATTTGGAATATTTTTACCGTCAAAAGTTGACTAAAAATAAAATAGTCATTTTAATTTTTACCATTTTCACCAAAGTGAATTGAAAAAAAGCACCCCAACATTGATTTCCACTCAAAATTTACAAAACGGTCATCTCGTCTAGATGAGAATATTTGTTATTAAAAATGCCTATTGTAACCTTTTTAAACTTGACAAAAGGCCTGAAAAAATATCATTTTAGCTGCACAACTTGCCTGCAAAATAATGGTGTCAAAAATACCCGATTTACATCCATGCAAGCAAAATCACATTTTGAAAAGGAGCATTTACATAATTTTGATAAAAATCTTACTTTTCCTATTAAAAAAATAATAAAAATGAGCACTATTTTAACATTTTCACCAAAGTAAATTGCCATTTTGTCATTCGCACCAAAGTACATTGCTATAAACAGAACATTATTTTATTTGGATCTATTATATTTTGATTTATGGCAGGTTGAAAACAAAGAGCATCTCTAAAATAGACATGATGATTTATGACCAATATTATATAGTTTTCTTTCCAGGGCATTTTGGACATTTAAGTAATAGTGAATGGTTACTACCATGAAGAATGATGCATAATAACGACCCTTAGCCTCAAAGATGCCATGATCATCGAACAGGGTGCCATCATCCATGCAGATTACAAGGCATTTTGGAAGTTAGTAAATTTGAAAATAAAAAGAAAAAATGTTAAATTATGAAAATGACGATCAATATATACCCAAAATTTACGTGTTGAACACATAGCTTTGATGAGGCCTTACAAATGAGGCTTGAACACCTAACCACCTGATGTTCAAGCTTCTCAAATTGGTCTTCATTTATTTGATTCCCATCAACTCCAAATTTGAATTGGGTTTATGAGTTCACTCTTTGAAGTTGAAAAATACGTACCTTTGCTATGATTAAACTAATATATATGAAAATCCGGAATCATTGAAATGACAGTAAGTGTTAGAACCATCTTAATTAATATTGTAAAGTTGTATGGTTGTTGATTTTAAAAGTGAGAACATTATGTAAACACATTGAATTTTATTCATGAATAGTCTAATATAAACGCATCAAAGGATTAAACATAATAAAACTTTTGGGTTGTGACAGGAGCAAGGACCCTCAGTACAGGATCCTACGCCAATGTGACAAAAAGGTTGGCAATCACTATCCTTATGACAAGGGTCGGGAATCACACGATCGCTCATAGCATGACCATTGTTTTTAGACGTAGATTTATGGTTCACTACATATCCTCTCTCAGTGAAAGCATATGACATCTACATACCTGCAAAGTGTATCTCGTTAGCATTGAACTCTGTTAGTTTCTGAAACTACAGAAGTAGAGAAACAAATTGTAACAGGAATGGAAAGCAAGAATACGACAAAAAAGACAATCTTTTAGTGAAAGCATCCGCCTCAAAGGATTCAACTTATGTCTGTAGGTTCAATCATCGACTGCCTATGAAGACATATATACAAGAGAAAATTCATATTAGTAGTACAAAAAAAGAATCCCAATAATCAACGCTAATAAATGCGAGAAAATTCATATTAGTGATACAAAAAGGCATCCCAATAATCAACACTAATGAACGCATACTGTTTTAAAGAACATTTATGTTAGGAAACGTAACGTATAATCTTGTCATTAAAAATTTGATCTTATAATATCATTTATATATTTTTCTTACCTAATTAGGGTCGAAAAATAGAATCCTTCCTTCCAGATTAGCCAATCCATGAATTTTCGGTTTCATACCTTGTTTTAATTGGTTTTATATTTAATACAAAAAAACCACAAAATTCCATGTGGAATTAATTTTATTCAAAAAAAAACCACAAATTTACATGTGGCAAAAGGCTTAAGAATATGACAAGTGGCAAAAGTATTTTCATTTATTAGGGAGGATATGTAAATATGATGTGTTAATTAAGAAAATATAAAAAAATGAGAAAATGACAAATGGAAAAAACATTTATTAAAAAATACCAAAAAATGACATGTGTCTAAGTTAATGAGAGAATCACATGTGACAAAATTATTTTCATTTATTATGGACGATTACATTACCTTTTGTTATGTGTTTTTCTTTTATCATACTATTAAAACAATAATTAATATATATATATATATATATATATATATATATATATATATATATATATATATATATATATATATAGAGAGAGAGAGAGAGAGAGAGAGAGGTAGGTTCAAATGTTACTCACATCTATTGTATGTTAGAATGCACCAATAGGAATTTAGTATTAATTATATGTATATTAAATGCTATCCATATTTATAACTCATTTTTATGGAAACCAATTAAATTCGTGATTAATTTCAACAACAATATTCTTTTAAAATGAATTTATATATCTAGAAGAATGAGAGTGTATTCTAGTAAAATACACTCTCGTTCTTCATATTCCATGCAATTTTATTGTATTTTAAGTGAATGAGTCATGAAACAAAATTAGAACTCATATATAAAAACGTAGATACGAGTTCATTCTGAAAGAATGTTATTGCTGACATTAATAATGGATTTAATTAGTTTCCATAAAAAATAATTATAATTATGGATATCATTTAATATACATATAATTATGGAAATCATTTAATATATATATTTATTTAATTAAATAATTATTTAATTTACTAAATTCATATTGGTGCATTTTAGCACACAATAAATGTAACAAACAAAATAATCTAGCCCTATATATATATATATATATATATATATATATATATATATATATATATATATATATATATATATATATAAGCAAATGATTTAGGTTGTTAGCTTTATGGACATCTTGAAAAGGATTTTTTTATGGAAAATTGCAAAAGAAATCACTATATTACTACAAATTTTGGATTTTGAAACCGAGTTTTTTTTTCTCAATTAATTAATCGATTTACAATTTTATTACAAGATCCACCAAATTACCATTTCTCTCTGTTCTTCCGGTAACCATTTTTTTCCGAATTACAATAAAGTCACTATGTTTACCAACATTTTGAATTTGACACCGAGTTTCAATTTACAAGAAAGTCACTATCTTACCATAAAATTTCTATTTTGACACCGAGTTCTTTTTCTCAATTAGGTCATTAAATTTACAATTGTATTGCAATGTCAATCAATTGACCAATTCATGAGATGTTATTGTCACTTAAAATCTAGATTTGTATGTAATGTCTCATTTTAACAAGAAAAGTTTTCATTTTTAAATAAGGTAAAATCATCATTTACAAAAAAAATTAATTTATAAAAAACTCATTTGTTCCAAAAATACAGTTGTTTGAAAATAAGAGTAATATAAATAATGTGAAATCTCCATTGTTGCTTATGTGCGTGTATAGCTACGCCTTCGGCTTCCCACGATTACCGATGGTACCTAAAACCATTTAATCTACAACTATAAGACAAAACTTAGTAAGTTTCCCCAAAATATCACATACAACACAACATAATAAACAACTATGGGTGATCAGAAACATGGGGAGCATCAGCAGTCCCAATGGACTAACCACATGTCGGGTGGCCTAGAAGCACGTCTTGTGGGTTATCAGCCACCATGGAGACTATCAGCAATCCCAGTGGGCTAACAGCATGCCTTGTAAGTTATCAGCAACCTTGGGGACTATCAGTAGTCCCAATGGGCTAACAGTATGCCCCAGAGCTAACATCAGCTCAGTAGCACATAACAGCAATCAACAAATAAGAAAATAAACACATGCAACATCTACACTAGTCTACCAGAGTAACAAATCACTACCATCCGTCAGGCCTCACACAGTACTCTACATCACCACTATCAGACCAGTATTAAATGCATAATGATATGTAATCAGAGGTGAGATATACAGCCGGACAAATGATCCCACTGTAGAGCCACTACCAAACAACGATCATGCAAGAAATCTTAGATCAAGAGTGCTCTGGATACCCTGCATGACTGCATACAACCCCTAAGGCACCCAATTGTACGATCATAGATCTCCTGGTACTCTAACCAGTACACCAATACCCCTATGTCAATATAACAACTATGATTTATCAGCACAATTGGGACTATCATCATTTTGAAGGACTATCAGTAGTCTTGAGTTATCAGCAACTTGGTAACTAACAACCAGCAGCAACTAAGACTCAACAAGTCTAGTAGGCCTTACTATTACATATGTAATATAATGAGAAAACTCACCTGAATCGAAGACCCAAAGGAAACACAACAACATGCCCATTCCCTATATTGATCACTCTCGCGAACTGACTAGCACTAAACAATGGTGGAACCTTAATCAATACCCTAATTCCTTGAAGTTTGCCCCAAAGTCAAACTGGTCAAAAAGTCAGTTGTCAACGGTTAGAACCTCACAACAACGTGGAGGACTTTGGGCCACATCATGGGAACATCTGGATAAAACAATCACGATATCCTCAAACGTCACAATGTGATAGATATATTGATATGTCATGGGACCTGATCCTAGACAGCTTAATGGATTAAGCCTTTAATCCATTATGTCATCCATCCCCGAACGTTTCCGCCATTCCAGTTTGGGGGTGTGACAGATTGGTATCAGAGCTCTTGTTTATAGTGAACTAAGTATAACGAACCTTACATGGTATACAACTATAAACACTAAGGGGTCGAAGTGCTCTGAACTATAAGTATACTCTTTAAAGTATAAGTATTTTATAAGAAGTATACAAGTATACATACGTACCAAAAAACGGTTTCCAGAATAGAACAAAACAAAAGTATTTGGATGTTGAACACTGCAGTTAAACCTGAATAGTTATGTAATCATGTCTAGGGTCAATATAGCCTAATCAACTATATTTATTTGAGACATGACCAACATGTGTTTGGGAGTGACTGTGGTGTTGCAGCAGGCCTAAAACTTACCAAGCTATATACAACGAGATATCGATAGAACAGAGCATACAACTTAAAATACTATAGGAGTATTTTAGCTAGAGCCGAATACAGTGTAGAGATCCATTCCAAGTGTTGCTACTCATTTCTTCCTAGCGATATTTTACTTGTATTGTTAACTTTTCTCTGTTTATCGCTTAGTAGAACACTTTATCTATTAGGCTGAGATATATCTTGTTTCATATCTCTTGATTCAAAATCTAGGGGACTTACCATCCTCTTCTTCCTGATTATTTCTAGAACAAGATGCCTCCCAGAAAGAGACCCACCAGAAAGAACAACGACCCTCCGCCACCACCACCTCCTAAGTTTGATCATGCCATGTTCCAGACAGCAGTTACAGCCGTTGTGGTTGCCACTCTATCGCAGATTAATTCTGGCGGCTCTAGCAGATCGGGAAGTGGTACCCATCCCCTAAATCTTGAGGGTGGTCAAGGACACCAAAAGGAGTGTTCTTACAAAGATTTCATGAATGCGAAGTCCAAATCCTTCGACGGCAATGGAGGAGTCATTTCCCTAACCTGATGGTTCGATAAGATCGAATCCATTTTCGAGATTTGCGCGTGTTCTGAGGCAAACAAGGTGAAGTTTGCCGCCTGCACCTTCATAGACAGAGCATTGACTTGGTGGAATAGTCGGGTCAAATCCCTAACTCTTCCAGTAGTGAATGCCATGGGTTGGGAGAGTTTGAAGGAGCTCATGCTTGCTGAGTACTGCCCAAGAGGCGAGATGCAGAAGTTGGAACACGAGCTCTGGAACCTGAAGATGAAGGGTTCTGACATTGCTACCTATACAACTAGATTCTGCGATCTGGCTCTTCTTTGTCCGGGAATGGTCACCTCGGAAAGCAAAAAGATAGAGAGGTACATTTGGGGATTGACCCCCCCAACTCAAGGAAATGTTTTGGCTACTAAGCCTACCACTTTTGACAGTGCCAAGTGCCTGGCGTAGACCCTGATAGATCACGGGGTTGACCTGGATGATGTTACAGTCGCTTCCGAACCACCAAAGGCAAGTGGTGGTCAGAAGAAGTTTTGGAACAAGAGGAAGGGCCAGTCTTCATAGGAGCCCTCCAAGAAACAGCAAGTAGTGGCAGTTCATGTTGTTACCACTCCTGCCGCTGTTGCTGCAGCTCAAGCACCTGCCAGTAGATATGTTGGTACCCTTCCTCGGTGCGACAAGTGCAACTATCATCATCACGGACCATGTTGTGAGATGTTGTGCAACAGTTGTGGCAAGTAGGGGCACATAGCTCGATTTTGCAAGATGCCAGTCCAACCAACCAATCAGGCTCCTGGAGCAGGCGTTGGTCAAGCCTGTTACGACCGTGGGGAATTCAGGCACTACAAGAGAAATTTCCCCAATGCAACAACAGCTAGCAACACAGGGAGAGTGTTAGCGATGGGACATGAGGAGGAAGTTGTTGATCCCATTATTGTTACGGGTACGTTCCTCCTTGACAACTCTTATGCATGCATTCTTTTCAATTCTGGTGCGGAGAGAAGTTTTGTTAGTCATGCATTCAAGCATCTTCTCAAACAAAAACCCCAGCCCTTAACCGAAACATTTACCGTCGGGATGGCTAATGGAAAGAGAGCACTAACGACATATTCATAGGTTGTACCCTTACCTTAAACGATCATTCCTCTCCAATCGACCTTATGCCAATTTCCATAAAAAGCTTCGACATCATCATTGGCAGCATGGATTGGTTGAGCCCCAACCGTGCTGATATCCTTTGCTATGAAAAATCCATTCGTCTCAATCTGCCCTCGGGGGAAGCCCTCGTAATCTATGGAGATAAACTCAGCTCAAACCTTCGTATCATTTCATGCATCCAAGCCCAGAAATCTATGGGAAAGGAGTGCCATGCATTCCTAGCCCATGTCGTTGATGAAAAACAGGAAGTTAAAGACCTCGAGAGCATCCCCGAAGTCTGCAACTTTCCTGATGTCTTTCTCGAAGATCTTGTCGGAATCCCTCCCGATCGCCAAGTTGAGTTCCAAATCGACTTAATCCCCAGAGCTACCCCTGTAGCTAAATCCCATACCGTTTAGCGCCCGCAAAAATGCAAGATTTGTCCAGCCAGCTCAATGAGCTACTTCGCAAAGGGTTCATAAGACCAAGTTCCTCACCCTGGGGAGCCACAGTTTTGTTTGTGAAGACGAAAGATGGGTCCTTTAGGATGTGCATAGATTATCATGAATTGAACAAGCTTACCATCAAGAACCATTATCCCTTACTCAGAATTGACGACCTCTTCGATCAACTCCAAGGAGCCGGCTACTTCTCAAAGATAGACCTAAGATCAGGGTACCATCAACTACAAGTCCATGAGAGTCATGTTCCTAAGACAGCATTTCAGACTCGGTATGGTCACTACGAGTTTGTAGTAATACCTTTTGGTTTAACCAACGTACCGGCGGTATTCATGGACCTGATGAATCGGGTGTGCCGCCCTTTCTTAGACAAGTTTGTAATCGTGTTCATTGATGTACTTGTCTACTCTCTGAGTGAGGAAGATCATAGACAACACTTGAGACTAGTGTTAGAAACACCAAGGGCGGAGAAACTCTACGCAAAATTCTCTAAGTGCGAATTCTGGATCAGAAAAGTAACTTTCCTTGGTCACGTGGTAAGCAAGGAAGGCATACACGTGGACCCTTCCAAGATCAAGGCGATTGAGAATTGATCAGCACCGAAGACGCCTACAGAAATTCGTCAATTCTTGGGTCTCGCTGGCTACTATTGGATATTTATCCAGAATTTCTCTAGGATTGCTAAGCCTTTAACCACCCTGACTCAGAAAGGTGTAACCCTTAGTTGGGAAGAAAAGCAAGACACTGGATTTCAAACATTGAAGCAGGCTCTGTGCACCGCACCTATCTTGTCTCTGCCTGAAGAGATGGAGGACTTCTTGGTCTTCTATGATGCATCCAATCAGGGCCTAGGCTGTCTGCTCATGCAGAGAGGAAAGGTTATTGCATATGCCTCAAGGCAGCTGAAAGCACATGAAGTCAATTATACAACTCATGACCTGGAGTTGGGAGTAGTGGTCTTCGCATTAGAGATATGGAGACATTATCTCTATGGAACTAAGTGCACAGTTCTCACCGAGCATAAGAGCCTACAACACACCTTCGATCAGAAAGAGTTGAACATGAGGCAACAACGATGGGTAGAGCTACTCAGTGATTATGAGTGCGAAATACGCTACCATCCCGGCAAGGCCAATGTGGTAGCGGATGCCCTCAGCCGGAAAGAGTATTCGGGTCATAGAATGAAGGCACTGACAATGACCATCTATTCCAATCTATCCACTCAAATCAGAGAGGCTCAGCTAGAAGCCTTGAAACCAGAGAACAAGTCAGATGAAGCCTTGAGGGGAATGGAAAAGAACTTAGAGATCAAGGGAGACGGAGTCTACTATTTCATGGACCAGATCTGGACCCCGAAGTTCGGCGGTTACAGGGAGGTTGTCATGAACAAAGCTCATACGACTAGATACTCTGTACATCCAGGTTCAGATAAGATGTACCTGGGTCTCAAAAAGTTATATTGGTGGCCAAACATGAAAGCAGAAATCGCTACTTTCGTGGGCAAGTGCCTGACTTGCGCCAAAGTGAAGGTTGAATACCAAAAGCACTTAGGTCTACTTCAACAACCAGAGATACTTGAGTGGAAGTGGGAAAGGATTACGATGAATTTTATCACAAAATTATCCAAATCTTCGTGTGGGTACGATACCATCCGGGTAATAGTCGATCGACTGACTAAATCCGCCCACTTCCTGCCAATCAAAGAAACATTCAAGATGGAAAGACTTACAAGAGTCTACTCTCGGTTTTCTTCATCCCATGTTTATTTTTTACTTGTAACCGAATCAAGTTCTAGCCTAAGTAGACTAACAAAGGCAACGTAAGAGGTTTGATGCAGCGGTTATTACTTCTTTTTGGACATTATGGAGGTTTCGCTTGTTTTTTTGGAAAAATTTTGCCTAGGAAATCTGATATTTTTTTTATAATATTGTCGATGAAGTTTTTTTTCTTCGATTTCTTCATAGCTTCCGAAATATATATGCATCAGTCAGGAAACTTTTTATAATAAGTGAAATTGTGGTTACATAATATCAAAAGCCATATTATTATATAAATTAGTAACCAAATAAAGAAAAAGAAACGAATTTTGATCTCTTTTCATTTGGGGGTAAAAACGTCAATATGTAGTTTCCTTTTTGAAAGTTACTAATCCATATAGTTTATTAATATCCACTGCAATTATTGCAAAATTCTATAAATTATAATTTATTTAATTCGCAAGTAAGGTGACGTTACAGGTTATGAGGAATAAGGAACACGCAAGCTATGCATGGTTGGTTTGATGGATTTTCAATTTATAAGAAAGAAAAAGAAGAAGAAATAGTAAAGCGAACTACCACCAAATATCCATATATACTTGTAAAGTAATTAATTGCTCGTCTATTTTTAGGGGTAATAATATGGACCTCTTAGCACCATCCGTTAACCATGAGAGCACCTCTTGCCAATCTTCACGACTTCTCCATTTCTAGTCTAGAATACTATAGCAATAACGTTTCTTGTTATGCTTATCAAGTTTGGGAAAATAATATTTAATGACAAGAATTTAATTCCTTATCAAGTTTGGGAAAATAATATTTAATGACAAGATTTTAAATTTAATGCTAGTTTTTAGGGTAGTTTTGTATATTACGAAAACTTCATTTTTAAATTAGATGCTAGTTTCGAGGGTACTTTTGTATGTTTCTAGTTAGCTATAAACCGCATGCCTTGTGATGGACGTTTCCATTTTCGAAAAAGATGAAATATATTTTCAATTGGAAATTGGTTGGTACATAATAATTTTTCTACATATATAACATTTTATGTTTAATAATTTTTCTCCGTACACAACATTTTCTGTTTAATGGAATTGTACAATATAATATTTTAAAACACAAATTATTGTGTATGGAGAAATTTTTTTATGTACGAATCAGTTTCATTTTCACTTAACAACATCCGATATTCCAATATATAAAAAAAGTCAAAGTCTAGAACCCAAATTACTGAGAAGTTATATCAACATGTTCTTGTACATGCAGATATGCACATGTTAATCGTCTTTCATGGCTTCATATGCATGTTATCTTGTAAATCAAACTAATAGACAAGTAAGAAAACCGACAAATAATATTGATAATTATATGTCGGTTGGTTGCGAATAATAGATCAAATTATTATTAATATGATTACCAATTTTCTTCCAGAAACCAGATTAGTCATTTTCGATTAGATCTGATTATAAGAAATATAGAAGGAGAGTGTCATATTATTAGAAGAAATTAAAAACCAAAACAATAATGTAAAACCGACCTGTTGACGGTTGATCTTGAACGTGGAATAATTGCACTGATCGGACTGCGGTCCTTAAAGGTTTTTACTTCGCTTCTATTGGTTGTAAGCAACAGAATAAAACCTCAGGATATAATGCAGATCTATCGATTATCCAACAACACTGGAAATCGATAAAAAAAAGTGAATACTCGGAAACAAGAAGAAAATCGCAGAGAGAAGCAGAGAGATTCAAATTTTCGTTAGTGTCGAATACGGCTCCTAGGGATCAGTATTTAAAGATATCAAAACCCTAAAAGGCATGAAACGGGCCCTAATAGGTCGGCCCCTAGAAACCCTAGGGTGACGACTTGCTCTCCAAGCAAATTGTTTCCTGATCCTTCTAGAATATCTCGACTTGTCCTCCACAAAGTCAATGACGGTCAACCATTGACCGGGTAGGTTACACCAGCTTGACCTGAGCTCGTCAAAAATAAAAGTTCCTCAGTTCCTAGCGACCGACACATCGTGCGAAGTGCAAAGTGCACCTGAATCGCACCATTTCGTGCACTTGCTGCGTGGGCTAGTGCTAGGCTAGGCTAGGTGTGTGTGTGGGCTTTGTCCATTCCTTTGATCCACTAAAGCCTTTGATGGCCTATCAAGGAAATAAGCTTACAAACCCACAAATATTTCTTCCTCCCACCAATGTAGGATACAAAGAAAATTACCAACTTGCAATTCCTTTATATATAAAATTCCAATAATCCCCTACCAAGTTGGAAAATTTTCTTTCACTTAGACAGATGATGTCACTTATGTGTCACGAAGATTAAACCCTAGTTTAATGAGACAAGAAGAGACTGATTGGATGGTATCCTTATAGGTTTAAACCACAAACCTTAATAACCTCTCCAGTTTACCCCCACACATCACAAGTCGTCTTTGCGTTTATCATGAGCGCTAATATGGCCATGCGTTATAAACACTTTTCATGACCCTTTAGAAGATAAACCACTAATATTCACTTGAGGAAGCACCACCTCTAGATTATATAGACAAAGTTTACAACATCTTCGTTGCTTAGATGTCTCCAAACTTTATTAAGAGTCACAACTCAACCTCGTTCTCGGCAACAATGTACTATCCTACCTCACATGGATCTATCATTAATGATAGTAACTTCTATCGTTAGTGACTTCATTGTTACCTTTAAACTTGAGAATTAGGAGCACTAATGTAAAGTTGGGTTTCCATCATTAAGCGATTCTAGTGTGGCTTTAGACCCATTACTCTCGTGGTAGATGTAACCAAATCTCTCGTCAGAGGTTTAGTAAACGGATCTGTCAAGTACCTACTTGTCTTGACATAGACAACCTTGATGGTACATTTCAATTAGTTGTCTCACAAAATTGTCTCTTAGACCTAAATGTCTCAAATTCCTATTATATACTGCAATATATACTTTATACAATGTGGCCTCACTGTCATAGTACATGGGTATTGAAGGCATTGGAATATCCCACAGACAGATATCCATAAGTAGATCTCGAATCCACTCTGCCTCTCTGCCCGCTACTGCTAAGGCAATTAGCTCCGCTTCCATAGTTAAATGAGCTATGCATGTCTGTTTCTTGCTCGCCCAAGAAATAGCACCGCCAGCTAGAGTATAAATCCAACCACTTGTTGATTTTGAATCACTGGTATGATCTATCCACTAGTATCAAAATAACCTTCAAGTATTCCGTTAGATGACGAATATGTCAACTTAAAAGTACTCGTCCTTTTTAGGTATCCCAGTACTCTACCTACTTCCTTCCAGTGCTCCATCCCTAGATTAACAGTATACTGACAAAGTTTGCTTACAAAAAATGTGATGTCAGGTCAAGTGCAATGTGTAGTATACATCATGCTTCCAACTACACTTGCATATTCCAGTTGAGCCACTGCTCGGCTAAAATTCACATTTAGTTTCACACTTGAATCAAAGGGAGTGTTGAACTCCTTAATAATCAAGTGCTGACACTTTGTCATAATTTTCTCTATATAATGAGATTGACTCAGAGAAATTTGATCGCTTGTCCTTTTCACCTTGATACCAAAAAATTGTATCAACTTCTCCAAGATCTGTCATCTTAAAATTTGAGGATAGGTATTTATTCGTCTCAAGAATACCTTCTAGGTGAGTGCCAATGGTCAACATATCATCAACATAAAGACATATAACAACTGTGTATTTAGAAGAGCATTTAGAATAAATACACCTGTCAGCACTAGTATGCTGGAATCCGAAAGAAGTCACAATGGTGTCAAATCTCTGATGCCATTGTTTGGGAGCTTGTTTTAACCCGTACAAGGATTCTAAAGTTGACATACTTTGTTTTCTTGTCCAGGTATCATGAAACCTTGAGGTTGCTCCAAGTAAATCTCCTCCTTGAGATAGCCATTCAGAAATGTTGTCTTTACATCCATCTGACGAATGTGGAATCCTTTCAAAGTTGATATTGCTATGAGAGTTCTAATATAACTAATCCTAGCAACTGGGGCATAGGAATCAAAATAATTGATCCCTTCTTGCTACCTATATCCCTTAGCAACTAATGTTGCTTTATAGGCGGATATTGTAACAATTAGTAAAAATCGGTCAGTTTTCGGAGGCCAAACCACTGCGAACCACTATGTATTAATGACCAATTGTGTGTAAGTTTATGTTTATACTGTATATTAAATATATTATATATATAATTTTTTTTAGACATCTCAAACTACTCAAACCATCTATCGTTGAAGATCGAATCGAAAATCACAAAAAATCTAATTTATTTGTGACGTTAAAAATAAAATTTTGCATCAAGTATATCTAAGAGTGATGGATAAGATAGTTTAGTAGATTATGTTTTCTTGATTAAGTGGATATAAAGAATGCCTAAAACGGAGGTTGTATGAGAATGTTACGTCACTTTAAAGTTACAAAAATCAATATTTATCTTATTTTTCTGAAACAAACCGTGAACTGCTTCCTTGGAATAGCTGTGAACCTCGAAAATCACTTTTGAGCACGTTTTGAATTCACAAAATGGTCGATTATTTCATTATATTTTTATAATATTTTTAACCTCGACCAAAATCATATTTGTAAAAATATGTCGAATCCGAACCAATTAATCGCGAACTATAAACGTTAATTCACGGAGTTTGGTTTATCGAAATTAAATCCCGTCTGCATTTCTAGAATTACAACGACCGGGACATTGAGCAGGCACTTTCCGAAATGTTTTATGAATTGGTAATATGTCACGAGAATCGAGAATCGAGGATTACAGTACAAAATATATATTATACATGTTGCAATACCAAAATATCTTTTAAAAAGTCAAGATTTGACTTTTTAGTATTACCATTTTCCTAATCCCTGATCTACACTTAGGGATGGAAAAAAACCCGAACCAGACGGGGAAACCCGAAACCCATTTATTTCAGGTCGGGTAACGAGTCATTATCGGGTTTATTATCGTGTTCAGGACACGGAGTGGGTTATCCTCGCCCTGACCCAACCCGACCCGATTATATATATATATATATATATATATATATATATATATATATATGTATTGATGAGAATAAATCTCTTGATCGTTTAGATCTTTCACAGGAATATTAATGAAGAACAAACTATTAAATCAAACAAGGCAAAGAGCACAATATAGAATCAATATAAAGCTTATGATTCAAACGTAGTCATGCCTCAGCAGAGCTCGATGAGGAACTTCCACTGTAGATGCGAGCTAGGGTTTACAATACTATGATGAGAATAATAAAAGCGTTACTTACTAAGGATGCATGCATGCACCTTAAATACTAAAACCCTATATTAAAATAATGCACGATTAGACAGGCCCAAACCGGCTACAAAACTGGGCTAAAAGGAACGAGCCTAAGACGCAAAAATATGATCCCAACAATCTCCCCCTTTGATTCAATTGGAGCGAGACCTTCACTTCGGTTGTGTGACCTTGACTTGCTTCACAACTTTAAACAACCGAGGAATAATAACAAGAAGCGTCTGCCGAAACTGAATATACCAACGAAGCATATCAGTAAACAACTTCTTGTCAGCTTCACTGTTCTGATTACATGTATGGATGATCTCCAAAATATGCTCCAAGCAAGCAGTAGAGAACAGGTGTTTGTCAATAAGAGCGAATAGGCATTTTTGACCTTCGCCCCTAACGAACATTACAGTATGAAACTTCGTGTCAATCTTGCCCTTGATCATCGTGTTTACATTGCCAGCTCTTCCAATTGATTTGACCATAGTATGCTTGTGAACAGCAGCAGAAATCTCTTGATCCATCTTTGCTACTTCATGAATGTAACAAACAAGCATTCGCTTGATATGATCAATGATTGGCTGATACTCCTAAGGATTGTATAGCAAAATATTGTTGAGGAGTATCCAGTCGTGTGGGTTTAGATTTGGAAGGTCAGCTAGAGAAATGGTATGGACCGAGCTATTTGACCCTCGGGTCACTTTGAATTTGACATTGTTAAATTTCCCAGCTGAAAAGGGCTTCAATACCCTGACCGTTGTAATTTTCTTCAAGCTCCAGGTCAGTTATTGTGGTTGAGCAAATTCCAGCAGATCTCGATCAACCTTCGGGTCTAGAGAAGGAACGATAGCAGTAGAGGCAAAGCAGTGAAAGATGAATGCCTTCAGTTGATTGGCATGTCGAACTGAACGTCCTTCGAGTTCTCAAGACTGAACGATAAAACAGGTTCAAGCCAATGAGTACTCGGTTCATCAGTGACTTCCCTATGGAGCGATTCAATAGTCCATTCGGGAAACATTGACTTCTTTTTATGAAGAAGTTCCTTCTCTTTCATTTCTTTCTCCAACCGATCCATCTTCTCCCAAAGCTCTTGCTCAGAAGGCTTGAATTTTGGATCAGGCTTGGAAGGAGCTCCTATAACAATATCATCAATATCATCCTCTTCATCTTCATCATCTTCTCCAATGATCTTCTTTTTCTTTTGACTTTTACTGGCCGAAGCTTCATTATCCTTCGGTCCAGCAGTAGCTTTCGGTTCTGGAGGAGGTAGAGGTTGAGTTTTGTCAAGTTTGCCTCATTGGGATTTATTTTCTCCCCCTTGTTTCGGAAGAACGGCAGTGTCCGAAACACCTTCAATGCGACTGAGAATATCCAAGGTTGGACGTAGCTTCTCGGCCAAGTGACAACGAACGGAGATCGTTAAAATATAGTCATGGGCGTCCAGGAGATGAAGCAGGATCGAATGGACATCACCAACAGAGCTGCGAATCACCTCTCTTTCAGATTTTAGATCATTAAGCTCTTGAGTTGCAGTACGGTGCTTTAAGTTCTGAACTTTGAGCTGAGAGGTTCGCTTGTCCAATTCATCCATGACTTTGTTTTCAAATGCTAGCTTTGCCTCAAGAGTAGTTAACCGTTCATCGACTTTGGTATGAAGCTCTTCATTAGCAGCTTCAATAGCTTTACGATCCACGCCAAGTTGTGACAGCTCGGCCCCAGTGAGCATTTAAGTGAATCAACCGAAGCAGTCATGGTATGTGCATTTTTCTGAGTAGCAGCTTGAAGGGAAACTAGAAAGATTTGAGCTTCTATGATTAGTTTTTCGACTTTTGTGGTCGCTTCCTTGTAATCTTTAGTAGAGGCTTCCACTGCAAGCGAAGCCTTTTGGCATTGAGAAGTGGAGGCATCAATGGCCTTCACTGAATTGGAGATAGAGGTGTCATGCTCCTTAACTGCAGAACAGAAGAGGGCCTTGAGAGCAGCTTCTGAGTAGGAATTAGCAGAGGAAGAGGAAAGTAACTGATCAAGCTTATCAGTCACAGCCTTAAGATGTCGCTTGGTGATAGGAGCGTCATCATCATCGTCGCTCTGAACACGATAAAGACTAAAGTAAGTAGAATCAAATTCCAAGTCCGCACCTCCAAGAACAGTATTGGTTTCGGTTGAACGGGTAGGAGATGGATGTTTAGTAGTGACAGGGGTTTTGGGTGGAGAAGAACGAACCTCCGTATAAGATACGTTGGTCTGAACTCCCGTGGTGGTGGTAGTGGTAGCGTCGACAAAATGGGTGTAGGGATGGGAATAGTGGAAGAAGGTTGGGATGTGATAACTGGGAAGGTTGTGGGTAAGGAAATAGGAATAGAAGCAGGTGGAGGAGAAGGTGCTTTAGATCGAACAGGTACCTCTGGAGTCGGCGAGCGAGGAGGGGTATTACCACGAATCGAAACCTCCTCATCAGAGCTTTCGCTCTTGGATGCAGTAGGAGAGGGTCGTTTGTGTCCAATAGGGACATAATCAGAATCTGAATCACTCGAGGACTGAAGAATAAGCCTCCGATCAGGTTTCTTTCTCTTTTTCTGCTTGGGCTGTGAAGGTGCTGCCTTCTTAGTCTTTCGTTTCTTTGGAGTTTTCCCCTTAGCTCCTTTGATTACCAGTCCTTCATTTTGTTTATCTTGTTTCTTTCCCCTCTTGGGTGGTTTATCTGCTTCCTTAATGGAACGAACCATTGTTGGTGTGAGTTCCCTTGAGCCCGAAGATGGAAGTTTCTTGTATTCTTGAATGATTTCACTTTGGTCAGATACACAGGCATACATGGATGCCGGAATCGATCCAACAAACAGATACTTGGACAGATCAGTGATTAGAATCTTTGTTGTATGAAACGTGGCAACAGAAGAGAGAAGTGAATCTGCCATGATTGGGACATGGAGACGATCCATCACCCATTTTGTAACAAGGGACCAGAACCTTCCACAGGAGACTTCAGAATGGCGTGAAGAAGAGGATAAGCTTTGAAAAAGTTGTTTCCATAAAACTGAGCCATGATCCAAATGTACCCCATTGTACAAACCATAAAGAATGGTCATAAATGACTTACTTGCACCATCAGATCCAACGCTTCGCTCAGAAAGACCTTTGAACAACAATGTGAAGAGGCCGTTCCATTGAGGAAGAAGGCAGGATTTCTTGAACTTCGTCACTGTGGTTAGGGTTTCAGTGTACCCCATATTGTAGAACGTTGAGAACAATTGGCCAGTGGTGATGGAATTGGGGTTTACCATGGTGGGTTGATGAGCAAGACCTAGTAGGTTGCAGAAGCGATTCTTGGAAATCGAGTTCTTCTCATTGTGAATGTCGAAGTGTAATCTCTTAGCAACTTTGTTGTAGTATGCAGTGGAGTAGATGTGAGAGAGGCAAGACATGGGAACAACCTCCACCTGGGATAAAATGATAACAAGTGGAGAGTATTTGAGGCACTCCACAATTCGCAACATGTAGGGTTCATAGGCTGAAGGCGTAAGGTCAATAATGAGATTTTGGTTGGGTTTAATGGCCAGAAGGTTGGAGTGAACAGAGGTATCTTGAACAGAAGACAATTCCACCATTGATGAAGGTTGAGAAGAAGATGATGAACAGTGAGAGAAATCGCCTTTTTCTTTTAGAAGATTTGTGAGTGGTAAAAGAGTAAAGTAGATCGTGAGAAACCCTTTTATATGTGAGAGTAGGAGAGAAAAAGATCTGCCTAAAATCTCGTCCTTTTGTGAAACGGTTCCTGATGCGATGGGGAGTAGACAATTGGCAACCCCGATGATGACGCAGGATAGAGAAAAAAATGTTTCACTTTTTACGCGCCTTTCCATAGAAAGTACCTTTTTCAAATCGACGAAACGATTGGATAATTGCTGACTCATCCATCGTGCTTTATCTGAAACGTCACCCACATAAAGAACATGAACCGTTGTCACCCTTATAATATCAACTGAAAATCACCATAATGCCTTTTAGAACCCAAGCCATAAAAAGTTGCTCATATATACAATAAAACCAGACTTTAGGAAAATCAAATATTTTCGTGCATAGAGTGTGAATGAAAAAGAAATAAATAGAACTTTATGGGATATTGTGATGTCAATTAACACATGAAACAGTAGATCCCAGGTACGAATCTCTTCCTTTCAAGTCAAGATAGACTTCAAAGTGTCTGTGTGGTTTCGCGTTAAAATACGATCAAATGATTTTGAAGAAGCAATGAAAGGCATCTTTTAGATATGGGGCTTGTAAGGGTGGCTTTCTCTTCAATTCAGATTTCGGTACTTTATATAAGACAAAAGAGAATGAAGTACTTGTGACACCAGTGTGGCCTGTTGAACAAGTAGGTTAGAGATATTTTTAGTGACTTGTTGAATTTGTAGTAAGAAATCTCAAAAAAAAATTAAAACTGGATCCTTGGGGAAGAAAAGTCTTGGTGATAGACAATTTCAAAAAGATCACTCAAAATAAAAAGAGATTTCATTGGTGAAAGCTAGAACATAGTAATTGTTCACCGTCGATTCATTATTGGTATTGAATTTTTTGGGTTTCACTTAGTACGTAGTGGCATGAAACTAAGATCATAAACGCAGATGTTGTGTAACCATAAACCTCAGTGGTAAGTGTTGAGAGTCTCAAGGGTTACATGAATGAGATGAAGTGTAATGGAGAAAAAAGATGTAGGTGGTTTAAGAAGCGAATGTACCTCTGCTATATAAGTAGGACCTAGCAGAAAACTCTAAACTCAATATGAGAAGAGTAAGGTAGCTCTGGATTAGAGTGAATGTATCAGCCTAATTTGGAAAACATGATTTGTATTTATCACATTATTAAGGCTTCACTCAAAATCTTTTGAGGCTTTGGTCAACATGCAACAGCATGCATCTAGGGACACTTAACTAGTCTTATGAAAAGAATTTATACCTGCTGCAGCTCCACCATTGAGAGTATCTCTGATACGAAGAAAAACATAAGAAAGTTGAAATAAAATGGAAAATATTTTTGTATTTTGTGAAAATTTTCGAAAGAAAAATAAAAGAAAAACAAAATTATTTTTGGATTTTATAAAAATAAAAAAATTTGAAAAGAAAAACATAAAAATAAGTATGAAAAAGAGTGTACAAATGAATATAACCAAAATTCCTTTTAATGAAAAAGAAGCGAACGAGTTCAGAAGAACCGAACCCGAAACAGACCAAGCGTTCGGTTCATTTCGGTTCCCGGGTGAACCAAACCTTTAATGAAGCGAAGGCGATTTTGGTACTGATTCTACCTCCATCATTCCTAGGCCTTGTAAGATCTAATTGAAACTAGCTTCAGGTAAGGCCTTAGTGAAAATATCTGCTAATTGATCAGTGCTCCTAACGAAATGGATTTCTACGTTACCATCTTCTACATGATCTTTGATGAAGTGATACCGCAGTTGTAACGTCCGTGTTTCTAGGCTAGGCATTAATATTGACATAATGGTCTAGGTTAACCTTTGTAACTCATTTAGAAGAAATGAAAAGGAATTATGTGAATTTTATGTGAATTATGTGTTTTATGCTTAATTATTAGGGTTTAATTAATTAAAAATAAAAATAAGCGTCAAAATTAAAGTCTGAGATAAGCCCGATATCTTTACATAAAGTTGTAGTGGTCGAAACAAGGATTTTGGGGATATAAAGAATACCAAAATCCGAGTTATAACGAAGAAGTTATGACCTATTGAAGTTTCGCGACAAAACCGGCACGGTGCTGAATGTCGTAAAAAGTGAGTTTTTGATAAACTACTTTTTAGCCTTACTAATCTAAACAAAAGTCGTAGTATTCGTTAAACCGAGAAGTTCGATAAAAAGAACGCCCAAATCTGACTTCGTATGAGGAAGTTATGATTTTTCGAAGTTTCAGCGTAGCAGTAGACAGCTAAAAACTCGAATTTTAGATCGAGCGATTTTTAGCCGACACAACCTAAACGAGAATTGAAGGTCTCGTCATTAGGAGCACAACGGTAAAAAGTCTGACGAAAACGGACGTCGGATGAAGAAGTTATGAATTTTTAACGGATTTCCTGTCCCGGTCTGTTAAAAATAATAATATAAAAATTAAATTCAAAATTAGCCGACAAAGTCTAAACGGAAGTTGTAGATCGTAATTTTAGCTACGCGTGCATATAAAGAACGTCAAAAACGGAGCTCGTATGCAAAAGTTATGGATTTTAGAAGTTTTGGCACGAAAACCGAGAAATTTCGCATAGTCACACAATTGCCACGTCACCCTCGCTTAGAAAGTGACACGTGTCCTGCTGAGTCACCTGGCTGCTGAGTCATTAGGCTGCTGAGTCACCGAGGCTGCTGAGTCATGCGAGCCACGTGTCCTCTTCTGATTCGACCGAGGAGGAGGCCCAATCCGAAGCAGCCAGCTACCCAGCCGAAGCTTCGCCCAGCTGCCGCGTGTGTCCGAGCCTCGCATAGCCTAGCTCCGAGCCTCGCAGGTGCGCCAGCAATCCGTGGTCCACTTAGAAGCCGACAGCGAGCCCTCGCATGTGCGAGCCAGGTGCAAGCCATGCGAGGCATGTGCGAGACCCTCTGCGAAGCCTCTTAGCCGTCGGATCTGGAGACTTCTCAGCCGTTGGATCAAACTTCGGACCCTATAAATAGAAGGGTACCTGCGAGGGTTTCCGGTTACTTTTGGAATTTTGCCACTTTTAGCCCCTTTCTCCATATTTTCTTCATCTTAACATCCCGCAAAGCCCCGATATCGATTGTAAAGCCCGGAATACTCCACGAAGTGCCCGAGAAGCCCGGAAAATTTATCTTTTCGGTTTCGAAGCCCGACCTTTCGCAGAGCCCAGTTTCTTAATAAAACTCCCGGTTTTATTAAAAACGATCGTTTTAGGAAACGAATTGCTGCCCGATTATCATCAAATCAAGTGAGTGTATATTCACTTTCAATTTACACATAGACAACGGCCACAGACTATTTTAGATAGTCCAGTGGAACGTTAGTAGACTCGTAATCGGTACATATGTTTGAACTATATGTTCATAAAGTGTTCTTGAACTATATGTTCCTTAGGTGTTTTTGAACTATGTGTTCATCCGTTAATTCTTCTTTTTGACACTATTACGTGTCGGGGTACGGGAGCGTACGGGAGTACTTTATTAGTATTTTCCCTATGCTTTTATTTTGAAGAGATTTGGAGTCTTCGTTTCTTTTGTGAAGTGATCAGACGAGCTTCATGAGTCAGTGTTTTCATTTCCGATGCCGGATAGGGGTGAGTCTGGGGGTTCAGACCACAGCCTAGGCATTAGTTATTGTTTTCATTTCCGATGCCGGATAGGGGTGAGTCTAGGGGTTATATACCTCACGATATTCAGACCACAACCTAGGCATTAGTTAGTGTTTCCATTGCCGAATAGGGTGCGTCTGGGGGTTATATACCTCACGATATTCAGACCACAGCCTAGGCACAGTTCGATGTTGGATAGGGTGCGTCTGGGGGTTATATACCTCACGGTATTCAGACCACAGCCTAGACAGAGTTCGATGCTGGATAGGGTGCGTCTGGGGGTTATATACCTCACGATATTCAGACCACAGCCTAGGCATTGATAACTACCCCTGACTTAATTGTCTTGTGGTTCTTTCTTTTACGAACAAAGGTTCGTAGTTAAACTTAGTCCATTCATTCAATATCTTTATCGATCCTTGTTTACTGCTAGAGGATTTCTGAAGCAGTTTAGTTAGTTAGTTGTTCATATCGATTCTTTAGGTTAGATCTAGTAAGATCACTGTATAAAGTTAGTATGTGGGGATCGATGTTGTTAGTTCCTGTTGAGTAAATCTTGGTGACGATGTGACATCGTGCCGATTAGATAAATCTTGGCGACAATGTGACTTCGTGCCTATTTGACATAAATTGTTGAAGGAAAACAATGTTGTCACCCCGGTGTTTGTTTTATTTGACATAAATTGCTGAGAAAGCAATGTTGTCACCCCTAATGAAAATCCTTAGGCTAGGTTCCTTGTGATAGTTGTTTTAGGGACGTAACGTGAGGATAACGGGAATGGGTAATTGGGGTAATTTGGTTGACTGATTGATGTTTAAACATAATAAATTTATGTATTGTGGGTTGAAAACCCTATATGCTCACCAGGCTTCCAAGCCTGACCCACTCAGCTTTTTATGATTACAGGTAGTGGACCCCGAGCATAGTCGGATGATGATGATGAGTGATTTTGGATTATAGGCCATTAGTTATAAATAACTGTTGTAAGGCTTATAATGTCTTGTTTATGCTTTTGATCTGTATCGGAACATGACATCCCGAGGTTTTGTTATGAAATAAAATATATATTTCTTAAAGCAAGGTTTTGATAAATTTTTATCATGTTTGACTTTGGGAACAAATTCCGCAACACTTTTAATGAAATACTCTGATTTTATTTTAAAAAGCATAAACGAAATTGGTCTTTTCTGGCCGTGAAATTGGGGATGTCACAGTTGGTATCAGAGCATTAGTTTAAGCGAACTAAGAAATTGTAGAATTTCTAGACTTAAACTTAGAATGCTAAGTGATGATTGTGAGATGAGTGTCTACCATATTTTAGACACGAGCACTAGTTTATTTTAGGGAAGATGCCTAAAATGCCCTTATGTGCTAAATGCTATGTGTTTGCCATGTGTGCCATTATTTGTATGGATCTATGGTCTGTTGCCGACCGGATTTGGAAACCTTATGTGTGTAGGATTCTAAACGTATGACTACGGTATTGGAACTAACATATAAACGTTTCGAAGACTTAACATCTAACAAAAATGAGGATCTAAATTCACCTAGGATTGGTGTATAGATCGAAATGTCGAGTACTCAAAGTGGGTTCGAAAGTGATAATCCACATCCTGAGCTAATCACGATGACTGGAGTGCAGGCAATGGTACGTACGATGTTAGGTGAACAGATGAAAGAAGTCCTAGTAGAGTCTAGGAAAATTTTATGATTAATTGGACACATTTTCATGTGTTAAATTGTTTTGTGATTTTAGGACTTGGGGACTGCGAGACAATACTTGGGACGAGTATGAGTAGGTGTGAATAGTAGTAGAGATGTATACTACTGGAAGCACAGGACTCGCACTTGGATCAGGGAAAGTCACAAGGTTACCAAGAAGCTATTATTTGATTCCGTCTTGTTCTAATCTGTTGTTACCATCGTTTCGGTAATGACTAAGAAGATGATTGTTATTCCGACCCTAGTGGTCATATCGAATTGAGTCCGACTACAATGAGTTGGTTATGTGGTTCAGAGAACCAAGTTCGATGTAGCAGTTGACTTAAGCCGAATTGAAGTAAAGGCTGATCAAAGCGATTAATAGAAGTATCACGTTCGTTGTTAAAGAAGTTGGGTTAAGTTGTATTCTGACCCAAAGGAATGAAGTGATAGCGTATGCACTGAGGCAACGACGCTGGCTAGAGTTACTCAAGGACTACGACTGTGAGATACTTTACCACCCTGGTAAAGCAAATGTTGTTGCTGATACTCTCAGTCGGAAGGTAAACCTTGAAAAGAAAAGGCCAAGAGCATTGAGAATTGAAGTTGTCTCGACAATTGTGGAAAGTATAAAGAAAGCTCAAGAGGAAGCTTTGGAGAAATTATATACAAACCCATTTGTATAATCTTTCTAGATCTAATAAGAGCTTACAAAGATTTATTTACTCCATGTGTTCTTGATTTTACATGATGATTCACTAGATCTTTCTAATTCCGCACATGCCATCATAATCAACACCACTACAATTGGTATTAGAGCGGGTGTTCTTGATTTGATCAAGAATTGATCCTTGATGGCTTTCTTGATTTGGTGATTCTTCATGTTCTTATTGATCTTTGTGTGTTGAGAGTGTTTTGTGTTCTAGAAATCGAATTTTTCTTTGATTTGATCCATAATTCGACTTTATCTCTCTAGAATACTTGTTTGTATCACTTTCTCTCTCTAGAAAACCCATTCAAAATCACTTTCTCTCTCTAGAATTCTTCAAGTTCTTGTGATCATGGTGAATTTGCCATACAATTCTTGGATTTTGATCATTGAAGGTATCAAATACAAAGTCAATAAAGATCAATATTATGGGTTTGTGTTAAACAAGAAGATATATTGGGGAACTATGGTTTCTTATGGAGGATTGAAGGATGATCATGGAAGCTTGATATTTCAACCACTTTGTGAGATCAAATGGTTGGCTGATATTACATGTTCCATAATATCACGTAGTAGTGATAAGATTGGAGAAGAAAAATATTTGTTCGATAAGAAATATGTTTCTCTTATTGAAGACCCAAATGATCTTCGTGCTCTTAAGGTAGTTGAAGTTCTTGACAATGGAGTTCAATGTGATGTTCTTGATGTTCAAGAAAAAGGAGTTCAAGTTGATGTTCAAGATGAAATTTTTTTTTGCTCGATTGGAGTTCAAACCGATGATATTTTGTGTTCTTGTGATTTGTTTAAAGGACTGATTCCTTATCGGAAGCCGGTGGTTCAAGAAATTCACAAGTATCAAACTCCAAAAGATTTGATTCAAATTCACAAAGTTGATGTTGTGAAAAGTGGGTTTGTTCATGAAGTCAAGTCTTCAAGATGCAAAAAGATGAGAAAGAAAAAGAAGAAGAAGATGAATCGGAAGAACAAGCGGGTTTACTCACAAAAATCGTCATATGTTGTGAAGCCAAAATCCATGAAGCAAATTTGGGTTCCAAAGCAACAATCTCCAAAGGTTGCATTGAATTTGAAGTCAAAAACCAAATATGTTGGTGGTTCTTTTGAAGATGTTCTTGGATTGTTGAAGAACACAAAGAATACGAAGAACGAGTTGTACATCTCGCATGGTGGGTGGTACAATGTTCAAATTGGAGATTTTTTCATTCCGACAAAAGAACCAGGATCTTCCAAATTTGATTCGTTCGTTGAAAATGGATCTCGATTCGTGAAAAAGGTAACTCAAATTCTCAAATGGATTCCAAAACATCCATGATTTCGATTCATACTTTACGTTTTTTCATTTTTGATCGATTTGCCTCAATGGATCAAATCCGTTTCAACCTCATTGATTGATCCAATTATCTTTTGTTTAGATCAATTAAAAATCAAAATCATATTCTCATAAATCCAAAATCATTCTCAAATTTGTTTACTGTTCATCAATTCGTGTCCAATTGTTCATGATTCACGTATTTCAGCCCAAACAACAATTGTTTATTGTTCATCAGTCAGTTTGTTATTCAAAGCCCAATCCGTGATAATGAATCTGATACTACTATTCATCATTATTGAATCCAATTATTCTTGTATGACCCGATAATGTTGTTTAAAGCCTAAAATCCAAACAAATACTTTTGACTCTAATTCGCAGTCGCAGTTAATCACTCTTCATTCTCATACTCGCTTTATCAGTTGTACATCTTGTTCTTGATTTTTTTGCTCAACTTGTTCTCATGGATTTGATTTGATTTCGTCATCTCTAACATTCGATCAGTTTTGTTGTTGAGTTGGACTTGTGAATCGATTTTATATATTGTGTTTAATCACATAAATTGATCATGATCAAGTCAGTTAAAAATCATGAAATTGATCTCTTTGAGTTCTATGAAACGGACCGAGAACACTTGAAGATGGTGAAGAAAAGTTGAATAACTCTTTTTGATCTGAAATCGGACATCAGAATCATCGATTTTGTGTTTATGGATCGTTGACTCTAAAAATTCAAATTGTGAACAAAATGGAATTTAGGAGATGAATCGATGAAATTGAGGCTGAAATTGGTTAATACAACTTGCTTTGAGGTTATGGATGTCGAAATCAAGTTCAATTTTGAGTTTAATTTCGACTTTGGGTGTGTTGTCTTCTTGATGACGAACACTGTGAGTTGTTCATGTTTGCTTCTTCAACGAGATTTGGAATTTGAATGGATGAAATCAGTTGTGTAATGATCGATGATTGATGCTGATGAAAAACGAAGAGTGGTTGGAGATGATTATTCATGATCGATGGTTAGTGATTCAATTTGGATCGACAACCAAAAAGCGAAGAACGCAAAGTGACTGGTCAAGTTTATTTTGATTTTGATGAACTGGAAAACGAAGTTCTTGATTTGTGATGTTGACTTCGTTTTTGATCGATTGTCAAGGATCGATTATGCAAAGTAAAGGCTTGAAGGCGAACTCTGAATAGATGGTTTGGATAATCAATGATTTGCGATGAATCGATGGTTTCGATTGTTTGGGATTTGTTTGATTTTGGGGCTTCCGTATCAAAAAGCAAAAGTTTGCGATGATATAGATTTGTGTTGTCGACTTCGTTTTTGATCGATGAAAACTCGACTAGCTGAAAGTTTGTTAACAAAGGACTGTAAGCTAGTTTCGCACGTTTGGAGTTGAAGATCTATATTGTGTTTGCATCTATGGATTGAGTTCGTATATGTGATAATCAATTTTGGGTTCGCATTTGGTTACAGAGATCACTTGGGTTCGCATATGAGTGATTCAAAGTTGAGTTCGCATTTGGGTTTCAAACATGAGTTCGCATTTGAGTCTCAATCAATTTCGCATATTTGGTTATATTGGATGAAAGATGCGAAGAATTTGTTCGTTCACATCAGTGACGTGCGAAGCAATTGACTGGAACATGCGAAGTCTTTCACTGCATATGGTGATTTGAGGAAGAACACAAAGAGTTTTAGTTTGCACCCCTGATCTTATCATGAAATGACAGTTTATACCCAACTTCGCAAATGGGAAATATAAGTTGAGAAATTGCAGAATTTTCAGTTCTGGTCCCTTCAGTTTGTGCAAATTTACGCTTTATGCCCGGTTTCGCAAATGGGCTAGAGTTTCGCATATTAAGCTGTTTTTGGCGCAACGGCTCCCTGCAAGTTTCAGAAAGTGACAATTTCTACCCGGATTTTGAAAAATCTTGCAACTTTCACCCAAAAAGTCAAAAATTTTCATAAATTGGAATTTTTTGTGGCTTTTTCGTGATTGTTTTTCCGTGCAAGATTTTTGGTGATTCATTTTTGGTACACATCAAGGGGGAGTATCGTGAAGACTATTCCTCGGGCGCTTCTCATCCTTAGTGGGTTTTCTAATCATTTTTTTGATTATAAAAAGGGGAGAATGATGGGTATTCGAAGCTTCTCGGGTTTGTCAAATATTCATTTGCGGATTTGAAGACCGGTGTTACTTCGAGGGGGAGTTTGGTTTTGATCGCGCTAACTCGTTGGAGATTAAAGCCGGACATCCAATCCTAACTTTGAGGGGGAGAATGTTAGGGTGCAAAGTCATGCTTGGATATAGTGTTTTAGGCTTTCCTCTTTGTATGTGTAAATGGGTTGAGTCTTTCCTATAAATAGGAAGTGAGTGACTCCCATTATGGAAGAGAACCATTTTGGAGTGTTAGACTAGAGAAAGAAATTGTATACAAACCCATTTATATAATCTTTCTAGATCTAATAAGATCTTACAAAGATTTATTTACTCCATGTGTTCTTGATTTTACATGATGATTCACTAGATCTTTCTAATTCCGCACATGCCATCATAATCAACACCACTACAGTTAGGATCCAACATTCTAGGGTCTAAATATTGGTGTCATGTTTTTTCTAGAGCCATATGAGTTAGGTTCATTTCCTAATCCATTTGAGCTATGTTGTTGAGTATATTAAGACTGTGTGTCTTAGTGGAAAAACTCTTTATTTTCATAACCGTTAATCCTCATAGAACGACTAACGACATGTATAAGTGTCATAGTATTGATCTTTCAAGGTTTGACCGCCCTCCTCAGAATTGCTAGCTACAACTACGTCTGACGAGATGGATTTTGGCATTGGCGTTAGTTTCATTGAACATTACCACATGCTACAACGAGGTGAATGACTTTAGCATGCCCTATTATGGAGCCAGTGCAAAAAATTGTAGTGTCACGAGTTCCGTTATGAGTTAATTACAAAATCTCAGTTTTGTTTCGTTACTGTATAGAACCGATATTGGGTTTATACAGGGTTTATGTTCACTTCTACTAGTTAGAAGAAACTATATTTAGTGGGATAGTTTGTGACTCAAAACGATAAGTGTCAATACCAAAATTAAGTCATATAACACTTAATTAATATCATGACACAACTCATTGAGGTTTATTAACTTACATAAAACAAGTTATTTATATAAACGATTTGTTTTTATATAAAAACACAATATTTACATGGGAGGAGTTTGCCTGTAACGACCAAAAATTTCAACCAATTTAAAAAATTTTATTTCATTCAAAAACCATTAATTTCATACATCTTGATTTCAAAATAGTTTAAACCTCAGAGTATCCCCCAGAACCATATCACATAGATCATAAAACATGAGGAGCGGTGCGATCACGCCTTCGCCTTGTCACAATCTCCTGAAGTACCTGAAACAATACACTGAACTGTAAGCTCGAAAGCTTAGTGAGTTACCCCCAAAATACCAACCACACATAAACATACTTACATACTCATAACATATCACAAATATAATAGCCATGCACATCGAGTCTACAATATGACTGGTCCGCCCACACCGGGCCTTCAGTCGGCCTGGTCCACTCTTCGAGCCTCGGCACGTTTGGTCCGCCCTCTTGGGTCCTTCAGCCTATCCGGACCGCTCGTTGGGCCTTCGGATTATCTGGTCCACCCTGGGTATGTTGGCCTACAGAACAAAGTTGGACCCGCCTCAACCCAACCCCTGTCAAACAACCATGTGCACATAAAAACAATTAATCACATAACAAATCCTTAACCAGACAAACAGTCTAACCGATCCCATATCATATCAACATCCTAACCATGATTCCGACCTAACCGGTCACTAGCATAACATTACCCTATATACCGGGTACTGACCTTAACCAGGTCACTATCATAACATTACCCTAAATACCAGGTACCGACCTTAACCAGGTCACTATAATAACATTACCCTAAATATCGGGTACCGACCTTAAACAGGTCACTAACATAACACCATCCTAAATACCAGGATGCAGGTCTAGCAAAGCAATAACATAACAATACCCGGATTTCCATCCGATAAAGGGCCGACCTTGGTGCCATAGACCCTGTCGATATACCGAGGATAACTTACCTGTAATTGCCGACTGAAGAGATAAGACCAAGCTACTCCGACCATTTACACGAACTTCACCACAGAACACTACCAAATAACCAATTCCATAAATACCAGAATTACCAAATACCCTTGGAAGTCAAACTGGTCCACTCTTGGTCCTCAGTCAAAGTCCTCAATCAAAGTCAACCTTCCTGGTTGACTCTACTCGCCGAGTCAACCCGTTGACTCGCCGAGTCCCCATTCCCAGAAAACTCTCATAACACAACTTAACTCGTCGAGTCGCCCCAAGACTCGCCGAGTCCAACGATCTATGAGCCCCATCCTGTCCGACTCACTGATTCGCCGACCAACTCACTTAATCCAAGGCTTTAACCAAAAAAGGTTGGGTTCTGCGACCAGACTCGCCGAGTCCAAGAACCGACTTGCCGAGTCTAAGGCAATCTTCAACAGACTCGTCGAGTTGTTCTTCCAACTCGCCGAGTCCATGCACATGTTCATACAGCTCGTCGAGTACACCCACGTGACTTGCCGAGTCCCTTCAGTTCTCAATCCATACAAAGGCTTTTTGAGCCATGCAGGGGCTTCAATCCATAGATCCACTCTTCTACAGCCTGAGCCTCACATAAAGTTGCAAACTTTACGTGAAACCAAGGAGATATAAGCCGAAAACACTCTAGGGCTTGGGTTTATGACAAAGGGGCTTCACCAATAACTCTTAGACAGAAGCTTTATGACATTATGGACCATCACAAGCCTAGATCTGAAGTAGCAACCTCAGATCTAAGCCTCTAACTCGAAATAGCTCTTAATCATACCAAAAATGCCCCAAATCTCACATGATAATAGATCTAAATGCAAAAGATTCCAAGCAACATATTATTACCTCCAATATAAGCTCCAACTGAAGTAGATCTTGGATCTACACTCCTCCTTGCAGCAAACCTCTTGATCTTCAAGCCCCTTTCCACCCAAAATCACTTATCAAGGCTCCAAATTGCTTACAAGGGCTCTCACTCACGATTTAGGGTTCCTGGATATCAAAAGGGTAGAAAAGAGGCTGAGGGTGGGTTATAATGTGCTTTATATAGGGCAAAACCACCAGGATTAGGGTTTTCTCTCTTTAGCACTAACTCGTCGAGTCCAAGCTACCGACTCGACGAGTTGGCCACTTAAACTGCGACAAAATCCCGCTCCGACTCGACGAGTAAGCGGAGCTACTCGTCGAGTCCCTTTCCTAAATATACACTTTTGGCCCTTAATTGCACATTAGAAATTTGGAGTGTTACAACTCTCCACCACTTAAATTAGGCTTCGTCCTCGAAGCCTACTGCAATATATGCTTCAGAACAAACCCCTTGCACTGCAGACTTCGATTTCTCAATCTATTCATGCTCTTACAAAACCTACTTCTGTATCTCTCTTAAAATGGCTTATTCTCATGAGGCATCCTTGCCACTGTTCACAGCCGACCATCAGACTTTGTCACACCCCCAAACCAAGGATGGCGGAAACGTCCGGGGGTGGAGGACTTCATGTATAGTATCATAACAACAATTGCAATAGCGATTTAAGCAAACACAACCAACATATATATATATATATATATATATATATATATATATATATATATATATATATATATATATATAATTGAAAGAGTTACATCATTGTAGAAATTACATGTTTCAAATCAATTACAATATGTTGACAAAATATGAAATGCTTGACGCCTTAACGTCCCATCCTCAAAATGCACTTGACTTCCTGTTTAATGATTTCCTGAGAATACAAGTTGTTTGAAAAAGTGTCAACACAAAGGTTGGTGAGTTCATAAGTTTTTGAGATAAAGAGTTTGGAAAACCGTTCTTTATAATGTGTTGTGTGTCATCAAGAAAAATCAAATATTTTCCTTTAAAACGTTATGTGGTCCTAAATCCCAGAACCAAGAATGAACAAGTATTTTTCGTACTTAATGATATAATCGTGGTTTTAAATCGACATAAAACCCGTTTTGATATGAAAGTGTACAAGTATTTTTCCATACTTAAAGTAATTTCTGTGAGCTACATCGACATAACTCACTAATTTGACGTTAGAACCCGTAGATCTTATGATTTGTTAATACCACATGTGAGCTATCATAACCATACTTCACATAGACGGCCTCGTAATACGACATTCTTTAGGCGTCGCCGTTAAATGACACTTGTCACCACAGACCTGCCGGTCTAGCTGTTGCAAGCAGCTCAGGTGTGGGTTTATCAAACCCAATATAGATCTATACACAACTATCACGTTCTCCCTACAAGAGACTCTGGTTACAATTTACAGGACTTTTTGACTTTGTTACTTTGGAAGTAACCCGAAGCGAATGAATCAGAAATTTATTCATTAACAGATTTACGTGAACTAAACTGAAAACCTTTGATAAATAAGTTTGAGAAGTAATTGATACATAAACTATACCTATTATAGTTTATCCGAAATGTTTGTAATATATAAGGACTCTTTTATGAAAACACATTAGTGTTATAAATCCATAATTATGCTTATTATAGCTTAATATATGTGTTCTAAATGAATGAATAATCTTATCATGAATGGCTAAGTTTCAGTTTATGATGATAAAATAACAAGGAGACACATTCAATATTTAGAACTCAAGATTATACACTTTGCTCAACATAATACAAAGTGTCCGGAAAGTTATAAGTTGTTAGCAAGTTTTTAACCTTTCTGCGCTGTTTTAGAAAAATCATAGAAAAATCATGCGAAGTCGAAAACTAAATCCGTAAATTCTGAGAGTTCCTAAAATGTGTCTAGTTTACTCATAATTTTTATTGTGATTTTTCAGGACCTCCAACTTGTGTGAAAAAGTCCATAATCACATACTGGTCCAGATTGGTGTTTGGAATGATAGGCAGTTTTGTAAAACTCACCATAAATTGTAGAAAAATCGTATAGAGATGTGCAAGTATTTATTTTAAAGCTAAGAACGGGCACTACTTGCACCTAAAACAGTTTTGAAAACTAAAATGTTTAGGTTGTCCAAAACAGTCCGTGAATGGAGCCCAACTTTTCTGATGAAAGCTGTTAGAAAAGTCTAGTTATATTCTTGGTGTTTTAACTTGTATTCCCCCCCCCCCCTAAAAACTTAAGAAAACATGAAATTACAGGGGTATGAACTCACCTTGAGTGATGTAAGTGGATGGATGTTGAAGGAGAGAAGTGTTCAACTCAAGAACACTTGAAGATGCCTAGAAGATTTTCAAGAATCAAACACCAAAGTGATGGAATTTGTGTAAGTATTCTATGATATGAGTAAAGGGGAGTGTAATAATCATAGATAGGATGAATTATACTTACCAAGAGTGTGAGAAAGCTTGATAATCAACCTTAAATCTCGAAATGTGAGTGAGAGGGCTTGAGAGAAAAGTGATGTTTGATACTTGGTGAAAATGAGGAAAATGTGTGAAGTGAAGAGGGAAAGAGGGTTCTCCAGCTCTTTTTGGACGTGAGTTTTGCTGGGAAAATGAGTGGGGTAAGGCCTTGAGGTGACTAGGAGTAGAGAGGAGTACAAGGATTGGTCAAAGGAATGGGCATGGGGTGGTGGTTTGTGTCAAATATAATGGCAAGATCCACACTCCACCTCAAGATCTCACTTAAAAGATTTTATTCTCAAATAAATATTTTCATGAAAATATGCCCAAATTATGATTATTTAGGTTCTTATATGTTAAAATATGATTTCTAGAGAAAATCCCGCGTTAAAATAATTAAAAACGGGTTTAAATGGAGAATTAGTCAAAAACCGGGTGAAAAAGGGTGAAATCCGGAGTCTAGGACCGGAGTCTCGGTCATCAGCAGCCAAGATCGGAGTGCTTTGCATCGCCTGGGTGCGGTCCGAGGAGAAGGAGGTACGGATGCGGGGGTCGAAGAAGGAAGGCGCTGGGGTCGGGATCCTGACGCGGGCGTGGCTGCGGCTTGCTTGGCTGCAGTCGGCTGTGGCTCGCTGCTGCGGCTGCACCCCATTGCGGTCTGAAAACTGCGGCTGCTCAAGGGGCCTCGGATCCAAGAGGACTTGACCCTCAAAGAGAGGCTTCGGTCCTAAGGGTAATTTTCCAAGATTTTTCCCCTCTTTGAGTGGTTCCTTATCAACCCGAGTACACGGATGCCCTTAAATGATCAAAATAAATCGAAAGGGGTTTTGAGAGAGATTTTGGGAGAGATCTTACAATCTTGGAGGGATTTCTCATATGGAGAGAGATTTGGGAGAGATTTCACATTCTTGGAGAGATTTGGGAAAGATTTCACATTCTTGGAGAGATTTCTCATACAAAGAGAGATTTGGGAGAGATTTCACATACTTGGAGAGATTTGGGAGAGATTTCACATTATTGGAGAGATTTCTCATACAAAGAGAGATTTGGGAGAGATTTCACATACTTGGAGAGATTTAGGAGAGATTCTCGATAAAGAGAGATAGAGTGAAAACGATTGAGAGAGGTTTCGTGTGTGACAATTGTGAGTGTTCGGCTTCGCAACGCAAGGTCCGTAAGCCCCATTAAGCCATGTTTAAGGATCCTTCACACTCCCGATGAGTATGCAACATTGTTTATCGGTTTAGTTCATTGTTTAGCACTACGGCTAAGGAAAATTAAACACATGAATTTTTCTAAGTGATGTTTTCTCATTAGAACAGTGAGTTATACAATAATTACATAACGTAAACCCTAATATACAAGGTTTAATTGACTTGACTGGTTTGACTCGTTGACTTTGTTTGACTTTGGCTTGACCCGAAATCGACTATTGTCACAACCTTTCAACTCAATAGCACTACATAATAACCACGTATTACCCGATGATACCATCCCTTCAAATTAGGAACACACATTCGCGCCCTGTGAATGCTAGATACCACAAACACCCACTGAGCCCCTCCGAGACACTAATCCATCTTCCTTCGCCCAAGATTGGCGATAACCCTGATAACTTGCAACCTGGAACGAATCCTGTTCCACCCTCTGGTTCTATCCCTTATGCACTGACAGGATACTGCATCCATTGGCTCCCACAACCCATCAACCAAACATATTGTGTAATGTCACACCTCGAAATCGATGGCGGAAATGTTCCGGGGCAGAAGACACCATTTAAAGTATCACAACCAATGTGCATACCAAGCATAGTAAACACAACCATTACATTACATAGGAATATTTACATTTGTTTAAAAACAAAGTAATACATGTTATATATATATACTTTAGTATAAAAAAAGTAAAGACGAGACTTTTATGAGCTCCATCTTCTACAAAAGAAAGCGGGTTACCTGTCTAACGTGAACCTGAGAATACAAGCAGTTTTAGAAATATCAGAATAAAGCTGGTGAGTTCATAAGTGGTTTGTTTCTGTGAAAGAAAATGTTCTTTTAAGTTTGCCAAATGTTGTTTCCCAAGAAAATCCCATATTTTCTTATAAAAGTAGTTTAGTTATCCATTTGTTACACAGCCTGTTTATGAATAGTCAAGTTAAGTTATCCCAGGAAAAACAATTATTTTCCTTAAAAGTTGGTGGTTGGTTATCGATCCGAAATAAAGCGTACAAGTATCTACCATACTTACAAGGTTAAGTAGAGTTTTCCTGAAAATTCAATTATCCTTGGAAAGTACATTAGTTTTAACACGTATATAAAACTAATAAGTAGGTTGTGAACTAATACCTAAGGGTATTACTGATACCCTCTAGTAATCAAAACAGTTATTACTTTGAGGTTAGTTCACTAGGTTCATTATTACTTAAGAGTAAATATCCATTATCTAAGTTGCGAGTTCCATAACCATACGATAAACTAGATACGGCGCGTAACGAGGCCAGTATCATTTGTGACTTTTGTCACCTGTAGACCTGTCGGTCCTACTGTAGCTAGCAACAAGGTGTGGGGTAGTCAGCCCCGTGTCTCCAATCTTAAGAATAACGAATTTACAAGTAATAATACGGAAAAATCCAGTTTTATGAATGGCATGAAATCCTTTGTGAAATATAAAATATAACATTTTATAATAAGTTTCACAATTAGTTTGAAACTAACTCTGCAAGTTAAACGGTTAGTAATACGGTTTTTAGTGTTAAAAGCATACTAAACATGTAACATTTCATACGAAATAATGAGTTTGAGTACAAGATTTCCTTGTACTTTTGCTTGTATTCCCCCTGAAAACATGAAAAACACGGAAAATGGTGTAGGGTTTTGAACTCACCAGACGAGAAATGTGTCGGCTAGGATACTAAGTGTCAGTTTAAGGCTTGAACACGCGCGAGGTTCCTATGTAACATAAGGAGATACATAATTGTATCTAATTAGACTTTGAACTACTAATTAAGTAAGAAAATACACTCCAAGGCGCGAAAACACTTTATCTCAAGTGTTGGAAGTGTTACGGGTTGCATCTAAGGAGTGTAGGGCCTAGATAAGGAGTTTGCTCTTCGAGTGTAAACCCTTAGGGGTGTTTACGGCCCAAAGACCATATCCCCATGAGTTTACGGCCATAAACTCATGGGTGGTGTGTTCTTGGATGTTTAAAGGTCTTACAATGCACAATGGAATGTTCTAAGGTTGAATCAAAGGCTTAGGAAGTGATTGAGATTTGAATTGACCTTGGAAAAGGGGTTTAAGGTTCTTAAAGGACCCTTGGGGAGTTTATGGTTGTAAACACATGATTTTACAGCCGTAAACTCATGTTTGTCCATTTTTCATGTGTTTTGGTGGTTGCAGGTTAGCATACAAAGTTCTAGACTCAAATCTAAGCCATACAAGGTGTTAGGGGCACTTAAACACCCTTTGGAGGTGTTTACGGTTTTGGGAGACCTTTCCAAATTGTAATCTCAAGTGTGACTCATCTTTACAGGGTTTGGTGCATCACATGAAGGAATACAAGGTTCTAAGCACTCATGGAAGCTTTTGGAGGTGTTTAAGGGGCAATTTAACACCTTAAAAGGTGTTTATGGTCTAAGAGGGGTTGTTTACGGTCCAAGAATGTTCTTGGGCCGTAAACTCGTGTTTACTACCCAAATTACATGATTTTGGTGTTCTAAGCTCGTACATACAAGTCCTTAAGTCATAGCTAAGCACTAGAAAGGATTTGGAAGGGTTTTGGGGCTTTAAAACCCTCTTATAAGAGTTTACGGTTTTGGGAGGTGTTCCCAAACCGTAAACACATGATTTTGAGAGTTTTGGATGATTTAAACATAGATTTGCATGCTTAACAAGTTAAACAACAAGCTAGGATCGTTTACTTACGATTTTGGAGCTTGAAGAGGCGTTTTTGGATCAAAATTCGAGTTTTAGAGAGAGAGTAGAGACAGAAAGTTATGAGGAGGTGGGAAAAAGCTCAAATGAAAGCCACTCATCCTTTATATAAGGCTTGAGTTTGTGGCCAAGTGGGAATCCACCCAATACCGACGTTAAACGGGGTTTAAAATTTTACCCGATTAAATTGTCATAACCCGACTTAGTTGTAACTAAAAAATTTCCAAATGAATATTGAGGGTGTTGTAACGTGTTTCTAATGTGTTCCGAAACTTATGAAGTCATAATAAAAGTTCCAATTTAATTAACTTAATCCAAAAGTTAACGAAATTTTTTAATAAAAACTAGTTTATTAACGGAAAAAGAGGTTACAATGACGAGATAAATTTCAGGTTGTCACACGTAACCACTCATACCTAGCCCAAACAGCTTGGGTTGGAATACCAAACACACTAGGTCCAATCAATCATAGGGTCCAGTCGTCCTCATGATGGAATACCCCAGATTGGAATACCTCTATATACATAACTCAAGTCTACCACCATACCCGGAACTAAGGACCTTGTCCTTGCGTCACCCTCGAACCCTTCGGTTTGACGCAACGGAGTGCAATCCACTCACACCTCCCGATCACGATCTCTAGGTCCTTGACCTCCGACTATAATATCCTTATACAGTCCTCAACACCGGTCTAGACTACTCCCGAGTCTGTTATCCTGCTGAATCACCTTCCTCTGTCCTAATTTCCAATCTGGGACCACTATCCTCCTCCTCTTCCATGGAGACTGAAAACATGCATGCGCATCATCCAACATTGCCATAACCTCAACCGGTATCCAACCCGTATGTGCTTCCATATATCTGGTACAATCCCAGTGCTTACTACCAATAACTGGAACACTTTCGATCATCCATTTACTCTGTTGCCTTCCTTTCAGAGGGCCCACACTCCTTCTGGAGCTACATACCTTTCCTTTCCAGGAAGTTTACTCAACAAACCTTACCGCACCTATAAGTGCCACTGAGCTAAACTCGACTCTACACTAACCATGTAGAGAAACTACTGTTCTCGAACTCCTATATACTCCGAATCCGAGCACATAACTAACTAGGCCCACGCACAGCCTCCAGCCAACTCCATCATCATGATCAATACTTGGGGCCAGACCTTATCGATTGCTATTTCATGGAGACATATTCACTCATTCTCCGCATACAGGTCTTCTAAGACACAGGGTATTCAGCATGACTGGACCGCCTTACCAGGCCTTCAACCTATCTGGACCACCCTCAGAACCTTCAGCATGTCTGGACTGCCCTTCTGGGCCTTCAGCCTGTCTGGACCGTTCTTCGAGCCTTCGGCCTGACTGGTACGCCCATCGGCCTTCAGTCTATCCGGACTGTCAAAATTTTCGTACATCACCCTGAACCATTCTTTCTAGGAATCTCTCCCATGCATACTGTTCTCGCCCTCTTGGGGTTCCGAACTCCAGCTCCATTCCATATACTCACATTCCGGCCTAACCCTAGGCCTCAAAACAATCAATCACTTTCTCTGAAAACCATGGTCTATTCCCTACCCCATGTGTCTATCACCATATTCTCGGCTAAAACACTGCTAGATCCAACATTTTAATTAAAACACCCATTCGGATCCACTCTCTGTCCCCAACTGGAGTATTACCCGATCCAAGAAGATGAAACCTCGGAGACACTCCGAACTGATGAGATCACCAAGATCCTTTGAACTTCGTCAGACCACTAATAACAACTTCCGATCAACCAAGATACATCGGAGTCCTCAGCCCACTCTAGCAGCATGCTCAATACGTGGAACAGACCTATTGAGTGCTAAAGCGTAGCAGCCTACTCAATACCCGAACCTAGATCTACAAACATAACAGAGTCTTCAGCATGACTGGACCGCCCTACCAGGCCTTCAGCTGATCATCCACCTTCTCGGAAATCCGAGGTCTATTCCCTGGCCCGCGTGTCTACCATACACGCTAAATAACCCGCACTCCCGTGCTGAATGTAGTGTTGAGCCCTGGCATCTAACAAAACCCTCAATTTATCAATCCAAAACCCTCAGAGTCGAGCACACCCTCGACCGAGAACTCGAACTGAACTCGATTCTTGACTAGGACCCTAACCTGGTTCCCCAGCTTATGATATCAAGCATCCAAAAGACGTGTTCTTATGCCGGGGAGTTTTGCCGAACCCCCAATCAACACAACCCTCAAACTAAGGGTGACACTCCCCCACTTAGATTCAACTAAGCCTTCATAATACAAGAAAATTGGAGGATTCTCAATCCTCCTCACTTCCCAACGATTTATCCGATGACGGCCAACTCCTTCCCACTAGTGTACCATTGCTAGCTGGACCTGACTCATCACACACTTTTAAGAACCAGATGATCACTTCCTGAATCCCAGTGAAACCGACAGCCATTAATGCGTTAATGACTCCACACTCACGTCCTGAAGACCACCAGATAGATGCTCCAACTAATACCTCGTCAACGAGTTACTTCTCTTTGCGGCTTGGTGCCTTAGTCCGTCAATCGCTAATGGTTGCTAACCACTGAATCCTGACAATGATGAATAACCCTTTTGTGTTCCAAACCCCTTTTCTAAAGGTGTTCCAAACAAGCTTCCCACTCTCGGGCTTTGGAAATCATTCTCTTCAGGGTTCACACCCTGACTCACTCGCCAGTTCAAACGCCCACAGCTGAACGGCAGCAGCTGAAACAACCTTTGCCCTAAACCGGGCTACAAACCACTCCCAAGACATAGTCTACAGTCCCAAAAGTGCAATAAATCGCACAATCAATCCTTTCCATCCGATACAAGAGATCCAAGGAAAACCAGATCTCGCAAACACTTATGCCACGCTGACTGTCCTGAGCCCACCGACGCTGAAATAATGTTGCCTATTCCTGCAACCAACTGACCCCTAGCTGGAATACACCTGATCCTGGGGTCACAAGCCTGCTCACTCCTTCGAGCTCAGAAACTGAGAGGGCGCAATCCTTGCTCTACAAAACGACAGTCCAATCCATCAATTTAACCATTTCACTTCCAGCTGCAAAACCCTAGCTGAACATAATCATCACTCCTTTCCGGAGTTCCCATGACCCATATCCGGCCTCGAGCAAACCCCCGAGCCTCAAATCTATAACTTTCGTGCTAACCTCTCCCGCTCCACCCGCAGAATATAACGAGTACCGAGCATATTCCTGATCCCAAATAACTACAACGCTCTGCTCATTAGAATATGTCCCAGAACTAAGAAGCTCGACCAGCTCCTCCCCTTGCCTTCGTTACAGCTGCCAAAGCTGACGCGGCAACTGTCTCAGCAATGTCTGCATGACGCTCGACAAAATACTCAACCATGGCAGTCTTGAAAGACCCAATCATCTTCAGAATTTATCCCCGAACAATCTTGATCGTCTCCTCCCGAAGGATCTCCCTGACACAATCCCCTGACAATGCTGGCCTATCCTGGCTGCCAGCTCCCGATCCTAACCTGGATCCGGTCACAAGACATCTTGTGACCACCATTCTAGCAATACACCAAAAGGTCTCTAATAACCTATATAATGAAAGGGAAACAACTCCAAAACCCAACCCTAGAGGTTGTGACTTCCTTTCCACGCGTATGGGTCATGTGATTTCAGTAGTACAGGCCCATACTACCTTCCACACCTACCCATATTTGTCTCAAGTATCATCACAATGCCCTAACAATATACATAAATATAGCGAGCGCTTAAATCCTCACTCCTAGAGGAATGCTAAAGATCTCATAACTGGCCTCCCGGCCTCTCACTACCCACCCAATCCATGAAACTTCCACCAACCCTGCAACATTAGTATATACTAGCCACACATAACGCTAGACTCGATAGACTTTCTAATATCCAATTCTACCCTAAGGTCGAATCAAACATTCTCAGGCTATAAGATCTTGATTATGCACAACCGTGATGCATACACTAAACAACTACAGTAAGGATGTCAATATCATATAAGGAAAACCCTAGGCTAATAGGCATCATGAAATCAGGCAATTCTATCATGCAATTCCTGAAGATCCCTAGCCTAGTACAAGCATGCTTTTCTAACATATCACAATATCAAATAACAGTATGGTATTTTGGGGTCTACTTACTGGCTCCGGCTGATCGTACACTTCGCATCCTCTTTTACTTATTTTGAAAACCATTTTAGAATCCATTTTGAAAACCTTTCCTTGATTGAGACTAGAGTCACGCGAATGTTCCTCCAATTCACTCAAACCAAGGCTTTGATACCAACTTGTAACGACCAAAAATTTCAAGCAATTTAAAACATTTTATTTCATTCAAAAACCATTAAGTTCATACATCTTGATTTCAAAATAGTTTAAACCTCAGAGTATCCTCCAGAACCATATCACATAGATCATAAAACATGAGGAGCTGTACGATTACGCCTTCGTCTTGCCACGATCTCCTGAAGTACATGAAACAATACACTGAATTGTAAGCTCGAAAGCTTAGTGAGTTACCCCTAAAGTACCAACCAAACATAAACATACTCATAACATATCACAGATATAACAGCCATGCACATCGAGTCTACACTATGACTGGTCCACCCACACCGGGCCTTTAGTCGTCCTGGTCCACTCTCCAAGCCTCGGCACGTCTGGTCCGCCCTCTTGGGGCCTTCAGCCTATCCAGACCGCTCGCTGGGCCTTCAGATTATCTGGTCCGCCATGGGTATGTTGCCCTACAACACAAAGCTGGACCCACCTCAACCCAACCCCCGTCAAACAACCGTGTGCACATAAAAACAATTAATCACATAACAAATCCTTAACCAGACAAATAGTCTAACCGATCCCATATCATATCTACATCCTAACCATGATTCCAACCTAACCGGTCACTAACATAACATTACCCTATATACCGGGTACCAACCTTAACCAGGCCACTATCATAACATTACCCTAAATACCGGGTACCGACCTTAACCATGTCACTATCATAACATTAACCTAAATATCGGGTACCGACCTTAAACAGGTCACTAACATAACACCATCCTAAATACCAGGATGCAGGTCTAGCAAAGCAATAACATAACAAACAATACTTGGATTTCCAGCCGATAAAGGGCCGGCCTTGGTGCCATAGACCCTGTCAATATAGTGAGGATAAGTCACCTGCAATTGCCGACTGAAGAGAGAAGACCAAGCTGCTCCGACCACCGAAACGAACTTCACCACAGAACACTACCAAAGAACCAATTCCATAAATACCAGAATTACCAAAATACCCTTGGAAGTCAAACTGGTCAACTCTTGGTGAAAGTCAAAGTCCTTAGTTAAAGTCAACCTTTCTGGTTGATTCTACTCGCCGAGTCAACCCGTTGACTCGCCGAGTCCCCATTCCCAGAAAACTCTCATAACACAACTTAACTCGTCAAGTCGCCCCAAGACTCGCCGAGTACAACGATCTCTGAGCCCCATCCTGTCCGACTCACTGAGTCGCCGACCGAGTCACTTAATCCAAGGCTTTAACCAAAAGAGGTTGGGTTCTACGACCAGACTCGCCAAGTCCAAGAACCGACTTTCCGAGTCTAAGGCAATCTTCAACAGGTTCGCCGAGTTGTTCTTCCAACTCGCCGAGTCCATGCACAAGTTCATACAACTCGTCAAGTACACCCACGTGACTCGCCGAGTCCCTTCAGTTCTCAATCCATACAGAGGCTTCAATCCATAGATCCACTCTTCTATAGCCTAACCCTCACCGAAAGTTGAAAAATTTATGTGAAACCAAGGAGATATAAGCCCAAAACACTCTAGGGTTTGGGTTTATGACTAAGGGGCTTCACCAATAACTTTTAGACAGAAGCTTTATGACATTATGGACCATCACAAGCCTAAATCTGAAGTAGCAACTGTTGGGTTTTGAGCAATCTAACACTTCCTAAGTGTGCATGCAACCCTAATAAACCTTGGATCTATGTTTTCTTCTAAAATACATGCAAATAATAATTTCCAAGGTTTCTTCCTAACTAGCATAGCATAAGGATTATGAATCATAAAAGTACTAGTAGAAATACATACCTTTGATGATGGTTGATTGTTTGGAGTTTGAGAGCCAAGCACCAATAGTGTGAATGCCTCAAATGGAATCACAAATCACCACAAACACTTGGAAAACTTTGAGAGAGTGTATACACACATAGAAAATCGGCCACACACACAAAACCACACTAGTGTCACTAGTGGCTATTTCATGCAACATAAGCATGCTTATATAATGTACATGATTAGGGTGAAACCCTAATAACCCATGACCTTTCCTTTTCCAAGGATCCATGGGTTAAAAGCTCCATGGATCATCCATGGACTTCCATATTAGCCTAGCCCATTAACAAATGAGTGTTAGCCCACACCATATAAAACAATAGCCCACAATTTAATTAGTCTTCCTTTTAATCTCTAAATTAATTCATAATTAATTTAAGAATAAGACTAATTAAATAACTTCATATTAATATATTATAACTTACAATATATTAATAAACATATGTGTATAACTCTCATAAAATTATCCATAAATAGTTCGGGTGAAGTGCAACCCAAATGGACCATGCCAGGTCGGGTCAAGTATGTACCAAATAAGTTATGGACTTATACACCTTATCCAATAGACTCCCACTTGGATAAGTCTAATAACTATATTTGCGTATGTTACTTTAGGAACCAACCAGCAATCGTAGCTCTCGAAAACTCTGTTGAACTATGAAGCGCCATTTTAGATAAGTGATCATATAATCCTCTGTTCTCATGATATCAGCCGAACAAATACATGGAACAACGTCGTACTTATTGTCCAACAGTTTGTTTCCCGATTTTCAATTTGTTTGACAAAGAACTTAATCGAACACATCAATTTTAGTTCTGACCGGCCGGTACATAGGTCACAACAAAATCATCGAGGGGCCCAGATATCGCTTCTATTTCTAGAAGGAACAGATAAACTTCGACTCATATGCTTGTTCTACTACTTGTTGAATTGTACACAAAGGCACGTTTTATAACATCAAGTTACTGATGCGTTTACGTGCAATCAATGCACAACCAACTCATAGGTAACAACTCATATCTCTAGGTTTGAAGATTTATATGATATTACCGTCTCACGATCACTCGAGATAAATTCCATGAAGTGATACAAGTGAGCGTGGGTTTATTCCAATACTCATAACTTATGAGCACTCATGAATGTTGTAGCAACCATTGCTATGACTAAACCCATTTAGCCATCTACAAACTCAATTCATGACAGTCTTGATTCATACCTACTTCCAACATATGAACGACTGTGGAGTGTTTAAATAACTTAGTCATTCGGAAAGAATAACCTAGCTATTTTGGAAGTCAAAACATGCAAAGTGAAACAAAATAATAATCAAATCCAATATGGTCTCAGAACCCTTTTGAATATAAATAGAACCACCTTTTATTTATCACCATATTGATTACACATTATTCATTGTATAATGTTTCAAACAATCAACTTAAGACTTGAATAAAAACAACAGTCGTCCCATGCTCCTAGCATGTACACTTTGTTTTTCTAAAACAATAGTTATGCCATACTCCAAGTATGCACACTATGTTTGTCTATGATCCTTACATTGTGATGTAGATCAATTGAACATGATTCCAATGATACTCATTTCACAATCCCAAATCCTTATTGTAAATGTGAGAATCCCCGATTCCTATCATTTACCAAAAAATCTGTTAGATTTTAAACTTTTATGCAATGTTCCTCTTGTAATGATTATGCACAAAGTCACCAAAACCTTGTCACCAGTCATTACAGAGTATTCCAAAGAAGGTCAACCTCTATGGAACGGAAGTCTCATATTCAAAGTACATTGCTTTGAACATCCTTCTTGCATTAAGGTTTTCTAATCTTACATAGATTGAATAACTTCCACCTATGGAGACATTTCCATAGTCCCATTTTGACTATCACTTCCGAACAAGAGTTACTTCTTTTCAGAATATGTCAATATGGTCCTTTTCGACAACTTACATCATACTTCCAACTTTCCCTGAGCAACCAATCTTTGGCGAACCTCAGATTGTCCTCGATAATTGCTTAATCACTTTAGTCATATCCAGTTCTTGACTTTTCCCTTCTCAATGCCTTAAGCATTTGGAAAATTTAGAAAAGATGAATATTATAGCACATGCAATCGATCCTATATCCGAAGCATATGGGACACGATTCATGATGTTTGACATAAAGACATGATACTAGGCCAGTCTTTTGCTACAATATTTTTTATTTTCCATATTTTCAAAATTTAACTATGAAGAGGGATGACGTAATCATAATCAAATTTTGAAAACGCAATATATATAGAATTTCTTCAAGTTGAACCATTCCAACATAAAATTCATATATATATATATATATATATATATATATATATATATATATATATATATATATATATATATATATATATATATATATATTCTTGACTAAAGATGATTAAAATCTCAATCTAAGCTTTAGAATTGAAATGAAGTATAATTTCCTCTCCCTTAATTATAGCAAAACAACTTTTCAACCCCTGCAACTTCACGAATTGAAACTTTTGTTTTTCTATAATTAACATTGCTAGCTTGCAATAATAGTAATCACAATTATCATGCTCTCACTAACACGATGATTGTTAGCACAACACTTATGCTCCCACTAGCTCTGACATATTTCCAGAAATCTGCTGGACTTCTGAAATTTAGATTCATACACCCTTTCTTAGATAGTTCACATGTGTGTCTAAACGATTTTCAGAACTATGAAAAGGGATGCCGTAATCACAGTCTCAATTGCTTAGGCATTTGCCATTTCTCACAAGTCCATGTTAGTGTGCCGGTTAACCACACGCGCTCCACTAACGACTTTTGAAAATGCAAATAACACAATTGATATCTACGTAAAATCTACTTAGTGAAAGCGTTTCCTCACCATCATTTTCATGAATCGGAGAGAAACCTTATGACACTTAGATTTTATAGTGTATGAGTTCGTATCCATGTGAATTTGTCAAAACCATAATCACAAGATAAGGTTAGTGACAAACTCGGCCTTACATGGATTAAACTTGTTCAATCTTAGTTTCTCGTCACCTTGGTAGCACAAGGCCCACCAATGCTTCCAATTTGAACTCTGATAACTCACATGCAAATTCAACTTATTTGAAGTAGGTACAGAAATAAGAATTATGTCAACACGATAGGTTGCAAACCTTAAGTCGTGTGCTAGTGATAAATTACAGGTTTTACTCTTGATTAAATCTTGAAACTCTTTCAGGATCTTTAAGGCTCCCACTGTCCCCTTGACATATAAGTTTCCCCAGTCAAGAACCATTCCTTGACAAAACAAATATTCAAGGGATAATGTGGATTCTTATCAAGACTAACACTTCACACAATTGGTCTTAGTTGGTCTTTGTCTCATCCAAGACATCACAACTTACCAATCTCAAATGTACAAGAGTAGAAAACATGTTACCCATACATTTGACTAGTGTTAATAAATCTTCCTTTATGTCACTCAAAGTTACAATCTTGGAGTATGACTCTAAGAATTGTTTTGGAACGAAGTATGACTCATCTTCTTGATTTTAACCAATCCAACAATTCATGACCTCTCTTCTTAGCCATAACAATGCACTAAGACGTCCTTAGAGTATGAATTTGTGATATGGTTTCATAATCATTAAGATGATCATGAAATACGATACTAAAGTACTCTCCCATCCTTTCAGATTTGAGAAACTTTTATCTTTCTGCCTAATTTGATTCTTCTCATTTGTTTTGTCATACATTGTAACATTTCCAATGTTACAGAATTATACTTAACCTTATAAGTATAATCATATTTACTAATCTTTAGTAAATCATGAAATATCAATCTTTGTGGTGGACCTTGACCAGCGCACACCCAGTGTACCTAATTCCTTAGTCCTTCAATTGACTCACATATACATGTGATCAAAGAATTAGTCTTAATTTTCAAAGATGAAAATTCTCATTCATCATACAATACAACTTGTATGATTCCAAGTTTCTGTCCAATTGAAACTTGGGTGACGAAAACTTTCTTCATTCGGTAAATTCAGACACTACCACAAATGAAGGAATCAAATCCACTTTCCAATATTGTTATTACTGGAAACATATAAGCAACAATTTTCCACAGATGCCATTGTAAGGATATTTTTAAAATAAATAAAATTAAAACCCCTTTTTTTTTCTTTTTTTTTAAAACTTTACGGAAAAACTTATCCTTACAATCCACATGAAAACTTTGTTGTTATCTATTCATAAGCAATATATTTAAGCAACAGCTCAAAATTCTGATTACCGAACCATGCAATCGAAACCCACCTTCGCGATCAGAATCAACATATACTTACTTTAAGCTTCCTATCTTATCTTTGATTCTTAAAAACATCAGCATGTGACCCATTCACATTATGTAATAAGAATCTCCAAATAGGAACTTAATAGAGTTAGATAGTGGACTTTACCCGAAGTAGAGTCAAACCTCTTGACTTAATCAACCTTGTGACCTTTCAGGTGAACAGGGCAGCTTCGCAACCAATGCCCCTTCCTTTGGCAATATAACACATGGACCCTTTGGTAATGGCACATGAGACTATCTCAGAATTTGCCTTTCTCTTTACTATTTGGTCAACCGAGTTGAATATAGCCGATCCCTTTCCATTGGGAAGAGAAATCCTTTTCTAGATATCCAATGCTACCATTGTCAATGTCCATTTAAGACTGGGGAAGTTGTTCTTTTAATCAAATTTGCTTTACTGGTGTTCCAAATCATTGCTGATTCCACAACACCAAGCAAATAGATAACATCATTAAGGGTCATGTCATAGTCCGTCTCATAGTAGTTCCAAAGAGACTCACTATGTTACTAAGAAAGTGATTGAACATCCAACTTTCACGGGACTTTGACACCCAACTTTCCTGGCTTGTCAATATGTGACTTTATCTCCAAGATGTGAGCACACATAGACTATGCTTGCCAATAGGGATTGAGTGACTTTAAACTTTTCAAGAACTTGTGGGTGAGGGAGAATAATTGGAGGAGGTGGAGGAAGTGAAGCATGATGTTGAGGGACACCATCTTCAAGAGATTTGGGAAGGTCATAGTTGTCTGAACCAGACATCTATAATGGGAGAAAATCAAGTTAGTTGATTCAAAGTCCTTAATATAACACCCAATATGAAATATTAAGGCTAGGACCCAACACAATATTTTATAATTTGGAAGAGGGATGCCGCAATCCAAGCTATAAAATATTTGAAGGTAGGCGAATGACGATTCACCAATTTCCACCATGAAAAACGAAATAATTTATTAGGTTTTAATTGGATTTGAAATTCCTAGATCTTTTGAGATTCATTGAACTTTTCAATGGCATGTTTCAATCTCGAGTGTGCCCACTCAAATTTTGTGACTGGGATGCCGAGGATCACAAAACAAAGTGTAAATAACCATACCAATTCACTTGGTACCCTTAATATTATCACCTAATCAATGTGTCGGTTAACCACACACGCTCCATTGATCTATGACAAACATTAAGTCACCCTTCGTGATCCTTACTAGTCCAAGTTAGTGTGCCGATTAACCACACACACTCCACCAACGACTTGGTAAGGTACAAAGTGTGAATTCCATGGGCTAGCACCAAATTCACATTTTTCCTAAAGTAACTAAGATTGGGAATTAAATAAAAAAAATATATTTAGTTAATTAATAATAATCATTATACTTTTAATGAGAATTTAAAGTCATTGTCCTACCCGTTCAGCTAACGACCCTCCACCGATCAAGCAAGCGGTGGGTGAGAGTGGACACCCATTAAGTCACCATTTTATAGGCAACAACCTTATACCCACCTTATAGCCCGGCTTCGTGAATGAGGCCTACTAACGGTAAAACGACTTGTTCTTATACATATATATAATAATTAACCATTAATCTTATAATAGTATAAGGGTAGAATTTTAACTTTTAAAACTTCTAGGGTATGGAATTAAAGTTTGTGTGAGACTTTACAAATTCCAAAACTTGAGGGCAAGTTTTGAACAATTCTTAAACTTTTGGATATTCATAACTTATGATTTTTAATTAAGTGTTTAAAACTTTTAATGAAGAGTCTCTTGGAAACCCATAACTTGAGGACAAGTTATGAAGTCCATAAAAGCATTTATGGGAAAAACTCTTCAAGAAAATGTAACCTACAACTTCTTAAAAAAAATTCAAAAGAAAAAACTTTTGGAATTCCATAACTTGAGGACAAATTATGAATTCCATTAAAGCACATTAAGATCAAGAATTAACTAACAAACAATTTGCAAATAATTCCTATGATCTAACAAAACTCATATGAACATGAACATCCACATCAACAATTTCAAGAATCATATGAACACATATAAACTTGAAATTTTGATTATAACTTTGAAATTGGTCCACCAACATCATTACCACATCAAAAACAGGTTTTATGAGTCCAAAACAGTTTAAGGTAATGATTCTAGACCAATTCCAGCACCAAAACTCGAAGATATGCTGTCTGGGGGTCCAACTCGCCGAGTGCATGAACCAACTCGCCGAGTTGGATGAATTTTGTCTTGGACTCGTCGAGTCCCTTTATGGACTCGGCGAGTCAGCTGTGCAGATAGCATAAAATCTTCGATTTTAAGCAATTTGCATCAAGTATTCAAGAAAACAAGCCTAGGCTCTGATACCACTTGTAACAGCTCAAATTTTCAAACAAATTTTTCATTTTAAAAAAACATAATTGTTTCCATTTTAAACATGGCATAAATAGATTAATTATTCTGTCAAATACAATTATTCAAAACCCCAAGATCATAAAGACAATCTTCAGTGTGTATCGATCATGCCGGCGCCTTCCCACGGTCCTCGCTAGTACCTGAAATACATGCACAACAACTGTAAGCATAAATGCTTAGTGAGTTCCCCAATATACAACTTACGCACATACGCCTTTCCAGGCCCGACCTTTCGGTCCATGTGTCTCAGGGGACTTCCGTCCCTGCTGGGTAAACCTTCCGGCCTTACCCACGCCGACCTTCCGGTCCATCACACATCATATCGCCTTCCGGCCCATAACATAATGCCTTCCGGCCCATAATATAATCGCCTTCCGGCCCATAACATACATAGCACATATAACAGATAACTTACCACATATAGCATACATATCACATATCATATCCGACCTTCCGGTCACACAGTCAAACCCTTCCGGGTACAGTATAGTGAGAAGACTCACCTCGTAGAAGCTGAACGCTAGCAAATCCCGAAATGACTCGTGCACAACTGACGAGCTACAACCTCCCTATAACATTACATATCTCATTAATACTTCTATCTTCTAAGTGTGACTATCCCTAAGAAGTCAGACTTAGGTCAACTCTGGTCAATGGTCAACTGTCAACTCGACCGGACTCGGCGAGTACCATGGCGACTCAGCGAGTCTGGACGTCTTCCAACTTTCTAAGATTCCTTATCTACTCGTCGAGTACCCTCCTCGACCCGACGAGTTACTCCTGGAAGAATCGCGGGGCCACCCCGACTCCACTCGCCGAGTCTGAAGAACAACTCGGCGAGTCCCAGTAAATCTTCAAGCTACTCGCCGAGTCTGAAGAACAACTCGGCGAGTCCATGCCATGTAGACGAGTAACTGCTTCCTGAGATAGGTCTCGCCCCGAATTTCACATGCATGGGACCTGCTGGACCCCTAAAGGTCCTACTACAAGATTATAGTCGTGGGGTAACAAGGCACTACTTCATCAAATCACTAAATGGGTTCTATAAACCCTAATTTCATAAATACATCAATATAGCAGAGCATACACGAATTCTTACCTGGATGATGTATTCTCTGTATTCCCAATCCTCAGAATGTGACCCCTTGCTGCTCCTTTAGCCAATCCTTTCTCTTCCTTGCACAACCACTCTTCTATAACCAACAATGGCCTAAGATCCTTGCTCCAGTTGCACCCAATCGATCTAGGGTTCTTCTCAGAAGGCTAAAACGAACAATGACGGCCAATGAGTCCCTTTTATACGTCCCAAACCTGAACGGTTAGGGTTTCCGCTAAACAGCGTCGACTCGCCGAGTCCATACCTGGACTCGTCGAGTCCAGTCGCGATCCCGCGACCAAGTCTGCGATCCTACTCGGCGAGTCTTGGCCCCAACTCGCCGAGTCCCCTCTTAAATCACCCAAAAACATAATTTAAACAATACCTGAGATTTCGGGCTGTTACAACTCTCCCCCACTTGGATTAGACTTCGCCCTCGAAGTCTCACTCCGCAAATAGTTCCGGATGCTGCTCCCGCATCTCGCGTTCCGGTTCCCAAGTCATTTCCGATCCCTTACGGTGTTGCCATTGAACCAACACCAAGGGTACCTCCTTGTTCCTCAGAACCTTGATCTTCCGATCCCTGATCGCCACTGGTCTCTCCGCGTAATTCAGGCTCGCATCCACCTGAATGTCCTCCAATGGAACCACTGCCGACTCATCGGCTATGCACTTCCTCAGCTGCGACACATGAAAGGTGTCATGGATCTGACCCAACTCTGCTGGTAACTCCAACCGATAGGCTACCCGACCTATCCTTGCAATCACACGAAATGGCCCAATATACCGGGGCCCCAACTTGCCTCTCCTCCTGAACCGAATCACTCCTTTCCAAGAAGAGACCTTCAGGAGAACGAAGTCGCCGACCTGAAATTCGAGCTCGGATCGGCGCCTGTCTGCATAACTCTTCTGTCGACTCTGGGCCGTCAATAACCTTTGTCTCACTTGCTGGATCTGCTCTGTCGTCTGTAGCACGATCTCCGTGCTGCCCATCACTCTTTGTCCCACCTCTCCCCAACAAATGGGAGTCCGACACCTCCTACCATACAACAGCTCGAAAGGTGGCATACCAATGCTCGAATGATGGCTGTTGTTGTAGGAGAACTCTGCCAATGGTAAATACGCATCCCAACTACCCCCGAAGTCTAACACACACGCTCGGAGCATGTCCTCCAGCGTCTGAATTGTTCGCTCGCTCTGACCGTCTGTCTGGGGATGGTATGCGGTACTAAAATGCAATTTAGTACCCAGCTCCTCATGGAACTTCTTCCAGAATCTGGAAGTAAAGCGCACATCACGGTCTGACACAATCGAGATCGGCACCCCGTGCCGAGATACCACCTCTCTCACGTATATCTCCGCCAATTTCTCCGCCGAAGAACTCTCACTGATGGCAAGGAAGTGTGCACTCTTTGTCAACCTATCCACGATCACCCAAATTGCGTCAACTCCCTTAGCAGTCCTCGGCAATTTGGTGATAAAATCCATAGTGATCTGTTCCCACTTCCACTCGGGAATCTCCAATGGCTGCAACTTGCCATGCGGTCTCTGGTGCTCGGCCTTAACCCTACGGCAGGTCAAGCACCTCTCAACGAACCATGCTACGTCCCTCTTCATACAGGGCCACCAATATTCCTTCCTTAAATCCAAATACATCTTTGTAGCGCCGGGATGGATCGAAAATTTCGATTTATGGGCCTCTTCCATCAACGTAGTACGCGCACCGCCCACGAACGGTACCCAAATCCGACCCCGAAACGTCATAAGGCCTCGACTATCCTTGACAAACTCTGAGATTAACCCCACAACCCGCTCTTTCTTCTGCATTTCTGGTCGCACAGCCTCTGCCTGGGCCCCACGAATAGCGTCCAATACTGGAGTCATCACAGTCAGTCTCAAGCATACATCTCGCAATGGAGTGCTCTCCGCCCTGCGGCTCAATGCATCGGCTACCACATTAGCCTTGCCTGGGTGGTACAGGATCTCACAATCATAATCCTTGACCACATCCAACCACCTCCTCTGACGCATATTTAGGTTGGGTTGATCCATCAAATACTTCAAACTCTTATGGTCCGTGTAAATCGTACATCGAACTCCATACAAGTAGTGACGCCAAATCTTGAGAGCGAACACTACTGCCCCCAACTCTAAATCATGCGTGGGATATCTCGCCTCATGAGGCTTCAGCTGCCTCGACGCATAAGCTATCACATGACCCCTCTGCATCAACACTGCACCCAATCCCGAAATCGGTGCGTCGCAATATACCACGAAATCTTCCATCCCTTCTGGGAGAGCTAATACCGGGGCTTCGCACAATCTCTGGCGAAGTGTCTCAAAGGAGGTCTGCTGCTCGGGCCCCCACGAGAATGCCACACGCTTCCGGGTCAACCTGGTGAGTGGCACTGCGATCTTGGAGAAATCCTTGATAAATCTCCGATAATACCCTGCCAACCCAAGGAAACTCCTGATCTCAGAGGGTGACTTCGGCACCTCCCAACTCATCACCGCCTCAACCTTGGCCGGATCGACTAATATCCCTTTCTGATTAACCACATGTCCTAGAAACTGAACCTCCCGCAACCAGAAGTCACATTTGGAGAACTTTGCATAAAGCTTCTCCGACCTCAATACCTCTAGGACCTCCCTCAAATGCTCCTCATGCTGCTCTCTAGACGTCGAATACACCAGAATGTCGTCGATAAATACAATCACTGACCGATCCAACATCGGCCTGCATACCCTGTTCATGAGATCCATGAACACTGCAGGGGCATTGGTGAGTCCAAAAGGCATCACCACAAACTCATAATGCCCATATCGCGTCCTAAACGCTGTCTTCTGGACGTCCTCTTCCCGTACCCTCACCTGATGGTATCCTGATCTCAGATCGATCTTGGAAAACCAAGATGCTCCCTGCAACTAATCGAATAAATCATCGATCCTCGGCAACGGGTAACGGTTCTTGACCGTTAGCTTGTTCAACTCCCGGTAATCAATGCACATCCGGTGTGAACCATCCTTCTTTTTAACGAACAGAATAGGTGCTCCCCATGGCGAGCTGCTCGGCCGAATGAATCCCTTCCCCAGCAACTCTTGGAGTTGCGAGGACAACTCTTGCATCTCTGGAGGTGCAAGACGATAGGGCACTTTGGCAATAGGCGCTGCCCCCGGAACCAGATCGATACTAAACTCTACTTGCCTCACGGGCGGTACTCCCGGCAACTCCTCGGGAAAGACATCTGAAAACTCGCGCACCACCGGAACTTCCTCAACTGACTTCGGTTTCTCAGAAACCTCCCGCGTATCCATCACATACGCCACGAAGCCCTTACAGCCCTGCCGTAGACACTGCCTCGCCCTAGCGGCTGAACAAAAAGCTGATCCCGAACGGGTACCCTCACCGTATACCGAAAGAACTCCCCCTCTAGGGTCTCGTATAGTCACCAACTGACGCTCACAGTCGATGACAGCGCCGAACTGGCTCAGCCAGTCCATGCCCACGATGACACAGACATCCCCCATCGCGATAGGAATCAGATCAATCGGGAATCCAACCCCGAAAATCTCTAGTACACATCCCCGAAGAACCTCCGTAGCACAAATCACCTTCTCGTCAGCTATAGAGACTCTCAAAGGTCGACTCAACGACTCACGACTAACGCCAATATGCTGACTAAAGGCCAAGGACACAAAGGACCTACTCGCACCCGAGTCAAATAACACTAAGGCAGGCACAGAGTTCACAAGGAAAGTACCTACGCGCATAATAACATAAGCATAACATATCGACATTAAAATAATTACATGAATTCAACATACCTGCCACAACATCGGGCGCAGCGCGGACCTCCTCCGCAGTCAGCTGAAAGGCTCTTCCCCGAGCCCTCGGGGCCTCGGCCTTCACCGGTCGAGTCGCAGTAACTCCGGCAGCAGGTGCAGATCCCTGAAGAAGCTGAGGGCACTCGGCCTTCCTATGGCCAGTCTGGTTGCAATGAAAGCAAACCGTAAATCCCTTGGGGCACTCCCTAGCAATGTGCCCCTCCTTGCCACACTTGTAGCAAGCACCAGATCGACATACTCCATCATGACTCTTGCCGCACTTCCCGCAAGTGCGACTCTTCGAACCTCCTGTCCTCGAATCAGCGGACTTGGTCCGCTTGGCTGCCGGCTGGAACTGAGCCGGTCGCCGATCCACCCGCTGAGACTCGGCCTCCTCCCTGGCCTGGGTCTCCAACTCGATCTCGCGCTTCCTAGCATTCGCCTGAAGCTCAGCAAAAGTATGGTAAGTGGAGTTTGACACAAACTCCCGAATATCCCTCCTCAAGACACCCAAGTATCGGCTCATCCGAGCCTGCTCTGAGGACACCAGCTCAGGGCAAAACATCGCCCTCTCATGAAACTTCCGTGTAATCACCGCAACCGAATCGGTACCCTGCTTGAGGGTTAAGAACTCCTGCACAATCGTTCCCTCTCCACCGGGGGAACGTACTCATCCCTGAACATGGTAGTAAACCCCTCCCATGTCACCGCTGTAGTCTCTGCCAAAGTGAAATTCGCTGTCACGAACTTCCACCAGTCCTTTGGTCCCAGACGGAGCTGGTTCAAAGCGAACCGTACCCTCAGGTGCTCCGGGCATGAACAAGTGTAGAAGCACCCCTCTATATCTGCGATCCACCTCATCGCAGCAATCGGATCCTGCGTCCCATCAAACTCTGGTGGCTTCGTGTTGCTGAACTCTCGGAACAGCAATGAATCACCCCCCTGTGGCCTAGCAGCGGCCACAGCTGCGGTAGCTGCAGCGGTTGCAGCCTCAGTCAATGCGGCGTACCGCTCGTCGAACGTCTCCATCAGGGTGGTCTTGATAGACCCAAACATCTCCGGGATCTCGGCCCGGATCGTCGCCGCCACCTCCTCATGAATCATTTGACGAATATCCTCGTCACTCACACCGCTCGTACTCGCTCCGTGGCGTGGTCTAACCATGATGTCTCTGAAATACAACATAAAACTATCAGAGACTCCATCAAGTGTAATTGCACTTGATAACGCAACCCTACCCCGTCCCCGATATCCAGGGATTCTTACTTGGGTCTCCCACTGACCCGGTGTCCTCGGTAGTACGGGCCCAATACTACCGATCACACCGCATCAGTGTTCATCCCAAGTCCTCCTCCCCAAACTTCGGATAGTGAGTACTCTACTTCTGATATGCACTATCTACCCGCATACTAGCAAAGCATCTCATATAAGCAAACTTCCCTAGACTGAGGCATCACAAATCAGGCCACTCTAGTCCTATCATGAATACCTAGTCTTCTAGCATGCATAACAATTCACATCATATAATATTGTAAGGTATTTTGGGGATCTTTACCGTTCTGGCGCTGACTGATCGTACACACTGCTTCTTTCTTGCTTACCACAAAACCATTTACAACGTTTATGCCTTTATTTGAAAAGTTTCCTCAACTCCTCGGTTTGAGTTCAGTTACCCCCGAAGGTGCACCCGAATCCCTCAAACCTAGGCTCTGATACCAATTGTAACAGCTCAAATTTTCAAACAAATTTTTCATTTTAAAAAAACATAATTGTTTCCATTTTAAACATGGCATAAATAGATTAATTATTCTGTCAAATACAATTATTCAAAACCCCAAGATCATAAAGACAATCTTCAGTGTGTATCGATCATGCCGGCGCCTTCCCACGGTCCTCGCTAGTACCTGAAATACATGCACAACAACTGTAAGCATAAATGCTTAGTGAGTTCCCCAATATACAACTTACGCACATACGCCTTTCCAGGCCCGACCTTTCGGTCCATGTGTCTCAGGGGACTTCCGTCCCTGCTGGGTAAATCTTCCGGCCTTACCCACGCCGACCTTCCGGTCCATCACACATCATATCGCCTTCCGGCCCATAACATAATGCCTTCCGGCCCATAATATAATCGCCTTCCGGCCCATAACATACATAGCACATATAACAGATAACTTACCACATATACCATACATATCACATATCATATCCGACCTTCCGGTCACACAGTCAAACCCTTCCGGGTACAGTATAGTGAGAAGACTCACCTCGTAGAAGCTGAACGCTAGCAAATCCCGAAATGACTCGTGCACAACTGACGAGCTACAACCTCCCTATAACATTACATATCTCATTAATACTTCTATCTTCTAAGTGTGACTATCCCTAAGAAGTCAGACTTAGGTCAACTCTGGTCAACGGTCAACTGTCAACTCGACCGGACTCGGCGAGTACCATGGCGACTCGGCGAGTCTGGACGTCTTCCAACTTTCTGAGATTCCTTATCTACTCGTCGAGTACCCTCCTCGACCCGACGAGTTACTCCTGGAAGAATCGCGGGGCCACCCCGACTCCACTCGCCGAGTCTGAAGAACAACTCGGCGAGTCCCAGTAAATCTTCAAGCTACTCGCCGAGTCTGAAGAACAACTCGGCGAGTCCATGCCATGCAGACGAGTAACTGCTTCCTGAGATAGGTCTCGCCCCGAATTTCACATGCATGGGACCTGCTGGACCCCTAAAGGTCCTACTACAAGATTATAGTCGTGGGGTAACAAGGCACTACTTCATCAAATCACTAAATGGGTTCTATAAACCCTAATTTCATAAATACATCAATATAGCAGAGCATACACGAATTCTTACCTGGATGATGTATTCTCTGTATTCCCAATCCTCAGAATGTGACCCCTTGCTGCTCCTTTAGCCAATCCTTTCTCTTCCTTGCACAACCACTCTTCTATAACCAACAATGGCCTAAGATCCTTGCTCCAGTTGCACCCAATCGATCTAGGGTTCTTCTCAGAAGGCTAAAACGAACAATGACGGCCAATGAGTCCCTTTTATACGTCCCAAACCTGAACGGTTAGGGTTTCCGCTAAACAGCGTCGACTCGCCGAGTCCATACCTGGACTCGTCGAGTCCAGTCGCGATCCCGCGACCAAGTCTGCGATCCTACTCGGCGAGTCTTGGCCCCAACTCGCCGAGTCCCCTCTTAAATCACCCAAAAACATAATTTAAACAATACCTGAGATTTCGGGCTGTTACACCACTGTTGGGTTTTGAGCAATCTAACACTTCCTAAGTGTGCATGCAACCCTAATAAACCTTGGATCTATGTTTTCTTCTAAAATACATGCAAATAATAATTTCCAAGGTTTCTTCCTAACTAGCATAGCATAAGGATTATGAATCATAAAAGTACTAGTAGAAATACATACCTTTGATGATGGTTGATTGTTTGGAGTTTGAGAGCCAAGCACCAATAGTGTGAATGCCTCAAATGGAATCACAAATCACCACAAACACTTGGAAAACTTTGAGAGAGTGTATACACACATAGAAAATCGGCCACACACACAAAACCACACTAGTGTCACTAGTGGCTATTTCATGCAACATAAGCATGCTTATATAGTGTACATGATTAGGGTGAAACCCTAATAACCCACGACCTTTCCTTTTCCAAGGATCCATGGGTTAAAAGCTCCATGGATCATCCATGGACTTCCATATAAGCCTAGCCCATTAACAAATGAGTGTTAGCCCACACCATATAAAACAATAGCCCACAATTTAATTAGTCTTCCTTTTAATCTCTAAATTAATTCATAATTAATTTAAGACTAAGACTAATTAAATAACTTCATATTAATATATTATAACTTACAATATATTAATAAACATATGTGTATAACTCTCATAAAATTATCCATAAATAGTTCGGGTGAAGTGCAACCCAAATGGACCATGCTAGGTCGGGTCAAGTATGTACCAAATAAGTTATGGACTTAGACACCTTATCCAATAGCAACCACATATCTAAGCCTCTAACTCGAAATAGCTCTTAATTATACAAAAATGCCCCAAATCTCACCTCATAATAGATCTAAATGCAAAAGAGTCCAAGCAACAGATTATTACCTCCAATATAAGCTCCAACTGAAGTAGATCCCGAATCTACACCCCTCCTTGCAGCAAACCTCTTGATCTTCAAGCCCCTTTCCACCCAAAATCACTTATCAAGGCTCCAAATTGCTTCCAAGGGCTCTCACTCACGATTTAGGGTTCCTGGATATCAAAAGGGTAGAAAAGAGGCTGAGGGTGGGTTATAATGTGCTTTATATAGGGCAAAACCACCAGGATTAGGGTTTTCTCTCTTCAGCACCAACTCGTCAAGTCCAAGCTGCCGACTTAGCGAGTTGGCCACTTAAACTGCGACAAAATCCCGCTCCGACTCGACAAGTAAGCGGACCTACTCGTCGAGTCCCTTTCCTAAATTTACACTTTTGGCCCTTAATTGCACATTAGAAATTTGGGGTGTTACATTGCCCCACCGGTCAAGTGTCGGTTCCCTAATTAAGTCAGATAACACTTAATTATTGTCACGACACGATTTTACAAAGTTTATAAATTTGAGATTATGAGCTTTTCACATAAATTATACAAAATCGTGTACAATGTTTCAAGAGTAAAGCTGGTTACTATATATTGTCACAAATGGTAACATATCCTATTTTTATATAAATTGATATTCAACATCTTAACATAAAAATGCATTTTTGGTATAAGTTTGAATTACTTATATGTATTTTTACAACTTTTGTACATTTGGAATTGAATAAATGGTATTTCTGAATGAGTCCAAACACATTTTTATATCTCAATTATTTTATACTTTTGATTAGAAAAGTAAATATTTATAAAAGCTGGTCAACTAGCTAAATTTTATAAAATATTTTTGGTTATATAAATATTTTGTGTCAAAACCTATAGAAATCACCAACAATTTTGTTGACGTATTTTAATGCATGTATCCACAGGTTATTTACTAGGCTGGAAGTGTTCGCTCAAAAGACTCTTCGTTATTTATATTATATCTTTGTAAATGTCGAATTGTTATGCGTGTGTCACAATTTAGTAATAGTCATTGCCAATGTAATTTCTATTTCGGTAATAATAGAAGATTATATTTGTACTTTCAATGTATGTTTAATAACTGTGATTACTGATTTACGCAGCGTACCTCAGCATTTTCGTCGGCGGCCGAGGGTGTGACAGATTGGTATCAAAGCTATTTGCTATAGCGAACTAGTACCTTCTTAGGAAAGTGCGATTATAGCCTAGGGCTTACTCTCTTAGGTTAGTTATATTCATTAACCTACAAATATTGGGTTATGCATATATAAACTTGAACCCTCGAATGCCAAAACAAAGAAAGATTTTAGGTCAAACACCCTAGCTAAGTTGATTGTATGTGGGCCGAACCACAACTAGACGTAGAATGATCACCTACGTTTAATTATGGTTGGATCGATGCACAATCAATCTTGGATTCGGTTGTTGGTAGACTAAACAATTGGAATCCATTGACGAGAAAACCATGGTCATTATGATGACAAGTTGGAGAAAAACCTAAATTCACCTTTCTACCCCAAAAATCAAACAATGGGCTGTTGGGAACTTCTCGACTCTCTGTGATTTAAGCAACCTTGTGAAGGATTTAATCAAATGTGAAGAATTTGATAAAATGTGAAGGATTTAATCAAATGTGAAGGATTTGATAAAATGTGAAGGATTTAATCAAATGTGAAGGATTTAATCAACTGTGAAGGATTTAATCAAATGTGAAGGATTTAATCAAATGTGAAGGATTTGATAAAATGTGAAGGATTTAATCAAATGTAAAGGATTTGATAAAATGTGAAGAACTTAATCAAATGTGGAAGTTTAAGTGAAGGCTTCTTCCTAAGAAATGAACGTTGGAATTTTAACAACAAATGAATTTATGTTGGCTACTACAAATGATCCATCGGGAACTTCTTTATGGTAGCCCAACTACCAACTATGTTAACACTAAAAGGAAACAAAGTCCAACTGGAAAGATAAGCAAGAGATTGTATTCCAAAAGGTAGAATGACTATGGTATAATGCACCAATCGTACCTTTCTGAAGGAATAGAAAATTTGTTCGTCTACGACGACATGTACATAAAGAATTGAGGTGCACATCGATGAATTGAGGCAAGGTTTCGTAAACATTGTAATGAGATTGATATAGTAGCAAATGTCTCGAGCCGAAAAGAATATACCAAACCCCGCTGAGTATGAAAATTAACTCAGAATATCCATTCACCACCTACATCTCAAATTTAAGAAGTTTAACTTGAGACTTTTAAAGAGAAAAGCTTCACGAGTGAAGCACTATGAATACTGGAACACATGAGAATAGTTTTGAATAAATATCACAGATTAAAGTTTCCCATCCATCCAAGCTCTGGCCTAATGTGCTTATATCTAAAGAAACTGAAATGGTGATCATGTACGAAAGCAAAGAATACCACTTGAGTGGGAAAATAACAAACTTATACCAAATGCAGAATGTTAGGGACACTCAGGACTAGGGTATTAATAAAGAAATACCCAAGTAAAAATGGGAACCAATGTCAATGGACTTCATACCAAAGCTACTCAAGAACCATAGTGGTTTCAATTCCATTCAGGTAGTGGTCCATAGATTGACTAAGTCCACCCACTTCCCACTACTTACAGGAAGAAATGAAATGGAAAAGCTGACCAAGACTTATGCCGAGAATATAGTCAGACTACGAGGTGCCGATCTCTATCATCTCTCACTAAGATAGTAGATTCACCTAACAATCTTGACAATCTTTGAATTCCTTGAGTGTGCGCTTAGGCATAAGCATATCTATTCATCCCCAGTGGTTAGACTGAATGAACCATCTTGACATGAGTAATATGCTCTGAACTTGTATGATAGGCATGTATATTGCATGGAATACTTATTTTCGTTAACTGAGTTTCCTATAATGATAGTGTCACACTAGCATAAATACCTCACTGATTGAGGCTTTATACGACGAAAGTGTTGATCTTCAATATGTTGAACAATGGTTGGAGATACGAAACTGAACAAAGAGCATGCAGGTGATGTGTCTCATTTTAATCCAATAATCACTCATGAGATCACAAAAATGATTGTGTGAACCGGTGAAAGATTTTAGACTATACTCGAACGATAAGGGAGTTATGAGAACGAAAAATGTAAGTCTCTTGACTTTCAATTCTGAGACCGCGTAACTTTAAAAGCTTTCCCTTTAAGAGGAATGATTCGTCTTAGGGAAAGAGTTAAGTTAAAACAAGACTTAAAGGACCTTTGAGATTCTTAGATAGAATTTGGTCCTAATATTTATATCCATTTATCTCGAAAACTAAACAGCGTGCACGACACTTTTCATATGCCAAATCTCAAATAGCGTCTCTCAATGACACACTTTTTATATCTTTCAATAAATTGTATTAAGAAATAATGATAAAGTTTCATGTTTGTGAAAGTGAATACGATTAAATTGTATATAATACTTGGTGATCTTTAAGATATTTGATTCGGTCTTATTCCATATTCCTTATATAGTGGTGACTTGTGGTAAAGTCATATATTGGATCAGTTATCTAATCTAGAGCTAAGCGGCTTAAATCGACTTTAGACAGTTCATGTATGGATCAAGCAAAACAAAATCCTCACAAATTGTTTTATAATATTTTATCTATATGTTGAATTTCGGGACGAAATTCCTTTCAACGGGGGGATAATGTAACAATTGATAAAAATCGGTCAGTTTTCGACGATCAAACCAACACGAAGCGCTATCTATTAGTTACCAATTGTGTGTAAGTTTATGTATATAATGTATACTAATTATATTATATTTATAATTTCTTTTAGAACATGTTAAATGGCTCAAACCATCTGTCGTTGAAGATCGAATAAAAAAATCACCAAAATTTAATTAATTTGTGATGTTAAAAATAAACTTTTGCATCAAGTATATCTAAGAGTTATGGATAAGATATTTCAGTAGATTATGTTCTTCTGATTTCGTGAATATAAAGAACGCCCAAAACGAAGGTCGTATGAGAAAGTTATGCCACTTTAAAGTTACAAAAATCAGTATTTATCTGATTTTCTTGAAACAAACCGTGAATTGCTTCGTTTGTAATAGCTACGAACCTCGAAAATAACTTTTGAGCACATTTTAGAATTCAGACTGTGGTCTATTATTTTATTATATTTTTATAATATTTTTAAACTCGACCAAAATCTGATTCGTAAAAATACGTCGAATTTGAACCAATTAATCACGAAACTTTAAACATTAATTCACGGAGTTTGGTATATCGGAATTAAATTATGTCTCCATTTCTGGAATCACAATGACCGGGACATTGAGCTGGCACTTTCTGAAAAGTTTTATGAATCGGTAATATGACACGAGAATCGAGAATCGAGGATTACAGTACAAAATATATTATACAAGTCGCAATTCCAAAATATCTTTTAAAAAGTCAACATTTGACTTTTTAGTGTTTAGTCTACGGGTTGCACCATTGGGCTTTGTTAGTTAGTCCAATATTGTCACAGTATTGTCCATCCGTGTTTTTGTTACTAGGGTTCAGTATTTATGGTGCATGCATGCATCGTCTTTTGTATGCTTTTTGATAATTATCTTATTGATTGCACTGTAACCCTAGCACACCTCTACAGTAGAAGTTCTTCATCGAGCTCTTCTGAGGTGTTGTAGTTTTAATCATTCAACATTTGTTTGATTCATTGTGTGTTCATTCTTTGTTTACTTTCTATTTTACTTGTTAAGAATCTAAACGATCTTAAAAGAGTTTTTCAACTCATCAATTGGTATTAGAGCAGGAGACTGTGTAATCCATACGCATCTCTTCTATTGACGAAAGTTTTAGTGTTTCCGCTATCATCATTTTCGCTAGAGCTGTCATTTTGTCACTGACGTTGTTCTTAGATCCCGAACTTACCCTAACATGTTTACTAGTCTGATTCTTGGTAGGTTTTCAAACCGAATCATCATGTCACACGACGACTCTCATTCAAACCGCATCAACATATCCAATAGTATCAGATCTACAACAAGAATCCCGATCTTGTACACTCATGATTATGAAGTCTTGACGCATCACTTTGAGGACTATGTTCTTCGTTCGGAGGAAAATGAGTATTTGATCTGGGAAGCGATTACCGTGGGTCCATTTGCTCATTCTGGAATGAGTAAAATCATCAAGACGCAAAAGGAATACAATCAACTTATGATTGGCGTAGAGAAAGTTCCTCAAGACGAGAAGGACAAACTGATGAGCAACATCAAAGCTATGAGGATGATCAGATTCACCTTACAATCCGATACTTTTCATTTGGTTAGTACATGCACGACAACTAAGCAAATTTGGGATAAGCTTAAGGAGCTATATTCTACAGATGAAGATTTGGAGCATTCGTTACAAACTCTTTTGCTCTCTGAGTTCGGTGATTTCAAGCAGAAGCCGGAAGAAAAACTTATTCAGGCGTTCGATCGTTTCAATCATCTCCTCAGCAAGATGATCAAGCGTGGAATTGGCAGAACAGTTCAGGTCCTATTCGTTGGCGAAGCTTGTGGGAATACTAAAATTACATGAAAGCGTTGTGACCAAGGAAACAAATGTGGTTTCTAGTATGGGATCTTTGGCCCTTCTATCAAAAGGGAAGAGTATAGTTGAAGAAGAAGAAGTGTTAGATCTTTCTGAATGTGATCTGACAAACGAAGAATCTGCATTGATGGTTTCTAATCCCACGAAGTTTGCTTGCAAAAAGTTCCCTACCTCTAAGAACCGAAACTGGCAAGGGAGCTATAGTTCTGAAAAGGCGAAAGAGGAGGTTAAAATCGCTCCTCAGCAGGAAGCAGTGAAGAAGGAGAGCAAGCTAGTGGGTGACTCAGGATATGATTGTCACTTTTGTCGAAGCAAAAATCATTTTGCTAAAGATTGTGTTTTGAGGAAGCAGTCAAAAAAGAATGAAGATGAAGATGATGAAGCTTACTACTTGCGTAAGCTGGAGGAGATCAAGAAGAAAAAGGCTACTAACAATACAATGAATGCTTTAATTGTGCAGGAAAACATTGTTGATGATGAGTTCGGAGGCGTAGAAGTCTGGTCTACAGACTCTGAAAATGAAGAAGTTTGCAAGCCCACTCATGGCAGGGCTTTTGTGGTGAAGGAAGGAAACTCTAAGTTTGATGGAAGATGTTTGATAGTGATTGCTGGAGTGTCAGAAATGAGAGGCTACACAACCGAAGGTGAAAGTGAGGAAGCGAAGGAAAGAAAAGACAAGTGCTTCGCTGCCAAACTGTCACACCCTCGAACCAGACGACGGAAACGTCTGAGGGCTCATGTGACTATAAATTGAAATATTGTCACAATAAATATACATGAAACATAAAACAGTCATCACCAAACATTACATATTTCAACTGGTATTGTTCACATCAAGTACATTGTCTTAGATTACATATTCCCAAAATATTAATTGTACGATGGTTGACATTACACAAAATAAATTCCTATACTTGAAAGTTTCCCCACTTAACGATTACCTGAGAATACAAGTTATTTTGAAAACCGTCAACAAATATAATGTTGGTGAGTTCATAAGCATGTTTGAATGAAAATCTTTGTATTATTTGTAAAACCCAGAAAATCCGATATTTTCTGTAATTAGTCTGAAATGATGTGAAAAATCGAGTATAGATGCATGTGTGAATTTCATAGTAAAACATGTATAAGTATGCAGTCCAACTTTCTTTGTATTCTTTCTGTTGTGAGTAGAAGGTAATTGAATAATAGTATATCCCCAGAAAATCCGATATTTTCTTATTTATAAAAATGTTGTGGTCCTTGCATTATCGTATGATTTGTTTTATATCAATATGATTAGCGAGTTTTGATTTACGTAGTGTTGTGATGGTAATGGATCTCTATGTGAGTCATTATAACCATGCATGATAGTGACTAAATCGCCTGTCTTTGCATTTTTTTTCCAAACGCCGGTTTTGATCAAGGTTTTGTCACCCTAGATTGACCTAGTCTAACTATAGCGAACACCTCAGGTGTGGGGGAGTCACCCTCGTATAGATCTATACATAAACTCTCGCTCTCCCTCCATGAGACTTTGATTATAACTATAGGCTACGACCATACTCAATGGTGTCAACCGACAAGTCTCACTAGATCCCAATTGTTACCGCATGAATATGTATAACGTTCTATATATTTAGAATTATGAACACCAAATGATATATGAATGTGAAAGGATAAGGCCCAAAAACAATTGTGGCTCATTAGACATGTAAGTTATTTCCAGGCTTGTTAAGTATGCAAATGGACACATTAAATCCCATTAAGCATATGAAGAATTATTCCAAACTAAATTAGCATGTAAATGGGCCACTAAGGCCCAATAACATGTAAAGTCTAATTTCGGCCCATTAAGCATCTAATTGGACCGCGAAGGCCTAATAAACATGAAATGATTATATTGGGCCCAATAAACATGCAAATGGATCACAAAGACCCAATAAGCATGTATAGTGAGTACTAGGCCCAATAGTCGTACAGTTGTTGTATTACGTTAGTTCGTTATAGTATAGTCCTTTATTCGAAACATCTATCCATAATGTTATAAAAAGTCCAGTATTTAGTTATAATGATATTTTTAGTTCGTTACGTCACAATTCTATAATTTGAACTCATGTTTAATAAAAGTTATGCTTTCGGACCTTTAAGAACTAATTTGAACATTTAAAGGCTTATTTTTACATAAAATGTCATTTTTGTTCTATTTTAATTAAAAATAACAGTTTACCCCATTAATTTATAAAAATTCAAATTTTCGGCCCAAATGTTTAGTAATTGACGAATTTGGCCCAAAAATACATATATCGACATTTTCAGCACATCTTTGTAGAAAATTACATTTTCAGCCCTTATTTGAATAAAATAACATTTTCGGCCCAAATTTTTATAAAATTAACATTTTCGGCCCAATTTCGGAAAAGTGTCATTCTCAGCCCCTAATTTCGTAGGGTTTCATTTTTGGCTCAAGTTTTGATTTCATAACATTTAATCCATAAAAATTGTCATTTTTGCAATTTGGGCCCAAAAAGACGTAAGGCCCATAATGTTAAATTTTACAGTTTTGGCCCTTCGAAAAGTATGATTATTATAAAAACTCATTTTTGTTTTGTTTTTCACATCTTAAGCATGTATAATCCTTTTATTCTTTGTAGTATCATGACTACAGTATTTTAGTTTATGAATCTCACCCATTTTGGTTAAAGTTTTCAAGATTTATCAAGTTTTATCACATAATCACAACATAAACCAAGAAAATCACACATAACATGCATAAATACATAGATATACACATAAACACTTGTAGTCTCCCCCAAAAACATGTAAAAACCGAAAACAAGGGGGTATGAACTCACCTTGCTTGTTGATTTCGGTTTGGTGAAGAAAAGAGAGAGGTTTCGGCTCTAGCAAGCTTTCCTTGAGTAGATCTTGAGCTTATGAGGTTTCTAAGAGTGTGATCAAAAACAAATGTTTAGGAGGAGTGATCTAACATAAGAATGAAGTTATAAAACTTGGATGTGTAGTGACTTACCAAGGATTGATATTTTTGGTGAAAATCTTATTTAAAGCACTCTAGATCTTCGAAAATTTGGAGGAGGAAGGAGGTTCTCTAGAGAGAGCTTCCTTGAAAGATTTTTGAAAGAAAAAGAGGTGGTGAGAGTGAGGTTCGGCTGAGAAGAAGAAGAAGAGAGAAGAGAGAGGGAGTGAAGATGCGATGGATGCCTTGATGCATGAGATTGGTGTTTACTTGGAGGATATTTAGCATGGAAGACCCCCATGCAATCTTGAGGTGGCACCACAAGATGTTTTATCTTTTTTTTTACACATGGGACGAGAATTGGGATAGAAGAAAAGGAGTGAAATAGTTTGGGTCACTGCTTGACTTAGCTCGAAATTATGAGGCCTAAATAATTATTTTCGACCCATTAGACCCTTAGGAGAGTTCACGGCCCATTAGAATGAAAGAAACGGAGTTTATGTCCCACTAGGGCTATTGGAATTTGTTGTGGCCCAACTTGGCCCATTAGAGATAAAATGAATCATATTAGGTCCCATGGCTCAATATGTTAAGTTTTATGAATGTGTGTCCATTTAGAAACCAATTAGGTTTTCTTGGCCCAAAATAGTCGAATTGAATACTCATTGGTCCATTAGGTCCTATAAGAGAATCCTAGTTCAGAATGAACTTGAACCGGGATATCTAGGGCTTTCAACTCATAGTTGACCATTTGAAATACTTTGTATTAGGTTTTGACTACAATTGTGGATCTTGAATAAGTTTATTGTCATAGAATGAACATAGTGGATGATATCGAGTTAGAGTTACAAATATTATCATAGATGACGTTTACATGATCTCAAAATTTCTTGGCTAAAATGCCAGTTGTGACATCATCCCCCCCGTTAGATGGAATTTCGTCCCTAAATTCTTTTTTTTTAAACTAGGATTATGAAGGAGAGAATAAGTGAGGGTACTTTTGCTTCATTTGGTCTTCGCGTTCCCATGTGAATTCAGGTCCACACTTAGCTTTCTATCGAACTTTCACAATCAGAATGTCACTCTGCTTTGTACCCTTCACTTCCCTGTCTAATATCTCGACTGGTTCTTCGATGAATAGAAGATTCTCGTTTATCTCGATCTCTTCCAAAGGAATGAAAAGATTTTCATCTGATAGACACTTTTTTAGATTCGAGACGTGGAACACGGGGTATACATTGCTGAGCTCCGTAGGTAGCTGCAGCCTATATGCCACCGGACCAATTCGGGCAAGAATCTCGAACGATCCAATGTATCGGGGGTTTAGTTTTCCCCGTTTCCCAAAGCGGATCATCCCTTCTAGGGAGAGACCTTCAATAACACCTGATCCCCGACTTGAAATTCTAATGGCCTTCGCCGCTTTTCAGCATAGCTCTTCTGTCGGTCTCGCGATGCTTAAAGTCGAGCTTTGATTTGGATTGTCTTTTCTGTTGTTTCACAAATGATCTCTGGCCCTGTGAGAGTACTGGTAGGTGATTGCCCTTTTTCTAGCTGGGTGTCGCCCCGTCTCATCCCTACATAGGGGCAATCTACATTTACGACCATAAAGAGCCTCGAAAGGAGAAACCTTGATGCTCGTGTGATAACTGTTGTTGTATGAGAATTCAATCAAAGGCAAGTGAGTATCCCATGACTTTCTGAAATCAATCACACAGGCTCTAAGCATGTCTTCAAGTGTCTGGATGGTGCGCTCACTCTGACCATCCGTATGAGGGTGGTAGGCAGTGCTCATATCTAGCTGTGTTCCCATTGCCTTTTGCAGCGACTGCCAAAACTATGAAGTAAATCTGCTATCTTGATCCGAGATGATAGATACTGGCACCCCATGAAGTCTCACAATCTCTTTAGTGTATATTCTGGTCAACCTTTCCATCTTGTAGGATTCCCTTATTGGCAGGAAATGAAAGGATTTAGTTAACTTATCGACAATTACCCATATGGCGTCCAATCCATTAGTTATGTTGAGCAGTTTGGTCTTGAAGTCCATAGTAATCCGTTCCCATTTCCACTCGGGTATCACGGGCTGTTGCAATAGTCCAGAGGGATTTTGGCATTCCACCTTTACCTTAGCGCAAGTGATGCACTTGCTTACATAAGTGACAATTTCTGTTTTCATGTCCGGCCACTAATAATGTTGCTTGATATCCAGTTACATCTTATCTGAACCAGGATGTATGAAGTATCGCTTCTTGTGGGCTTCATGCATGACTACTTCTCTGAATCTTCCCTGTCTAGGGACCCAGATTCTGTTCATGAAGTAGTGAGTTCCATCCTCCTTGACTTCAAATTCCTTATCCATTCCACGCAGTGATTCACTAGTGACATTCTCCGGTTTCAATGCGTCCAATTGGGCTTCCTCGATCTATGAGGTTAGGTGGGATTTGATGGTGATTGATAGAGTTTTCACGCGACGACTTGAATATTCCTTTCGGCTCATGGCATCAGATACTATGTTAGCCATGCCTGGGTGGTACTTGATCTCACACTCGTAATCATTTAGCAGCTCAACCCATCTCTGCTACCTCATGTTTAGTTCCTTTTGATTTAAAATATGTTGGAGGCTTTTGTGATCGGTGAAAATAGCGCCTTCAAATCTTCAAGGCAAAAACCACAGCTCCCAGCTCGAGATCATGAGTAGTGTAATTTACTTCATGTGTTTTTAGTTTCCTGGACGCATATGCAATTACCTTCCCACGTTGCATAAGAACACAACCCAAACCTTGATTCGAAGCATCATAGTAGACTACGATGTCTTCAGTTCCCTCTGGTAAGGATAACACCGGTGCACTATAGAGGGCTTGCGTCAAGGTTTGGAAGGCAATCTCTTGCTTCTCAGTCCAGCTGAAAGGTACAATATTTGGGTCAGTGTGGTGAGAGGTTTGGCTATCTTGGAGATGTTCTAAATGAACCTTCGGTAGTAGCCTGCGAGACCCAAGAATTAGCGAATTTTTTTTGGTGTTGTCGGGATTGCCTAGCCTTCAATGGCTTTGACCTTGGAAGGATCTACATGAATCTCATCCTTGTTGACAACATGTCCTAAGAAATTTACACTGCGGAGCCAAAACTCACACTTGGAGAGTTTCGCATACAACTTCTCAGCTCGCAGGGTCTCTAAGATCTGTCGGAGATGTTGACTATGGTCTTCTTCACTTCGAGAGTATACGAGAATATCATTGATGAAAACGATTACAAAGTTGTCAAGGAATGGGCACCAGACTCGATTCATGAGGTCCATAAATGTGGCGGGGGCATTTGTTAGACCGAAGGGCATCACGAGAAATTCGTAATGACCGTAGCAAGTTCGGAAAGCAGTCTTAGGAATGTCCTCATTTTGGACCGTAGCAAGTTCAGAAAGCAGTCCCAGCTCTATCTTGGAGAAATAACTAGCTCCTTGAAGCTGTTCAATTAGATTATCGATTCGTGGAAGTGGATACCGGTTTTTGATGGTGAGCTTATTCAGTTCCCTATAATCAATGCACATCCTGAAGGATCCGTCTTTCTTTTTAACGAAAAGAACTGGAGCTCCCCATGGAGAGAAGCTTGTGTTGGATTAGTGTCTAAGTCCATAACTATATTTGGTATGTACTTGACCCGATTGGCATAGTCCATTTGGGTTGCATGGCATCATGCATTTGGATATACTAAAATGAGAGAAATAACACTTAAGGTTTATTAATATATTATAAGTTCTAATATATTAATAAGATTATTTAATTAGTATTGATCAAGAATTAATTTGGATTAATTAAGTGATCAAAAGGAGACTAATTAAATATATGGGTTGATTGTGCAAATCATCTATACTTGTATAGTGGGCTAATGCTCCATGGATTATCAAGTTGGGCTAAAACCCATAGGATTCACCATGGTGTTTTTGTACTCATGGATCAAGGAAATGAAAGGCCATGACAATTAGGGTTTACATGGTGTAACCCTACTTGTGACACACTATATAAGCATCTTATTCTTCCCAAAAATCGGGTACTATGAAGGAATGGTGAGGGATAACCGATTTCATGAAGTGTCTCATTTATCTCAAGTTATTCTAAGTGTATTTGGTGTTTTGTGAACCATTTGAGGTGTCACACTTGGGGCACTAGGCTCTTAAGCTCCATGGAATCAAGCGACATCAAAAGGTATGTCTTTTAACTTATATTATTCCATATGAATCAATGTTTTGTATGCTAGTTAGGATAATACCTTGGAATATTCATATTTGCATGTATAATAGAGAAAACATAGATCCAAGGTATCTAGGGTTGCATGTACACTTAGGAGTGTTAGAATGCTCAAAACCCAACAGTGGTATCAAAGCCTAGACTTGTTTTCTTGTTATACTTGCAAAATTAGCTGAAAAATCGAAGTTTGTTGCTGTCTGCTCAGCAGACTCGCCGAGTCCATGAAGGGACTCGACGAGTCCAAGGATAAAATCATCCAACTCGCCGAGTTGGTTCATGCACTCGACGAGTTGGACCTCCAGACGACATATCTTCGACTGTTTTGGCTGGAATTGGACTAGGAAAATTACCCTAAGTTGTTTTTCAAATTATAAACCTGTTTTTGGTGTGGTAGTGTTCATGTTAATCTAATTTCAAAGATAATTGTCAATAGATTCATGTTTTGTATTAGTTTAATGGTTAGGCTAATTACATCAAAAGTTTGATTGAATTATCTTGTTCTTATGAGTTGCTTAGATTAATAGAAAAGTTATGTGAAATTGTTGTTTTCAATCCAAATTAATCTAAGAGTTGGTTCTAAAATGTGTTTTTGTAACTTGTTCTCAAGTTATATGAAAAGTCACATTTAAGATTCATAAAACTCATAAATATTTCCATAGGTTATGAATAAAGAAAAGTCATATTCTTTTAATAGTTTAAAGTCTTCTATAACTTGTCCTCAAGTTATGGAACTTGAAGAGTTTTTTGAATTAAAACTACTTTAAACTCATAAGTTATGGAATTGAATAGTTTTGAATAGTTTCAAAACTTTCCCTCAAGTTTTTGAATTTGTAAAGTTTTCCCTTAAGAATACTTTAATTCCAAGTTAGGCCCTTAGAGTTTTAAAAGTTAAAATTCAACCCTTATACTTTATAGTATTATAAGTTAATATATATATATATATATATATATATATATATATATATATATATATATATATATATATATATATATATATATATGTATAAGAGCTAGTCAGTCTTACTGTTAGTTGGCCTCATTCATGAAGCCAGTCTATAAGGAGGGTATAAGGTTACTGCCTATAAAATGGTAGTTTAATGGGTGTCCACTCTTACCCACCGCTTCCTTGACAGGTGGAGGGTTGTTAGTCGAATGGGTAAGACAAGGAATAGAATTCTCCCTTCATTAAAAGTATTAATGATAAATACTAAGTAACTAAACTTTTATAAATTCCTAATCTTAGTTACTTAGGAAAATGTGAATTTGGTGCTAACCCATGAAATTACATTTTGCACTTTGCTTAAGTCGTTAGTGGAGCGCGTGTGGGTAACCAACACACTAACCTGGATTTAACAAGGTAGGCAAAGGGTAACTTAATGTTTATCATAGTATCGGTGGAGCACGTGTGGTTAACCGACACATCGATTGAGGGGTAAATATTAAGGGTACCAAGTATATTTGCATGGTTATTCACACCTTGTTTTGTGATCCTCGGCATCCCAGTCATAAAATTTGAGAGGGCACAGTCGAGATTGAAACATGCCATTGAACAATTCAATGAATCTCAAAAGATCTAGGAGTTTCAAATCCAAGTAAAACCTAATTAAATTATTTCGTTTTCATGGTGGAAATTGGTGAATCGTGATTCGCCTCCCTTCAAATATTTTATTGCTTGGATTACGACATCCCTCTTCCAAGTTATAAAAGTATTGTGTTGGGTAGCCTTAATATTTCATATTGGGTGTTATATTAAGGACTTTAGATCAACTATCTTGAATATCTACCAAAAGATGTCTAGTTCAGACATCTATGATCTTCCCAAATCACATGGAACTTCACTTCTTCCACCTCGTCTAACTATTCTCCCTAACCCACAAGTTCAAGGTCACTCAAGCCCTATTGGCAAGCAAGGTCTATGTGTGATCGCATATTGGAGATGAAGTCACATATTGACAAGCCGGGAGAGTTGGGTGTTAAAGGCTTACGAAAATTGGATGTTTAATCACTTTCTAAGTCATATAGTGAGTTCCTTTGGGACTACTATGAAACAGACTATGACATGACCCTTAATGATCTTATCTATTTGCTTAGTGCTACTGAATCAGCAATGATTTGAGGACTAGTAAAGCAAATTTGATTAGGAGATCAACTTCCCAATGGACATTGACGATGGTAATACTGGATATCTAGAAAAGGCTTTCTCTTCCCAATGGGAAGGGATCGGCCACAGTCAACTCGGTTGACCAAATGGTAAAAAGAAAGGCTAAGTCTGCGATAGTCCCATGTACCATTCCCAAAGAGTCCATATGTTTCTCTTGCCAAAGGAAGGGACATTGATTACGAAGTTCCCTATATACCTGAAAGATCATAAGGTTGATCAAGTCAAGAAGTTTGACTCTACTTCATGTAAAGTCCACTATCTAACTCTATTAAGTTTCTATTATGATATTCTTATTACATGATGTGACTGGATCACATGTTGATGTTTTAAGAATCGAAGAAAAGTGAAGAAACATAAAGGAAGTATATGTTGATTCTGATCGCGAAGATGGATTTCGATCGCATGGTTCGGTGATCAGAATTTTGAGTTGTTGCTTAGGAGTTATGATATATTGCTTAGGAATAGATAACAACAAGTTTTTATATGCTTTTGCACTGTAAGGATAAGTTCTTCTGCAATGTTTTAAAATAAAAGGAAAATTTTTTATTTTATTTATTCTAAGTATCCTTACAATGGAATTTGTGAAAAATTGTTGCTTATATGATTCCACTGATAGCAATATTGGAAAATGAATTTGTTTATTTCATTTGTGGTTATGTCTAATTTACCAAATAAGGAAAGATTCTCATCACCCAAGTTATAATTAGACCAAAACTTGGAATCATGCAAGTTGTATAGTATGATGAATGAGAATTTTCATCTTTGGAAAATTAAGACTAATTCCTTGTTCACATGTATATGTGAGTCAAGTGAAGGACTAAGGGATCAAGTACACATTCTTATGCACTGATCAAGTCCACCAGAAAGATCTTTAAGACTATTCGTCATGATATACTAAAGTTTAGTAAATATCGTTTTACTTACCAGATTAAGTATAATACTGAAACATTGGAAAAGTTTCGATGTATGGCAGAACGAATGAGAAGAATCAAATAAGGCAGAAAGATAAAAGTTTCTCAAATCTGAAAAGATAGGAGAGTACTTTAGTATCATGTTTTGTGATCATCTTAACGATTAAAGAACCATATCACATTTGTTCTTCTAAGGACATCTTAGTGCATTCTTATGGCTAAGAAGAGGAGTGATGAATTGTTGAAATGGTTAAATCAAGAAGATAAGTCATACTTCGTTCCAAAACAAGTCTTAGAGTCATACTCCAAGATTGTAACTTGAGTGACACATCTTAAAGAAGGTTTATAACACTTGTCAAATGTAAGAGTAAAATGTTTTCTAATATTGTACATATGAAATTGGTAAGCTGTGATGTTTTGGATAAAACAAAGGCCAACTAAGGCCAAGTGTGTGAAGTGTTTGTCTTGATAAAGAATATGAACTATCTCTTGAATATTTGGCAAGATAGTCTTATATGTCAAGAGGACAGTGGGAGTCTTAAAGATCCTGAAAGAATTTCAAGATCTAATCAAGAATAAAAACCTGTAGTTTGACACTAGCACACGACGTGAGGTTATAACCTATTGTTTTGACATATTTCTATTTTTGTGCCCATTCCAGTTAAAGTTGGCTTTACATATGAGTTTTGAAAGTTCTCAATTGGTTGCATAACAACATGGAAACAATGGCAGGCCCTTGTGTTGTCAGGTGGCAAGAAATTAAGATTGAGTTCAGTTCATATGAGTTTGGATTTGTCATTATCCTTGTCTTGTGATTATGGTTTTGACAAATTCACATTGATAAAAACACATACACCATAAAATCTAAGCGTCATAAGGTTTCTCTCCGATTCATGAAAATGATGTTGAGGAAACACTTTCACTAAGTAGATTTTAAGTAGATAACAGTTGTGATATTAGCATTCTCAAAGTCGTTAGTGGAGCGTGTGTGGTTAGCCTGCACACTAACATTGACTTGTGAGAAATGGCAAAGGTCTAAACAATTGAGACTATGATTATGGCATCCCTTTTCATAGCTCTAAAAATTGTTTGGACACACATGTGAGCTATATAAGGAAAGGTGTGTGATTTTGATAAAGTCTTATCAAAAACATCTCATATCAGAAATATGAACTTTGGAAAAAAGTCAATAAAGTATTGATTTCTAGAAGTTCAGCTGATTTCTAAGTACATGTCAAAGCTAGTGGGAGCATAAGTTTTATGCTAATAATCATCATGTTAGTGGGAGCATGATAATAATAATTAGTATTGCAAGATAGCAATGTTAATTATAGAAAACAAAAGTTTCAATTCGTGAAGTTGCAGGGGTTGAAAAGTTGTTTTAGTATAATTAGGGGAGAAGAAATTATACTTCATTTCAATTCTAAAAAGCTTAGATTGAGGTTTTAATCATCTTTAGTCAAGGATATATATGAATTTTGTGTTGGAATGGCTCAACATAAGGAAATTTTGTATATGGGTCCATTATTCGCGTTCTAAAATTCGATTATGATTACAACATCCTTTTTCATAATCTGAATTATGAGAAATTGGCAAATAGAAATATTATAGCAAAAGGACTGTTCTAGTATCATGTCTTTATGTGAGACATCATGAATCGTGTCCCATATACTTCGGATATTGGATCGATTTCATGTGCTATAATATTCATCATTTCTAAAATTTTCCAAATGTTTGGGGCATTAAGAAAGTAAAAGTACTAGAACTGGATCTGAGACCATATTTGTCACACCCCCGGCCGAGGCGGCAGAACATGCCGGGCTGTGCGACTAAGTTCATGGATCACAGATAAATTGAATATACAACACAAGTACAAAAATAAACAAAACTCATTTCATTACATATTTATGTTTTAATACAAAGTTCTTACAGATAGTAATAAGATAATAATACGAGTTTGCCTTAACAGTTAGGCATAACAGTTCAAAAGTAGAAAATTAAAGTACTTGCGAGCCATGTTTTCCATCGTCTGAGTGTGCCCGAAATTTCACTGATTTCCTGAGAATACATGTATTTTAAAAGTCAACACGAGGTTGGTGAGAGTCACAGGTTTTCTGCTAGCCACAGTAATAATACTTTCAAATGTCATAAAGTATTTTTCTTGTATAACAATAGTTGAAGCAATGCTTGTCATGAGTCTTTAAAAGCCAAAAGGTATTTTTATAAATAAATTCATGCTTTTAAAGAAAACGTGTTTGTAATAACTTCATGAAAATTTAAATACATCTATTGTATAAGTAACCACTATACTTATAAATAGTTCTAACAGCAACCAAACCTATGGTTGTAATGAAAAAGTGAGAGAGATTCGTGTTAATGTTTTTAGTGAGTTCTATCATCGAGCTATGGACGAAAAGTACCCCTCCCTACGTCGCTTCATTGGACGTCATAGTAACGATCGTAGACACATATCACCTGCTTCGATTGATCAGTCGATGGTTGTAGCTAGCAACCGCAAGTGGGGTTGTCGACCCCATATAGATCTATATATATGTACCTCGCTCTGAAGATTAACGATTATAGCAGTGTGGGGCAGGCTAAGTGATTAAACTCAGCTAATGAATAGTAGCTTCTCACTCTAAAACCATTAACGAAAAGTTTGTGAATAACTCTCAGCCCTAACTTAATTATAGATAAGTACCGGGCATAATGAATTTCGTAGTATAGTATTTGTAAAGTTGAGTATGGTTGACGTATTTATAAAAGTATAAATTACTCGCTCTTATAGAGATACGTATTTTAACATAACGATCTTGTATAAGTGTGAAAAGCCGTATGCATGATAGTATCCAGATATGGAAGTCTTTATAACTTTAAACTTGTAGCATGCATATCATATAAGACTTATGTATTTGCATAATAAATACTATTTAGCACATGTATTCTCCCCCAAAAATAAATAAAATATTGAAAAGGGGCCGTAACTCTCACCTTAATGTGTGATTGATGATTTGTTTTGAGTATTTGACGCGAGAAGCCGAGAAGTGTCTCTTTGATAATGAACCGTCAGGATTTGTTTAGTTTCCTATTAAATTTAAACAATAATTAATAGGTGGAGGGTTGTTTGGTAATTTAACCAAAGCGCAAAGTTCATTTACTAATTTAAATAAATCGAATGGGATTACATTTGTCAATACTCTTCAAATGAGGGACTAAAATGATTTATTTAAATTCAAAGTTTAAGTTTTGGATTTATTTCGCAACCAAATCACAAGGAGGGGTGTAATTTAAATAAATAAAATAAAAGTTTGCTGATTTGGACTAAGTTTGCAAGCTATTTTCAAGTGGGGGTTGAAACAATTATTTGAAATCAAAATTTGTAAAAGAAAAAGGAAAAAGAAAAGAAATGTAAACACATAAGTGTTTCTTCCCGGGTTTACGTTTATGAAAACAAAATATATATACATAAAAAGAAAGGGGGTTGGTTTGTACAATCATCACATGTTAAAGGTTGGTTTTAATTAAATGAAATAAAAGTTTGAGTTGTGAGGAGTCTCATTCCCTGTACCCATGTTCGAATACAGAAGATAAAAAGGAAATTTTGAACTTCGATTTGGCTGTGACGATCAATAGGAAAACAATACACAAAAATAATTAATTTTTCGGTGGTGTGTAGTACCTAAGAAAGCAGCACAACAGTACAGTCGATGGGTGGAAAGATCTCCGACAGTGGTTGACAAGGGATGGCAGTGGATTTCCGGCAGCCTCCTGCTGCCGTTTCCTGGCTTGGTTTGGCAGTTGGTCGATGGAAGGGAGAGAGGGCAGCTGATGGGGGTGATCAAGGGGGTGTTTGGTGGTGATCTTGATCAAGGAAGGTGGCTAGAAGTGGTGGAATAAGGTGGTTTGGGTGGTGGTAATGTTGTACCCGTGAGAAGAAGAAGAGATAGAGAGGAGAGTAATCTGCGGTTGTTTGTGTGGAAAGAAGGAGGCTCATGCATTATTTTTATAGCCAAATGAGCTCACTCACAAGCCTTGTTAGGCCATGCTTCCACCCATGCATGTACTTCTTTGGCAAAGCTTGCACTCAAGAAGAAGGGATGTACTTCTTTGGCAAAGCTTGCACTCAAGAAGAAGGGATGTACTTCTTTGGCAAAGCTTGCACTCAAGAAGAAGGGAGGGAAGGAGAAAGGAAACCCGCTTGGGTTTATACCAGCTGGAAAAGGATCAGATTTTTGGAGTCCTTCACCCCATGTGGGCCCCACATGGGGTCTCCATTTTATGTCCAAAACATGCAAAAACCGGGGTGCCTCGGGATTCGTGCATTGAATATTTTTTTCGAAAGTATTTTTAGATAGAGTATAATTCAAGGATTCCAGAACCTCAAACGGATTAATTTTTGGAGTTACGGATCTCCGGGAATTTGTGTTTGAAGTTTTGCGTCTTAACGGTAGGCGGTGTCCGTTTTCGCGACTTTCATAAATATATTCGTAAAAATTATTTCGAGTGTGAAATTAAATAATATACTATATCCTGATTCCAAAAACACTCTCAGAAATCCCGTCGGCAAAGCGTAAGCGCCTCAACGGATCATTTTGGTTTACGCGATTAAAGAAAACAGTGTTTTACTGTCCGTTTTTCTTATAACGATTGTATCTTTTGCATACGAACTCCATTTTGGACGTTCTTTATATTTTCGGAAATAGGGGAACATGTACTATCATATTTTAATGATTGTTTTGCTCAAAAATGATTAATGCTAAATTTCAGATTTCAGACGCATTAGCCGGCGCTGCAGTTGAGCGATTTGATTCCGTTACTAGTTTACACGTTTGGGCATAAAAATATCAATAGATATTACATAATAATTGAAATTAACTCATTTATATTTCATTAGATGCTAGTTAAATCTGAATGAGTTCATTACAAATAGATTTGCCGTAATTTAGTCGTTTGAAATTTATGCCCTAAATTCCGGGATGTCACAATATTGGATTCGATTATTCTTGTGTTTCGCTTTGCATGTTTTGACTTCCAGAATAACTAGGTCGTCCTTCCTGAATGACTAAGTTATTCAAACTATCCACAGTCGGTCATATGTTGGAAGTAGATATGAATCAAGACTGTCATGAAACTGCATTGTAGATGTCCAAGGTATGGGACATAGCAAGTGGTGCTACAACATTCATGAGTACTCATAAGCTTTGAGTATTGGATTCAACCCACGCTTATTGGAATTACTTCATGGATTTTATTACGAGTGATCATGAGACGATAATATCTTATATTCTTCAAACCTAGAGATATGAGTTGTTACTATGAGTTGGTTATACATTGATTGTACGAAAATGCATTGGTAACTCGATTTTATAAAGCGTGCCTTTGTGTATGATTCAACAAGTAGTAGAACAAGCCATATGAGTTGAAGTTTATCGATTCCTTATACCTTCGGAATAAAAGCGATATTTGTGGGCCCCTTGATGATTTAGTGATGACACCCCGAAGTGCTTGGCCAAGCCAGGACTGATTTGATTTGTTCGATTAGTCGTTTGTCATAAATCGGAAATCGGGAAACCACAAATGGACAGAGAGAATGATTTTAATCCATGTCTATCCATATGATATCTAGAATGGAGGAATATATGATCCCTTATCTGATGGACGCGTCATTGATTTTTTCGGAGTTCGACGGCAGCAGCTTTTAAGAGCTATGATTGCTAGTCGAGTTTTGAAGTCATTTGCAATAATAGTTTTAGACTTATCCAAGTGGAAGACTATTGGATTAGTGTCTAAGTTCATAACTATATTTGATATGTACTTGACCATATTGGCATGGTCCATTTAGGTTGCATGGCATCATGCATTTGGATAGACTAAAATGAGAGAAATAACACTTAAGGTTTATTAATATATTATAAGTTCTAATATATTAATAAGATTATTTAATTAGTATTGATCAAGAATTAATTTGTAATTAATTAAGTGATCAAAAGGAGACTAATTAAATATATGGGTTGATTGTGTAAATCATCCATACTTGTATAGTGGGCTAATGCTCCATGGATTATCAAGTTGGGCTAAAACCCATAGGATGCTCCATGGTGTTTTTGTACCCATGGATCATGGAAATGAAAGGCCATGACAATTAGGGTTTACATGGTGTAACCCTAATTGTGACACACTATATAAGTATCTTATTCTTTCCAAAAATTGGGTACTATGAAGTAATGGTGAGGGCTAGCCGATTTCATGAAGTGTCTCATATCTCTCAAGTTTTTCTAAGTGTATTTGGTGTTGTGTGAACAATTTGAGGTGTCACACTTGGGGCACTAGGCTCTTAAGCTCCATGGAATCAAGCTACATCAAAAGGTATGTCTTCTAACTTATATTATTCCATATGAATTAATGTTTTGAATGCTAGTTAGGATAATACCTTGGAATATTCATATTCGCATGTATAATAGAGAAAACATAGATCCAAGGTATTTAGCGTTGCATGTAAACCTAGGAGTGTTTGAATGCTCAAAACCCAACAGCTTGGTCTAATGAATCCTTTATCCAAGAGTTCACTCAGTTGGCCTGATAATTCTTGCATTTCAGCGAGAGCCAACCTATAGGGTGATTTGGCGATCGGAGTGGCTCCAGGCACAAGGTTAATTCGGAATTCGACTTGCCTTTCTGGGGGTATTCCTGGAAGATCTTCAGGAAATACATCTGGAAAGTCGCATGCCACTGGGATGTTATGAAGGTTTATTTCTTCCTTGGTTTTATCCACAATATGAGCTAAGAACATGTAATTCTTCTTGAGTAGGAACTTCTGTACCTTGATGCACGAGATGAGACAATGGTTTGTGCCAGGTTTATGTCCATAGATTATTAGGGTTTCGTGATTGGGAAGATGAAGGCCAACGGCCTTCTCGTAACATATAATATCAGGATGATGGGGGCTTAATTAATCCATGTCAATTATAACATCAAAACTCCTAAAATTTTCAGGCATCAAATCTATTTGGAAAGAGTGGTTGTTTAGTGTTAACATGCATCCTATATATATATCTTTAGTTGATTCAGTCTTCCCATTAGCCATTTCCACCATGAAGGTTTCATTGAGCTTCTAGGGTCGTTGATTTAGTAAATATTTAAACTTGTTACTAACGAAACTTCGCTCAGCCCCACTATTGAATAAGATGCATGCGTATGTGTTGCTAAGTAGGAACGTACCGGTGACAACGGTAGGATTTTGGACTGCTTCACCTTGTCCCAAAGTTAAAACTCTTCCCGATCCTCCTGCTCCTTGATTGTTAACATTAGGGCAATTGCGCCTGAAATGCCCGGTTCTCCCGCATCCATAACAGGTATGACTAACCTCGATATTGGTGTTGTTGTTGTTATTGTTGTTTTGTGTCTGGTTCTGTTGAAGCTGAGTCCTACAGTACTTTGTTGTATGACCTTTCCGATTGCACCTTGCGCAAATCATCTCTCGGCTTTCCCCATGATGATGGGAGTTGCATTTGTTACATTTGGGGAGATTTCCCGAGTACTACTTTGGAGCATTGGGCGTAGGGATGCAAACGGGGGCAGATATTGGCGGATACCACAGTACCCATCCCCGAACCTGAACTCCGATCCCTATACCCATCCCCGCCCCGCCCAGCCAAATCCCCGACGGGTACGGGCAGAAAAATCCCCACCGGATTCGGGGAACCTGATGGATATCCGTTTATTAAAAACAATCCATTTTTTTGTAAATCAGAAAAATATATATAAAAAAACCATAATAACAATCATCATATCCAAACATTCATAAGTTAAGATTTCATTTTCATACAAAAAAACCCCACAATATTCTCAATGTTTGTCCCAAAAAAACTAAAATAAAAACAATAAATCTTCATTGGCTAAGTATCAAAATCCACAAAGCTTGAACCCGCTTCATCATCTTTTACAACTTCAATCTTTGAAAGATGTTTTTCTCTATTTGAATGTGCACCTAACAATAAAAAATTAAACAAATAAATATTTTATGTTAAAGGATTCCATAGATGCAGTTAACATCATAGCCAAAAAAATATTATATTTATACACTTGATGCAGTTAACATCATAGCCAAAAAAAATATTACATTGATACACTTAATCATAGTAAAAAGGATTTCTTAGATGAAGTTTAATCAAGTTTCTATTATTTAATCAAGTTTCAGAATTCAAGTTTCTATTATTTAATCAAGTTTCAGAATAATCTTATAAAAACAATCACAGTAAAAAAGGTAGTTCTCTTGGTTTTGTTTCTAGTTTTTGTATGGGTGTTCCTTTATACTTTTCTTTTTGGATTTGTCAATCTCACTTGGCCAAATCATCAAATAGTAAGTATGCAATGAAATTTACTAGAGAACAATTCTTGGCAGTCTAAATCTAAGTTGGGTAAATTGTCGAGCACTAGGCGGGCATATAACTTTGTATATAGCTTTGATTTCGTTTGGAATAAAAAACGAGGCCGGTAATTGTGTATAATCAGTTTAATCAAGATTCAAGCTTCTTCAATCTAATAGGGCTGCAATAAAATCGATTTCAGATACAATCTGATATAGAAATTCAATTTAATCAATTTCTGATAAAACTTGATAATACAATAAAATCAATTTCTAGGAAATCGTTAGTAAAAATCGTTTAATCGATTACAGGATATACATTATGGATTACAACTAATATATGGATTAATCAGTTACAAACTGGTTGGAGTTAAGAAATCGTTTGTAGAAATTGATTATACTAGGCACATATAAATCGTTTGTAAAAACCAAATCGAATACTAACCTGGGTTCATGATTTTTAGAAGAAGCTATAACTTTTTGTAGACTGTTCTCCTCTAATCCCATGACCGTCAATGAGAGTAGGGTAGATGAAGTTGAAAGATTATTGATTTGTTGTCGTGAAGCATGAACCAGAAATAATGAAGCTTGGTTGTTTGAAGAGTGTAAAATTGAAGACCAAGGGATGAACTGAACAAGGATTCTTGTCGTATTTGAATTCTTGATTCTAGGAAAAAGGTCTAGAGAGAATGATCATTGAATGGGTTAAAGAAACCAGGAGTCGATTCCTTGATTATTGAAGCGTCCGTCCTTGTTCTATGAATAAGATTTCCCATAAACATTATATATATATATATATATATATATATATATATATATATATATATAATCTGGTTTTAAACGGGGCGAATAGTGCCACACCCGTCTCCGACCCGTCCCCGCTTCGAGTATAAAAATATGCATCCGTCCCCGCTCTGTTACCCATTAAGACGGGTAATACCCGCCCCGTTAGGGTCGGGTACCCGCGGGTCGCGGGTAATACCCGATCTATTTGCATCCCTAATTGGGCATGGATAAGGTTGGAGCATGTGGTGTGGATGAGACTTGAGTAGTAATAGCATGAACTGCCACTGTTTGTTGTTTCTTTGACGACTCTGAGCCTTGTCGCCCCTTCCGCTTATTGTATTACCCTTCTTGTTATCACTTTCCTTCTTGCCTTCGATTTCTCCTGCTTTGTCTCCCTTCTTGTTGTTGTGGTCGTACAGTTTCTTAGCTAGTCTTTTGGCACTATCAAAGGTTTCTGGATTTGCTGCTATCACATGTCCTTGGATTGAGGAGGTCAATCCCCAGATGAACCTTTTGATCTTCTTTCCCTCAGAATTAATCATTCCAAGGCACAATAGAGACAGCTCACTAAATCTAGATATGTAGGCATCGATGTCGGAGTTTCGAACTGTGAGATTCCATAGTTCTTACTCCATTTTCTGGATTTCTCCATGTGGGTAGTATTCTTCCATCAGCATCTCTTTCAACTCCACCCACGGCATATCATTGGCTATGGGGAGTGTCATGGCTTCCACATGTCCATTCCACCAGGAAACAACTTGATCAATGAATGTGCAGGCTGCAAACTTGACCTTGCACTCTTCAGGACATCCGCATATTTCAAAGACTGATTCAACCTTCTCGATCCATCTTTTCATGGTTATTAAGCCTCCCGTTCCGTTAAAGGTTCATGGTTTGGCGTTGGTGAAGTCTTTGTAAGAACAGGCCTTGGTAGGCCCTTGATTCATTCCATGATTGGAACTTCCAGCTCCATTCCCATTTCCTCCACCGTTGTTTTCGTTATGGATGTGTGTCAGAACTACCACAACTGCAACTGAAACTGCTGCTTGGAATGCAGCTGAGTTCATCTCTGGAGTAGGTGGTGGCGGTGGTGGTGGTGGAGTTGCATCGTTGTTTACTGGAGGGTTCCTTCGAGGCATCTTTTGTCATAGAACAGAGAGATGATGAGCGCCTAGCGTATATTGGGTTTAGAGTACTACTATCTCGGTGATTCGATTTGTGCATAACTTCATAATTTATCATGAAACAAAGAAATAAGTCATATATTAGATAACAACATCACGATAAAACATGTACTATTTCTACTAATAATATTCATTTTAGTACATGAAACTTTTGCCTTAAAGGCATACAGTACATAGGAGAAAGTGTAAAATCTGACAGCCTGGCGACCATATGAATAGTGTAATCACTTAAACATATGCTCGATAGTACATAAAATAGTCATACATATAAAAAGGAAAATCATAACGATACTAGTACGTGATGGAGTGGGTCCTAGTCGTGACGAGATGCGTCAGGAGGTGGTGCTGAAGAAGTGGATGTACCCTAAAGTCAAGCCACCTGTCGCTCGGTGTCCTATAGTCAGGCCTCCTATATCTCCTGTCTCATGTGAAAATCTCTGATAACCTCCTACGTTTCCTGCTCCGTTCTCGCAAACGCAACTCGCATTTGGTGCATTTGGTCAACAGTGTTCTGAGCCAAATTACCAGTATCCCTTAATCGTCTTACCATGACCGGAAGTGCTCTATCAGCTAGCCCTGCATCCCTCAGGTCATAGAATTCTCTCGCCATACCAAACGGGGGTCGTTGTCCCTGCTATCTGCTCCAACTCCAAATATCGACACCCCATGGAGGTGTAGCGCCATTACGGCCCATTCGGTGAGCTGGCACTCTCGCTGGGAATGGTGGATTAATTACTACAGACTTTGCTCCAAATCGCCATCGCTGTCGTCACTAGACTATTCTCCTCCAAAATCTGCCACAGGTTCTGCAGGTCCTCCTTCGATTTCTTCATCCTGTTCTTCCTCTTCTTCGGGGTCTTCTTCAGGTTCCTCTTCTGGTTCTTCCAGCCACCCGTTATTTCCCTGATTGGGAAAATAAGGATCCCCGGGGTTGTGGAAACCAGTCATAATGTCTGCATGAAAGTGTATAAATAAATCATATTTAGATTATTACTATAGTATTTTTATTATTATTATTATTATTATTATTATTATTATTATTATTATTATTATTATTATTATTATTATTATTATTATTATTTTAAGTTTGATTTGATATCCTCCTTTTTGGGTATTAAAAGGGTAAACTTTTGGTTCATTGATCAACACAAAAATTTTCATGGACATATGTCGGTCGTATTATGAAGGAATGTAGTTGATCATGCTATATTTATCCCTAATACGATGGCATGATGTCCGCATTTAATCGCAACGTCAAATTTCCCTAAAGACTTATGTAGGTTATTTTTATGCTGATTTTCTAAGATGCACAGGTAAGTGGGTATTTTATTTAATTTGTTTAGAGTTATTTTTAGTCCCATTGTCTTTATAGTTGCATATCATGTATGGTTAGACATGTCACTTCCCTATAAACAATGCTCTGATCACAACGAATATACATGAAACGTAACACAATCATCACCAAACATTACATATTACAACTGGTATTGTTCACATCAAGTACATTGTCTTGGATTACATATTCCCAAAATATTAATTGTACGATGATTGAGATTACGCAAAATAAATTCCTATACTTGAAAGTTTCCCCGCTTAACGATTACTTGAGAATACAAGTTATTTTGAAAACGGTCAACATATATAATGTTGGTGAGTTCATAAGCCTGTTTGAATGAAAATCTTTGTATTATTTGTAAAACCTAGAAAATCCAATATTTTCTGTAATTAGTCTGAAACGATGTGAACAATCGAGTATAGATGCATGTGTGAATTTCATAGTAAAAACATGTATAAGTATGCAGTACAACTTTCTTTGTATTCTTTATGTTGTGAGTAGAAGGTAATTGAATAATAGTATATCCCCAGAATCGGATATTTTCTGATTTATAAAAATGTTGTGGTCCTTGCATTATCGTATGATTTGTTTTGTATCAATATGATTTACAAGTTTTGATTTCCGTAGTGTTGTGATGGTAATGGATCTCTATGTGAGTCTTTATAACCAAGCATGATAGCGACTAAATCGCCTGTCTTGGCATTTTTTTTCCAAACGCCGGTTTTGATCAAGGTTTTGTCACCCTAGACTGACCTAGTCTAACTGTAGCGAATAGCTCAGGTGTGGGGGAGTCACCCCCATATAGATCTATACACAAGCTCTCGCTCTCCCTCCAGGAGACTCGTATTATAACTACAGGCTACGGTCATACATTCAATGGTGTCAACTGACAAGACTCACTAGATCCCAATTGTTACTGCATAAATATGTATAATGTTATATATATATATATATATATATATATATATATATATATATATATTTATAATTACGAAGACCAGATGATATATGATTGTGAAAGGATAAGGCCCAAAAACAACTATGGCCCATTAGACATGTAAGTTATTTCCAGGCTTGTTAAGTATGCAAATGGACACATTAAAGCCCATTAAGCATATGATGAATTATTCCAGGCTAAATTAGCATGTTAATGGGCCACTAAGGCCCAATAACATGTAAAGGCTAATTTAAGCCCATTAAGCATACAATTGGATCGCGAAGGCCCAATAGACATGAAATGATTATATTGGGCCCAATAAACATGCAAATAGATCATGAAGGACCAATAAGCATGTATAGTGAGTACTAGGCCTAATAGTCGTACAATTGATGTATTTCGTTAGTTCATTATAGTATAGTTCTTTATTCAAAACATATATCCATAATGTTATAAAAAGTCCAGTGTTTTGTTATAATGATATTTTTAGTTCGTTATGTCAAAACTCTATAATTTGAACTCATGTTTAATAAAAATTACCCTTTCGGTCCTTTAAGAACTAATTTGAACATTTAAAGGCTTATTTTTACATAAAATGTCATTTTGGTCTCTTTTAATTAAAAATAACATTTTAGCCCATTAATTTATAAAAATTCATATTTTCGGCCCAAATGTTTTGGAATTGACAGATTTGGCCCAAAAATATATATATTGACATTTTCAGCCCATCTTTGCAGATAATTACATTTTCAGCCCTTATTTGAATAAAATGACATTTTCGGCCCAAATTTTTATAAAGTTTACATTTTCGGCCTAATTTTGGAATAAGTGTCATTCTCAGCCCCTAATTTCGTAGGTTTTCATTTTTGGCTCAAGTTTTGATTTCATAACATTTTAATCCATAAAAATTGTCATTTTTGCAATTTGGGCCCAAAAGCCGTAAGGACCAAATTAAGGCCCATAATGTTAAATTTTACACTTTTGGCCCTTCGAAAAGTATGATTATTATAAAAACTCATTTTTATACAAATGTGACCTTTTTAATCCTTATAAAACCGAAAGTGATACAATTGTCTCCACTTTTGTTTATTTGCCGAGAATAATCCTTATACAAGATTTTTGTTTTGTTTTTCACATCTTAAGCATGTATAATCCTTTTATTCTTTGTAGTATGATGACTAGAGTGTTTTTTATGAATCTCACCCAAATTGGTTAAAGTTTTCGAGATTTATCAAGTTTTATCACATAATCACAACATAAACCAAGAAAATCACACATAACATGCATAAATACATAGATCTACACATAAACACTTGTAGTCTCCCCCAAAAACATGTAAAAACCGAAAACAAGGGGGTATGAACTCACCTTGCTTGTTGATTTTGGCTTTGGTGAAGAAAAGAGAGAGGTTTTGGCTCTAGCAAGCTTTCCTTGAGTATATCTTGAGCTTATGAGGTTTCTAAGAGTGTGATACAAAACAAATGTTTAGGAGGAGTGATCTAACATAAGAATGAAGTTATATAACTTGGATGTGTAGTGACTTACCAAGGATTGATATTTTTGGTGAAAATCTTCTTTAAAGCACTCTAGATCTTCGAAAATTTGGAGGAGGAAGGAGGTTCTCTAGAGAGAGTTTCCTTGAAAGATTTTTGAAAGAAAATGAGGTGGTGAGAGTGAGGTTCGGCCGAGAAGAAGAAGAAGAGAGAAGAGAGAGGGAGTAAAGATGGGATGGATGCCTTGATGCATGAGATTGGTGTTTACTTGGAGGATATTTAGCATGGAAGACCACCATGCAATCTTGAGGTGGCACCACAAGATCTTTTCTCTTTTCTTTTTTTTTTCTTTTTTTTACACATGGGCCGAGAATTGGGCTAGAAGAAAAGGAGCGGAATAGTTTGGGCCATTGCTTGACTTAGCTCGAAATCATGAGGCCCAAATAATTATTTTTCAGCCCATTGGGCCCTTAGGAGAGTTCACGGCCCATTAGAATGAAAGAAATGGAGTTTATGGCCCATTAGGGCTACTGGAATTTGTTGTGGCCCAACTTGGCCCATTAGAGATAAAATGAATCATTTTAGGTCCAAGTGGGCCAATATGTTATGTTTTATGAATGTGGGTCCACTTAGAACCCAATTAGGGTTTCTAGGCCCAAAATACTCGAATTGAATACTCATTGGTCCATTAGGTCCAATAAGAGAATCCTAGTTCAAAATGAACTTGAACCGGGATATCTACGGCTTTCAACTCATAGTTGACCATTTGAAATGCTTTGTATTAGGTTTTGACTATAATTGTGGATCTTGACTAAGTTTATTGTCATAGAATGAACATAGTTCATGATATCGAGTTAGAGTTACAAATATTATCATAGTTGACGTTTATATGCTCATGGAATTTCCTGGCTTAAATGTCAGTTGTGACACAAACCGATGGGAGAGCAGATCAACGAATGTGATTAGTTGATCAAGAAGGTACAATTCATTCTCGAATCACTAAAACTACCTGTCACTAACTATGAATTGGAATTAAATGAATTAAAATTCAAGTTTTCTAGTTTAAGCGGTAGTCTAAAACAGAATCGCCTAGCAAATTCTAACCTAACTGATCAACTCAGCAGGGTGTCTTCCAAGAGTGAGGAGAGAAGGATGTGGATAGAGACGAAGGAAACGGAGTTAGCTAGGACAAAAGACGAAGTTATGTATTTGCAACGTGATAATTTGAAGCTTTTCAAACAAAGAAACATTTTTAGCTTGATTGCTAAACGTTTATATACTAATATCACTCAATTGCATTTAGATTGTGAGATCGGTAAAAAGATTCATAAAATGATTTAGCCCTTCCTGGAATTAAAGGAGGACGAAGTCGATATTGATGGTTATAACTGTGAATCTATTGTCTCTTTAGATGAAATTTCTGACGCCAACAAGATCGGTCTGGACAAAATCGAGTCCTTTATTAAGTCCAAAGACCATAAGGACATGCTTAAAAACCTTTTGGACGAAAATGATAAATTGAAAATCACGACCGAAACCATGCAGAAATTCGACTCATTGAATGCCAAGTTGAGTTCAGAAAACAAGATAAATGTGGAAGACACTTCTAAATTTGACGAGGACAGTGATATGAGTGAAATATCTGTAGAGGACGTGGTTGACTGTTCAAAATTTGTCAAAAGCGAAACCAAACCTACCAAAAGTCTCATATCTGAAAATTCAGTTAATTTTGCTAGAATGTCCCAAGATAAATCCAAAGTTCTAGACCAAAGGTGGTGATATATCAAAAGATACAAATAGTACCAAATTAGGTATACACCACAGCAGGAGTTACTCATGAACAAACAACCGAACTCACAACCTTGGTAAATGAAGACAACGCCGGTGCTTATGATGATCATTTCTGGTATGTCCCAATTGAGAATGCAGATGAGACTATCGGTTTATCTAAGAGAGCCTCATGGAGAGTTAAAGGCAAATACATGGTAGAACCACTTAATAAGCCTACAAGCTTTGATGTACCAAGCACAAGTGGTACCAAAGAGACTCCAAGCGAAACGATGAAGGTGGAAAGCAAAACCTCTTCACTGAAGAGTGAAACTCATGTGGAGAAACTGAATCCAACAGTGAACATTCACAAGTCTCAGAATAAACTTGTTGAACAAAAACGTTAGCGAAACAGGAGATATCCAAAGAATCTCAATGAAAGGAAGCAGTTTTGGCAATCCCGAAACTCCAATTATGTTCGCATAGAAAACGTGTCCAATCTCAAGACGAAAGGAAGATCAAAGGCTAACTCTGATTCCTATACTCACTACCAATCTTGTAGTCAGGCGAACCAAAGAAGTAGTTTCGGTCCAAAATCGAATAATGACAAGAACCGACAGACCAACTTCGGTCCCAAATCTCATCCTCCTCATTCTCAACCAAAGCAGAATCCTAACAAGGATGTCAAGGGAAAAGAAAAGCTCGTCTCAGAGGACGAAAAGCAAACAAATAAGACATCTGCTAACCATAGGAAACAAGAAAACATGTTCGTTAAGAGTCAAAATAAAATTCCATAACCTGATTTAAACAAACCAAAAGATAACAAAATTAAGTTTTTCAACATTAAAAGGAAAGGAGAAATCACTTTAATAAAAAAAAACATATTTGGTTGAACTTTCTATTTCTATTCCCTGATCTGTAAGAAGCTCACGTGGACCCAAGCAACTTTGGGTTCCTAAATCTGCTTGATTTTTGCAGGTTATCAGTGACAAGCAGTTCGAAGATGAATGGTACATTAATAGTGGCTGCTCGGGTCACATGACAGGGAGAAGGAAAGAACTGAGGGAGTTTCGGGCTCTAAAAGATGGTGGAGGTGTCAAATATGGCAACAACTCATATGGCACAATAAAAGGCTATGGGTTGATCATGAACGGGGATTTTTTGATTCGAAAGGTGGCATATGTGGAAGGATTGCAACACAGTCTCATAAGTGTTTCACAATTGGTCGTAGAGACTGGCTTGAAGGTCTCATTTGATGATGAAGGATCTGAGATAGTTGAAAAGAAAACTAAGACGGTTATTCTTAAGTCCTAGCGCAAAGGCAAAATGTACCCATTAAATCTGAAACCGATACGAGGGAAGCGCACCGTATGTCTTCTAACGAAAGCTCATTCTAATGAGAGCTAGCTATGGCATCGACGAATTTCGTACCTCAACTTCAAAGACATCAACAAGGTGGTTCTTGGTGATCATGTGCGAGGACTACCACTTTTAAAGTTTGACAAGGAACATTTCTGTGCTGCTTGTGAAATGGGAAAGCAAAGCCGGAAGAGTCATCCCACACTTGTTAACACAAAGATCATAGAACCTCTTGAGCTTCTTCACATCGATCTATGTGGTCCGTCGGCCATAGAAAGTATCGGTGGTAGTAAGTACATTCGCGTTATAGTTGATTATTTTTCACGCTTCACCCGGGTTATCTTTCTTAAACAGAAATTAGAGGCGACTCCTAAGCTCAAAAACTTTATAAAGCAAGTGGAGCTTCAGCTACGAAAGGTGGTCAGAATTGTCCGAAGTGACAACAGGCTGGAATTCAAAAACCAAGAGTTTGAAGAATTTCTTACTGAAAAGTGAGTGTCTCACAACTTCTCTGCTCCCTATACTCCACAACAAAATGGTGTAGTTGAAAGGCGAAATTGTTCGTTGTGTGAAGCAGCCCGAACCATGCTTGCTTAGCTTCGCTTTTTTACCTCTGTACTTTTGGGCTGATGTAATTGCAGCTACTTGCTATACCCAGAACCGTTCCTTCCTCAATAAGCGATTTTCTATCACACCATATGAAATTCTGAATAATCGCAAGTTCCAGGTGCTTTATCTTTAATTCTAAAGAGAACCGAAACAAGTTCGATGTGAAAGGCAAACGAAGGGATCTTTCTTGGCTACTCTCTTACCTCCAAGGCATATAGGGTTCTGAAAAAAAAAAGATCAAAGAAGATTGAAGAAACCTACTACGTCACATTTGATGACAATTACGTGAAGAAACTTCAATCCAACAAAAGACCAATGGAGGAGATCTTTCTACAAAAAGGTCAACTCACAACTCCTATATCAAATATGTTTGAAGAGTACATACTTCTCTTTGATGAACCAGAGAAAGTCATTCTCTCTGAAGCGAAAGGAGCTGATAATAAGGTTAACAACCTAAAGAAGATAATCAACGAAGCTGCACAAGCCATGGAAAGCGAACCTCAAAGTCAAAGCGAACCTCAAGGTCAAGGCGAACCTTAGAGCCCAAGCGAACCTACTAATAATCGCTCCACGTTCCAGGGGGAGAGCTCGTCTACACCAAAGCGACCTGACTTACCGTTCCAGGGGGAGAACCCATCTCCAACAATGACCCATGAAAGTCCAATCGAGGGGGAGAATTCTTAACCGAATGTTGAAATTATTTCGTCATTCGAGGGGGAGAATAATAATACAAATGACAAAGATTCTCAATCAGAATTTGAAGAAGAAATAAATGTTGAATTGGATCCTGCGTACGATCCAAATTATCATCCACTCGTAAAATGGACATGCGGTCATCCAAAAACTCAAGTAATTGGCGAATCATCTGAGGGAGTTCTTACACGCTCTCAATTGAAAGTGAAGCAAACTGCTTTATTCTCTCAAGTAGAATTCTGCAAGTTTAATTCGTATGTTTCCATGATTGAGCCGAAATCAGTGAATACTGCTCTTGATCAATCTGATTGGGTACAAGCTATGCAAGATGAACTCAATGAGTTTGAATGAAACCGAGTCTGGAGACTGATTCCCACACCAAAGGATGCATCTGTGGTTGGATTGAAATGAGTATTCTGAAACAAGATAGATAAAGAAGGGAACGTGATACGCAACAAGGCAAGGCTAGTATTTAAGGGTTATTGTCAGGAAGAAGGTATAGATTATGAAGAAACCTTCGCTCCTGTAGCAAGGTTAGAATCTGTTCGGATCTTTCTGGCATACGCTGCTCACAAGAATTTCGAAGTTTTTCAAATGGACGTCAAATGTGCGTTCTTGAATGGAGAACTAGAAGAGACAATGTACATTGAGCAATCACCTGGATTTGTGAACGAGAAGTATCCCAGTCATTGCTACATTCTGGACAAGGAAGTTTACGGTATGAAGCAAGCCCCGAGAGCCTGGTATGAAACACTAACTCGTTTTCTAAAAATTTCTAAATTCAAACAAAGTTCAGTTAACCCGACCTTCTTTCGTAAGAAAGTGGGTGAACACCTAATGATCATACAAATTTATGCCGACGAAATCATCTTCGGTTCCCTGAATCCTTGCTTAATGATTGGATTCCGGAAGTTGATGGAGACTAAGTTTAAGATGAGCTCAATGGGTCTGATTAACTTTTTCCTTGGACTGAACATAAGATAGGGACCCGAAGGCATATTAATCAATCATGAGGGTTACACAAATACACTATTGGCGACATTCGGGATGATGGGAGATTCTAAAGTAAAGGTTCGAATGGCATTTGGAACGAAGCTGACACCATCTCTGGAGAAACCAACTGCTGATATGACACTCTATCGTCAAATGATAGGGTCTCTAATGTATCTAATAGCTTCTAGACGAGATATTATATTTTCCGTTTGCTACTGTGCCAGGTTCCAAGCTAATCCACGTGAACCTCATATGGTGGTTGTGAAAAATATCTTCAGGTATTTGAAGCGAACCTCGTCTCTTGCTCTTTGGTACCCAACGAAATCTAGATTCTTTGTTCAAGCATACTCTGATGTCGATCTTGGAGGATGTGGTTTAGACCGAAAGATCACAACTGGTGGGTGCCAATTCCTTGATGGAAAACTCGTTAGATGGCAATCCAAGAAGCAAACACGCGTGTCTCTTTCTACGGCCGAAGCTAAATACATCGCAGCAGCGTCTTGCGCTTCTCAGGTTATATGGATACAAAGTCAACTTAGAGACTATGGCCTAAACTTGAAGAAGATTCCTCTCTACTGTGACTCAGAAAGCGCTATTCGGATATGTCAGAACCTAGTGCAACACTCCAAAACGAAACATATAGCACTAAAATACCACTTCATCAAGGATCATGTTGAAGATGGTAATGTAGAAATCCACTTTGTTCGATCTGCTGATCAATTAGCTTACATTTTCACAAAAGCCTTACCTGAAGTAAGTTTTAATAAAATTCTCCAAGGCTTAGGAATGATGGAAACTGAATCATTACCAAAACTCTGTTCGCCTCATTAAAAATAGAACAAGCGAAATAGAGCGAACGCTTGGTCTATTTCGGTTCCTGATTTGTCGGAAACCGAAATGAACCGAACGCTCGGTCCATTTCGCTTCATCACTCCAAAGGCGAAGTTTTTGTTGTATACTATATATATATTATGTATATCTTTTCTCACTTTATTTTATGTTTTTCATTTATTTTCATAATATCCAAAAATATTTTATTTTATGTTTACTTTTATTCCCTTTCTTTTCACAAAATCAAAATACCAAAAATAACACACTGAAAGGACTCATGGACGACTTCTACTGATGGAGCTGGGGCATATATAACTCTCTTTATCTTTGTAGTAGCTAAGCGTCCCTAGAAGCATGCTGTTGCATGCTGACTAAAAGCCTCAAAGACTTCAAGTGAAGCCTTACTGATTCAATATATACAAATCGATTCTTCCCAACCAGGCTGATAAAATCACTTAAGTCATTAGCTACCTCACTCCTCTCATAATTAGTCAAGAGTTATCTGCTTGGTCACTTTCGCATAGCAGAGTTACTTTCGGTTCTTTAACCACCTCATCACTTTTCTCCATCTTATTTCATTTCATTCTTGTAACCCTTGAGACTCTCAGTGTTCACCACTGAGGTTTATGGTTACACTTCTTTATTAATGATATTAGTTTCATTTCACCACATGCTAAGTGAAATCCAAAATCCAATACCTACAAAGAATTGATGGTGAACAATCAAATGTTCTAGTTTTCACCCAAGTCTTAACGAAACCAATTTAGTGGGAAGTACCAAGAAATCTCTTTTTATTTTTGAGCTATCTTTACAAAATGGTCTTATACCAAGACTTTTCTACCCAAAGGATCCAATTTACTTTTGTTTTTGAGATTTCTACAACACCACCAAGTCAATGAAAAATGATCAGTCCTACTTGTTTTATAGGCCTCATTGGTCTCACAAGTACTTCATCCCACTTTCGGTCTTATATCAAGCTCCATAGTGTGGTTGAAGCGAAAGCCACCTTAATAACCTTTTAATTAAAAGATGCCTTTCAATGTTTCTTAATAAGCATTTGATCGTATTTTAACGGGAAACCACATAGACACTTCTAAGTCTCTCTTGACTTTGAAGGAAGAGATTCGTGCCTGGGATCCACTGTTTCATTGGCACACTCTTGCACGAAGATCTTTACGATTTTCCACAAGTCTTGATCGTGGTACTAATGGCTCTTTATCAGTGATACAGTTCGGTTCGATATGCTGTGATGGTACACAATGTTAGGAGCGAATGCTATTTAATATGAAGCGAAAGGGTGTCTCGACGAGAATTTGAATCATTTCAAAATTGAAGAGAAGATGAAAGGATAAGTATTTACAGGGGCACGAATTTGAATTGTTTCCTTTTTCACGCCGCCTGACACGCTTGACACACTTTTCGAGGTAACAGTTGTCAAATCGTGCTTTTTCAGGCGTCAAGTCAGAGGATTGTACACTCATTACTCCAGATCTCTCTCTCTAATGCTAATCGTATAAAGAGGTTTCTCACCTCACTTTTACACCTTTACCACTTACGCAAATCCTCTCGAGCATCAAAACTGCGATTTCTCTCCACTGTTCATCTTCTTATCTTCAAGCTTCATCAATGGCAGACTCATCCTCAGTTCATGAACAAAGCGCACAGTCCTCGCTTCTCACCATCAAGCCAAACCAAAACCTAATCATCGAACTCTCTCCTTTCCAGTATGATCCCTACATGCTTCAAGTGGTTGAATGCCTCAAATATTCACCACTTGTGGTTGCCCTAACCAAGGTAGAATCTGTTCCGATGTTACTACTTTCTCAAGTCTGTTTAACGGCGGTATACGATAATGTCAAGGAGAAAATTTTCTTTGAGATATTCAATCAAAAGACGTCGATTTCAAAAGCTAGGTTTTGCTTGTTGCTAAGGTTAACCGTCGACGACTCCATGATCAACCCAGATTCTATCACCACAACTCAACTCTTTACCATGTTTTATGATATGGGGCACACTGAAGTTCTTACCACAGTGATAAAATTCAAGAAATTATGTCTTCCTCCATAGCAAAATGGTTGTTTTACTCTCCTCTTTAAGGGTTTATCGGAGAGGGTTGTAAGGTTTGATGGGGCAAGCAAGGCGTTCATGACTATCCTCTACGGTCTGTACTATGGGGTCAACATGGACTTTGGGTCTATTCTATGGACTCAACTGGTTCAAAGCCTCAACTCAGCTTCTCACTATTCTGAAATCTCTTGTGGTAGGTTTTGGACCCTAGTTACTCAGTGGGCGATTGAGAAGTTCCAAATTCCAACAATAGCAGTCTCGTTGATGTCGTCAATCGTTACTTTTCACACGACAAAAATAATTGTTTCTGATCCAACAAAGTTTCTATTCATTGGTTCGGTTCCTGAATCCATGTACAAGTGTGTTTTTGGGGAAAGCAAGCTGATGAATGAGTACAAGAAGCTTCTTCCTACGGGACCGAGGCAGCTCACTCATGAAATGCAAAGCTCGTTGGAAGATTCTGATAAACCAGCAAAATGAGGGAAGAAGATTGAACGAAAAAAAAGGAAGGACCCTCTTCTAAAATTGCTACACCCAAGAAGCAAAAATCTGAACAAGCAGCTCCTTCCGCTCCTAAGAAGCGAAAGATCAAGAAGAAGGCACACAAGCCGAAGGCTCCTTCTTCAAGTGATTATGAATATGTTCCATCTGACCAACAACCCGAACCAGAGCCCAGCAATGATGAAGCTTCTCAACATGAGAGTTCGCTCAGAGGAAATTCGCCTCCTCCTTCACCGGCTCATCAAGGTAACTAAACTTCACCTCCTTCTTCTCCTACACACTCTATTCCTATTACCATTGCTCCGTGCCCTCCTCCTATCTCCTCTTCAATTGTAACTTCTATACCAATCCCAACACCCTTGCTCACCCAAGTTACCACCACCACTACTTCTACAACCGAACCTCAATTTCGTGTCAACGTATCTGATACGGTGGCACCTACTTCTAGAACTGACACCCCAATTACCTCTAAATCTCAATCTCCACCTCACTCACATGAAACTGACACCGTTCTCGGCGGAGCAGAAATGGAGTTTGACTCCATCTACTACAGCCCTTGTAGAGTTCAGAGCGACGATGATGATGATGTTCCTGTAACGAAGAGGCATTTAAGGGATCTTAATGAGAAGCTTGACAAGTTACTCTCTTCTTCCTCTCAAACTCCAAATGAAACTTACTCTGAAGTTGCTATCAAGGAAATGTTGGCAACTTTTGTAAGGAACATGATGTTGGGTTTTAAGCATTCTAACACTCCTAAGTGTACATGCAACCCTAAATACCTTGGATCTATGTTTTCTCTATTATACATGTAAGTACATACCTCTTGATGTAGCTTGACTCCATGAAGCTCGAGAGCCTAGTGCCCCAAGTGTGACACCTCAAATGGTTCACACAACATCACCAACACATGGAATAACCATGAGAAGTTCATGCTCAAATCGGCTAGCCCTCATATATGTGTCACTTGTGCCGATTTCTTGAGCCAAAGGGGTCCTTATATAGTATACACATTAGGGTTACACCATGTAACCCATGACTTTACCCATTCCTTATGATCCATGGGTTCTAACCTCCATGGAGTATCCATGGGTCACCACATGGGTTAAACCCAACATAAGGAATCTTGGATCATAAGGCCACATATATAAGAATGAATGATTTACACAATCAATCCCCATATATTTAATTAGTCTCTTTTGATCACTAAATTAAGTCCAAATTTATTCTTGATCAATACTAATTACATAACATGATTTCATATTAATATATTAGAACTTATAATATATTAATATGTCACAAATGTCCTCTTCTCACAAACGGTCTATCCAAATGTTCCGATGCCATGCAACCCAAATGGACCATGCCGAGTCGGGTCAAGTACTTACCAATTATAGTTATGGACTTAGACACCAATCCAACACATGACTCATCCATTTCCAACGCCGCCAAATCCATTGAAGCTTCCACTTCTTTTTTCCAGAAAGAAAAAATTGCTATTGAAGAATCCACATCATATTGCAAGAAGGAGACCGAAAATGTCGAAAAACTAATCTCTGATGCTAATGTGTTTTTGGATTCTCTTCAGGGTGCTGCATAAAAGAACGCTCAAACAGTTACTGCCCCTGTTGACAATCTTACCAGCTCGCTTCAAGCTGAGAAGAAGCACTTTGAAGAAGCCCGCTAAAGTCTCAAGTCTGACAACACAGAGGTTCAAACAACGATCCATGCCCGTCTTGATAATCTCCAAGCTGATCTTGCCATGGAAAACAAAGTCATGGATGATCTTGCTCACAAAACCACGAAGGTCAAGACTCGGGCTCTGAAGCTCACTCAGGCGCTAAAAGAAATTGATGATCTCAAGACTGAGCGAGCTATTATCAAAAGCAACGTTGGTGATGTGCACTCTCTTCTCTTGAATCTCCTGGAAGCTCACGATTCAGTCCTTACTATCACCGTTCGAGGACACTTGTCTAAAAAGCTAAGACCGGATCTTGACACACTGAGTTGTATTGAAGGTGTTCCGGAGACTGTTTTCCCTCCGAAACAAGGGGGAGAAGAAAGTTAGGGTCAACCACAACAACCTCCATCAAGCAAACCTCTAAAAAGCAAACGTACTTCACAACCGAAAGTCACCACTGAATCGAAGGGTAATGAAGCTTCTGGTTCTGGTGTGAAGGACAAAGGCAAAAATATTATCGGTGATAATGATGAAGAAGGAACCAAAGAAGAAATCGAAATCGGTGATGATGATGAAGGAAAAACCGAAGGAAATGCTCTTAAAAGAAAGCAAAATATTCAAGATCTTGAAGAAAAGCTTCGCAAAGCAGAAGAAGACGGAGAGAGGGATAGAAAACTGAAAGAAGTGAACGATGCATTAGAACGTAGAAAATCTCTATTTCCTCTGTGGTTGTTGGATAAATTGATAAAAGAAGCTATCGAGTCTCCCAACACTTATTGGCTCGAACCTGTTCTCTCGTTTGATCGTGAGAATTCCAAAGATTTTCAATTCAACATGCCGATCACCCAATAGGTGTTTATCTTTCATTGCTTTGAAACAACATCCCCTCTCCTGACCTGAAGGTTGATCGAGATCTAATTGAATAGTATCTTGCGTTCTCTCAACCGCAATACTTGACTTGGAGTAAACAAAGGATCACAACAATCAAGGTATTGAAACCAACTTCAACAGAGAAGTTTATTAATGTGAAATTCAAGGTGACCCGAGTCTCAGACAGTTCGGTTCATATGATCTCTCTTGCAGATTTGCCAAATTTAAACCGTCATGATTGGATCCTCCTGAACAACATCTTGCTGACTGATCAACAACAATACGAGCCCATCATCGATCACATCAAGTGAATGTTGGTGTGCTACATTCTTGAAGTGGCCAAGATGGATCAGGAGATCGCCTTTGCCTTGTGAAAGAAGCCTACAATCAAACCAATTGGCAAGGCAAGCGATGTCAATGTGATGCAGATGGGTAAGATCGACTCGAAATATCATACTGTCATGTTCACCAGTGCCGAAGGACAAAAGTGCATGTTCTCTCCTGAAGACAAACACCTGTTTTCCACTTCTTGTCTGGAGAACATTCTTGACATCATTTATAGGTGTAATCAGAACAGTGAAGCTGATAAGAAGATGTTTTCGGATATGTTTCGGTGGTACATTGACTTTCGTCAAACTATACTCGCCATCATACCGATTTTGTTCAAGACTTTGAAGAAATCCACCTTACTCAACCAAAATGATCTCTCGCCTCAATTGACACAAAGGGGGAGATTGTTGAGTCTAGGGGTTGCGCCATTGGGCTTTGTTAGTTAGGCCAATATTGTCATGGTATGGGCCTGTCCATCCATTTTTTTGTTACTAGGGTTTAGTATTTATGGTGCATGCATGCATCGTCTTTTGTACGCTTTTTGATAATTATCTTATTGATTCCACTATAACCCTAGCACACTGTAACAACCCAGTTTTCAAGACCAAAAATTTCTTTTCATTAACTAACTCATAGAAAAACATTCGTAAGAAAATACTGTGAAATCACAACATCTGATGAAATAATGAATCATTTCTGTAAACCCAAGTCACAAAATAAAAACATGTAAGAGTACAATCCCAAAATATCCGTTGTGCGGAAAACAATGAGTGTGTGTATGATGTGCCGCTACCATGCCAACTCCTTCCCCTTCGCTGAAGAGGTACCTGAAACCAAAACAGTAACTGGAAGCACGAAGCTTAGTAAGATTCCCCCATAATACCACATACCATGCACATATAGTGGATAACTAGGAGATATGGGCCTCGCCCACACTCATGGAGATACGGGCCTAGCCCACACTCCGTTAGCTGGGAGATATGAGCCTGACCCACACTCCGCTGTCTCTGAGATACGGGCCTCGCCCACACTCAGCTACTAAACCATAGCATACATGTATCACACAGATCACAAGTATAAGCAATTCTATCAAACAAGCCTATATCATAATCAAACTCAACTATGAGATGAGGGCTCTGCCCACACTCCAATACTAACGTATCACCGATACGGGCCGGCTTAGTGCCTTAGACCCATTTCTACTGGAAGGAAACTCACCTCGTAAGACTGACTGGTGGAAAGCTGTTCGGGAAGTCTCTGACCGTTGCCACTCCGGAAATCTTCCGGCTATAATCCCCATAAAACACTCAGCCACAATCCGATATCTACTCTTAGGGTAAAATGACTATTTTACCCCTACCCAGGACCAAGTCAAATTCAAAGTCAACTTCTAGTTGACCCGACTCGCCGAGTTAGGCAGCCAACTCGTCGAGTACTTGTCTCTTCAACCGTCCTCATCCACGTCCCTACTCGTTGAGTTTAACATCGACTCGACGAGTTCTCCTTCTAACACAACCTCGGATGAACCTTCATCCGACTCGCCGAGCGGTATGAACACTCGTCGAGTCCATCGTCATCCTATGAATACGTCCTGACCTCGACTCGCCGAGTTGTATAAACAACTCATCGAGTTCATCTTCAAGGGTTTGGAGATTGCCTTGGACTCGTCGAGTCTGTTCTAGTGCTCGCCGAGTCCTATGAACTCCAGGTCTAAAACTAAGTCCAATGCATTGGGTCACTCTTCCTGTCCTGCTACAACCCTTCTAACACCCAACTGAGTTCTTTTGACCCTCAAAGATATGGGACTCAAAGCCTTGGACTCTTCGAGTCCCAAGAATGGACTCGCCGAGTTGGTCACATCCACACCCTAAATCCTCAATTTCTGATGTACAACTCATGACCAAAAGATAGATCTAGGCTCCTACAATCGTTCTAGCATGTAAAGTTACAAACTTTACGTGCATGCATGGGACTTTGAGTCCAAAAGGTCATAAAACAAGCTCTTGGGTTGCATGGAGTCTTTCTTGGGTGTAAAAGCATCCACTTTCTGCCATGTGACCCCTCTGAGGACCTAGATCCGAAACCCTGTCCCCAACCATGCTTGCATCCATGGTTGGCTACCTAAAATGGCTTATAAAAGCCCTAAATCTCCATAAAATAGGATGTAGCAAATGAACAAGCAAGTTAGCAACTTTATACCTTCTGAGGACTAGAAATGAAGCACAAACTCGAACCCCTCTGGTCTCCTCTTGTTTCCACAAGCTCTTCTCCTTCCTTCTTAAGACTACTAACACCAAATTTCACCAAAATGACTTAGATTCCTTCAACAACGGTTAGGGTTTTCTATAGAGGGTTTCGGGGAGCATAAAGGGACGATGGAGGCTATATAAGGTTGTTTAAATAGGGTGAAAACCCTCATATTAGGGTTTTGTCCAGACAGAGCCTACTCGTCGATTCCGGGACCCGACTCGACGATTCCATCACTTAAATCCCGCGTCTCATCCCGCTTCTATTCAGCGAGTTGGGCCTTCAACTTGCCGAGTCCCAAGCCAAAAATGCAAAATTACTTAAATAAAATACATACCAGGAAACAGGTGCTACACACACCTCTACATTAGAAGTTCTTCATCGAGCTCTTCTGAGGTGTTGCAGTTTTAATCATTCAACATCTGTTTGATTCATTGTGTGTTCCTTCTTTGTTTACTTTTTGTTTTACTTGTTAAGAATCTAAACGATATTAAAAGAGTTTTTCAACTCATCATTTAGTATTATCAACCAAGCTTCAAGGGGAAGCTACCATTTTCCTCATCCCTGATCTACACTCCATCTCTCTAACCTCTAAAAAACTTTCTTCTTCGTTTTTATTCTCCGATGGATTTCCAAGAAGCATACCGAAGGTGTGTTGGTCCTCCGATCACGGGAAAGAAAGTTGCAACCCCTAGTCCTTATTTTTCCATATACATTGAATAACCAAAGACACCCACTACCCGGTACTACTACTGCCCTCCATCCTCTTGATTTGAAGTTACCAACGACGAGAAAGAAACCCACAAAAGGGTCTTGTCAGAGAGAACTGTTTCCCTCTGTTGCACCCACCGAGACCACCAACAGCCCTGTTATTTCCGTTTCCCTTTCCTTATTTGATATAGTCAAACACCAAGGGTGCTCCCATTGGACGGATTAAGCAACCTTGAGCCTCCCCTGATTTCTCTATCGCTCCCTGATCAGATGAAGACGGAGACCTGTTCCCTTGATTCTCAACCGGTGACGAAGGTTAAACTAATGAAGAGGCGCTGGCGAGTGACTATTTTTCTCCCTGGCTCATGATTTCAAGTGCCACCTCCGTTGCCATCGTTGCTCACCATTGTCGCTGCTGTGGAGTCCTATCCACCACCGCCATCACCGAGCTGCTACTTCTCAGTTACCGCAACCATCACCTATCATTGTGATTTTCGACCACCACCGTTGTATTTTTGTTTCTCGATACTAATCAGGTAGCCATGGGATAGAAATGGGTCTTGTGCTTTCCCGTTCGCGATCTGTAAACGAGTCAGGGGAAGACGACCTTGTGCAAACTTCATATCGTTTTATTTAGTTGTAGCCTAGAGTTTTTGATACTTACAACTCTAGTCCCTCATTTAAGTTCCATAAGAAACATTTACATAGATGTAGCGCGTAAACGAGCAACAAGCTGTGCCGCATCTCCTTTTTTGGTGGAAAAACTAATTCTTTTAAAAACAACATCTATAGAGCTTGGAGTCATAACATTACTATGCATGACCCATTGGACTCTAATGAGTAGCTCCACATCTTCTGGCGCAAGGAAACCAAAAGTATCAAATGCAAAAGGGTATAAACATGTGTTGATTTTCCATGCACGCTTTCTCATGTTTTGCCACTTTGCTTGATGCAGCTTTTAAAGCAGCTTGCCCCACAGTAAAAACTCCATTCCTCAAGCCCACAAGAGGGGAAACCCCTTGTTAGATCCATGCATGCATGTTTTCCTCCAGCCCATCCAAATACTAAACATCAGCTGGTCTAAGTGTTGATCTTCCTTCAAATAGGTCAGTCAGAAAGTTCAGAGGTGCCTCTTTCTTGGCAGAAACCCCAGCGCGCCTAAATATGTCGAAAAGAACATCCCTAACTAGATTATGTAGGTACTTAAAACCCGGGAGCTCTTTACAATGAATTGCATGCTCCACGAAGGATTCCAAGCATGACTTGTGACAAAAGGGCAAGTCTCTTCAGTCGGAAACAAGGGGATCATAAGGCCATACTTAAGGATGGCATGATACTCCACTGGCGACATATGTGTAACATCCGGATTCCCAGGTATCTTATTTTAAGTATTTATCTTGATTTTTAAGGAGGGACTCGGTGAGTAGGCGCTCAGACTCGCCGAGTAGGATCGCGAATTCTTGTCTGGATTAATGATCGGACTCGACGAGTCGATGCGTGGACGCGCCGAGTCTGCGCTGTAAAGTGAAACCCTAAATCTCAGGGCCTGAGCCTTATTTAAAGGCTCTTATGTCTGTCATTTGCGGCCACTACTCCCCTGTGAAAACCCTAGAGAGAAAAGAGAGCTTAGAGAGCATTTTGGAGGCTAATTCTTCATCCTTTGGTGTGATCTTGCAAGAAGGAGTGGGAAAATCCAAGCTAGACCGATTGTGGATTTCATGTTTTGAGGTACAAGTTCCTTCCCATTTCGTGTATTTGATAGATTCCTTGAATCTAGGGTTTCCTTTACACAATTTTGAGTTAGATTGTGAAGCATATGAGGTCCCTTTGGGTATAGATGATAGATTTGGACCTTAAGAGGTCCAAAAGGCCCCAAGCTTCCAGCTTTATGAGGTTTCATGTGAGCCTTGAGAGTAGAACCCCGTTTTAAAGGTTATTTCTCCATTTTTGGTCTTATAAGCATTGCATGAACGTAAAGTTTGAACCTTTACGTGACTTTCGAGTGTTAGAAGGTTAGATCTACTGGTTGGTGAAGCAGATCTGACCTCAAAAGATCGTTTGAGTGTTTTCATGGGAGGAACTCGCCGAGCCCATAAGGGACTCGACGAGTCGAGTCGGGTTGCCCCGCGATTTGCGACCTGTGATAACCCGTTGAGTGTAGGGTTGAGTCAGCGAGGTGAGTGAGGACCAGGGGTGAAGAGGACATGCATGTACTCGCCGAGTCACATGAGTGCACTCGACGAGCCTGGTCAAAGTTTGACCGTTGACTTTTGTTGACTTTTAGGGTTTGGTTAATGTTAGGGTCTTTGAGCCATGAGAGGGGTAAAATGGTCTTTTACCCTTCTGAGAGTGCTAAGAGAGAGATTAGTCAAGCCTTGATGATTGTATTGATTAGAGTGCTTATTCCATGTGATTAGGTGGGGGCTAGACCAGATTTTACCGAGTTCGAGATTTACCGAGTTACCCGAGGTGAGTCTTCTCACTATACTTTACCTAGAGTGGTAATTAGAGTTATATGACAGAGTATCGTATATGCTCTTTATGTGATTGTGATACACTGCATTATTTCTATGTGATTCATGTTGTGTATGTTCCAGAGTTTCAAAGTTAGAACCAGAAGGTTTACAGAGTTAGAACCGGAAGGTTCACAGAGTTAGGACCAGAGGGTCCATAGGGTTAGGATCGAAGGCTCCATAGAGTTATAGCCTCAAGTGGCTATTATGTGTTATATGTGGTATTTTGGGGAACTCACCAAGCATTTATGCTTACAGTGTTGTGTTATGTGTTTCAGGTACCAGTGAGGATCGCGGGAAGGCGCCGACATGATCAGTACACACATGAGGAGTTTTATACATTATGATCTTGTGGTTGTGTTTCTATGGATTGATATGTGATACAATGAAAATTTTATAATATTTGAAAGTATGTTTTTGAAAATGTGAAAAATTGTTTAAAATTTCGGTGTTACAAGTTGGTATCAGAGACTTGGTTTGAGGGATTCAGATGCACCTTTGAGCGCATTTGAACTCAAACTGAGGATTTGAGGAATTTTTTGAAATAAAACAAAAAATTTCTAAAAGAGTAAAAAGGTTTTGAAAAGAGCAGAGCAGAGTAGTGTGTACGATCAGCCAACGCCCGAACGGTGATTTCCCAAAATACCCTTATATTATGTGTTATGAGATATGAGATAATATGTTATGCATGCTAGAGTAGGCTAGGTATTCTTATTAGGACTAGAGTGGTCTGATTTGTGATGCCTTAGCCTAGGGGTTTTGCTTCTAGGAGATGCTTGAGAGTGAGTAGATAGCAGCGAGGAGCTTATGAGAGATCTGCTAGAGAGTAGACTATGCATAGTGAGAGTAGAGTACTTTGGATTTGGAATCCTAGCAGGAGGACTTAGGGTGAATACTGATTCGGTGTGGACGGTAGTATTGGGCGCGTACTACTGAAGACACCGGATCAGTGCTCAGCCCAAGTAAGAATCCTTAGGGTACTAGGGATCGAGTAGGAATGGGATATCGACTTTGTGTACACTCGAGTGAGTCTCTGATATTTTGTGTTGTATTTCAGAGAGACATCATGGTTGGGACGCGTCACACACCTGAGAGTAGTGGTGTTAGTAATGAGGAGATCCGTAGATTTATTCATGAGGCGGTGGTTGTTGCCATCTGAGCCGAGATACTAGAGATGTGTGGGTCTATCAAGACCCCCTGATCGAGATTTTTGACAAGTGTTAATGTTGTTGTTGCTGCAGCCACTTCAGTCGTCGCTGCTGCGAGGCCGCAAAGGGGTGACTCGTTGTTGTACCGAGAGTTCAGCAACATGAAGCCACCAGAGTTTGACGGGATGCACGATCCGATCACTGCGATGAGATGGATTTCTGATATTGAGGGATGCTTCTATACGTGTTCTTGTCTGGAGCATCTGAGAGTTCGGTTCGCGCTTAACTAGCTTTGCTTGGGAGTGAAGGACTGGTGGAAGTTTGTTACAACGCACTAATCCTCTGCAGAGCTTGCCGCGGTGACCTGGGAGAGGTTCATCGCTATGTTTCGTGATGAGTACGTTCCCCCGGTGGAAAGGGAACGTTTGGCCCAGGAGTTCTTGACCCTCAAGTAGGGTACCGAGTCTGTTACAGTGATCACCAGGATGTTCCATGAGAGGGCGATGTTCTGCCCTAAGCACGTGTCTTCCGAGTAGGCACGCATGAGTTGGTATTTGAGCATTTTGAGGAGAGACATCCGCGAGTTCATGGCGTACTCATCGTACCAGACATTTGTCGAGATTCAGGCAAATGCTCGGAAGAGGGAGATTGAGCTCGAGACTCAGGCCAGGGAGGAGGCGGAGTCTCAGGGGAGGGATCGATGACCGACACAGTCCCAGCAGGCAGCCAAGCGGGCCAAGCCCGCTGATTCGAAATCAGGGAACTAGAAGAACCGCACTTGTGGCAAGTGCGGCAAGAGTCATGAGGGGGTTTGCAGAGCAGGGTCTTGCTACAAGTGTGGCAAGGAGGGGCACATGGCCAAGGATTGCCCCAAGGGGTTTGGAGTCTGTTTTCACTACAACCAGACCGAACACCGGAAGGCCGAGTGTCCGCAGTTGTGGGGGTCAGCCCCGGGAGCATCTTAAGGATCTGCCTCTACTGCCGTTCGAGCTGCAAAGAGTCAGCCAGTGAAGGCCGAGGCGCCAAAGGCTCGCGGGAGAGCCTTCTAGTTGACAGCGAAGGAGGTTCGCGCAACGCCGGATGTGGTGGCTGGTATGTATTCTTTCATCTATTTATTTTGAGTTTGTGGTGTTATTCTTATATTATCATATGCGTAGGTACATTTCTTGTGAGCTCTGTACATGCTTTAGTGTTATTTGACTCGGGTGCGAGTCGGTCTTTTGTGTCGTTAGCCTTTAGTCAGCACATCAGTATCTGTCGAGAGGCGTTGAGTCGACCTTTATGAGTTTCCATAGCTGACGAGAGAGCGATGTATGCCACTGATGTGGGATGTGTACCCAAGATCTTCGGCATTGAGTTTTTGATTGATTTGGTCTCGATTGCGATGGGAGATGTCTGTGTCATCGTGGGCATGGACTGGTTGAGCAGGTTTGGAGCGGTTATCGACTGCGAGCGGCAGCTGGTGACCATATGAGACCCCAGTGGGGGAGTTCTTATGGTTTATGGCGAGGGTACCCGTTCTGGTTCAGCATTTTGTTTGGCCGCTAGAGCTAGGCATGCAGCAAGGCTGTAGTGGGTTTGTGGCTTATGTGGTGGATACGAGAGTAGATGCATAGAGACCGAGGTCGGTCGATGAGGTCCCGATAGTGCATGAGTTCCCAGACATTTTCCTTGAGGAGTTGTCGGGAATGCCTCCCGAGAGGCAGGTGGAGTTCCGTATCGATTTGGTTCCGGGGGCAGCGCCCTATCACCTTGCGCCACTAGAGATGCAGGAGTTATCCTCACAGCTACAGGAGCTACTAGGGAAGGGGTTTATTCGGCCGAGTAGCTCATCGTGGGGAGCGTCGATCCTTTTTGTCAAGAAAAAGGATGGTTCACACCGGATGTGCATTGATTACCGGGAGTTGAACAAGCTGACGGTCAAGAACTGTTAGCCCTTACCGAGGATCGACGATTTGTTCGATCAGTTACAGGGAGCGTCTTGGTTCTCCAAGATTGATCTGAGGTTTGGATATCATCAGATGAGAGTGGGTGAGGAGGATATCCAGAAGACAACATTCAGGACTCGTTATGGGCATTACGAGTTCGTGGTGATGCCTTTCGGGCTCACCAACGCACCGATGACATTCATGGATCTCATGAACAGGGTGTGCAGGCCGATGTTGGATCGTTCGGTGATCGTGTTCATTGATGACATATTGGTGTATTCGAGATCCGTAGAGAAACATGAGGAGCATTTGAGGGAGATCCTCGGAGTTCTGAGAGGCTTTACGCCAAATTCTCCAAGTGTGATTTCTGGTTACGAGAGGTCCAGTTCTTAGGACACCTCGTTAACTAGAATGGGATATTGGTCGATCTGGCCAAGATTGAGGTCGTGATGAGTTGGGAGGTGCCGAGACCCCCTTCAGAGATTAGGATTTTTCTAGGGTTGTCGGGTTATTATCGAAGATTTATCAAGGATTTCTCCAAGATTGTTGTTTCTCTCACCAGGTTGACCCGGAAGGGCGTGGCTTTCAGTTGGGGCCTGGAGCAGCAGGCCTCATTCGAGACACTTCGCTAGAGATTATGCGAAGCCCCAATGTTAGCCCTTCCGGAGGGGATGGAGGAGTTTTTGGTATATTGTGACGCGTCGATATAGGGATAGGGCGCAATGCTTATGCAGAGAGAGCATGTGATAGCATACGCATCGAGACAACTGAAGCCTCATGAGACGAGGTATCCTACTCACGATCTAGTGTTGGGGGCTATGGTGTTCTCCCTCAAGATCTGGCGTCACTATTTGTATGGGGTTCAGTGTACCATATACAAGGACCACAAGTGCTTGAAGTATCTGATGGATCAGCCCAACTTGAACATGCGCCAGAGGAGATGGTTGGATGTGGTAAAGGATTATGAGTGCCAGATCCTGTACCACCCGGACAAGACTAACGTTGTGGCTGATGCCTTAAGTCATAAGGTAGAGAGTGTCCCGATACAGGATGTTTGTATGAGGTTGACAGTGATGACTCCGGTGTTGGACACCATTCGGGAGGCCCAGGTAGAGGCCATTAGATCGGAGAACCGCAAGAGAGAACGGGTGATCGGGCAAGTATCTGAGTTCATTGCCAATAGCCGAGAACTTATGACCTTCTGGGGCCAAATTTGGGTGCCATTTGAGGGCGAGGCACGTACCATTTTGATAGAGGAGGCGCACAGGTTGAGGTTTTCGATCCATCCTAGGGCCACTAAGATGTATTTGGATCTGAAGAAAGATTATTGGTGGCCCTGTATGAAGAGGGATGTAGCATGGTTTGTTGAGAGGTGCTTGACTTGTCGCAGGGTTAAGGCCGAGCACCAGCATCCACATGGCAAGTTGCAGCCACTTGAGGTTCCCCAATGGAAGTGGGAACAGATTTCTATGGATTTCATCACCAAATTGCCGAGGACCGCAAGGGGTGTCGATGCAATTTGGGTGATCGTCGACCCCTGATGAAGAGCACTCACTTTCTTGCTATCAGTGAGAGCTCTTCTACAGAGAGGCTGGCAGAGTTGTATGTGAGGGAGGCGGTATCCCGACATGGAGTGCCAATATCGATTGTGTCAGATCAGGATGTAAGTTTCACTTCCAAGTTCTGGAAGAAGTTCCATGAGGAGTTGAGCACGAGGCTGCATTACAGTACTGCTTACCACCCTCAGACGCTCGAGGACATGCTTCGGGCATGTGTGTTGGACTTCGGAGGGAGTTGGGATACGTATTTGCCGTTGGCTGAGTTTTCCTATAACAACAGTCACCATTCGAGCATTGGTATGCCTCCCTTCGAGTTGTTGTATGGGAGGAGGTGTCGGACAACCATCTATTGGGGAGAGGTAGGGCAGTGAGTGATGGGCAGCACTGAGATAGTGCTTCAGATGACGGAGCAGATACAACAGGTCAGGCAGAGGTTTTTGACAGCTCAGAGTCGCCAGAAGAGTTATGCGGATAGGCGACGATCCGAGCTCGAGTTTCAGGTTGGAGACTTTGTACTCCTGAAAGTGTCTCCTTGGAAGGGAGTGATTCGATTTAGGAAGAGGGGCAAGCTGGGGCCCCGGTATATTGGGTCGTTCAGGGTGACCGAAAGGGTGGGCAGGGCAGCATATCGGTTGGAGATACCTACGGAGTTGATTCAGATACATGATACCTTCCACGTGTCTTGCTGAGGAAGTGTATAGCTGATAACTCGGCGGTGGTACCATTGGAGGATATTCAGGTGGATGCGAGCCTGAATTATGTTGAGAACCAATCGTGTTGGTGGATCAGAAGATCAAGGTTTTGAGAAACAAGGAAGTGCCACTGGTTCTGGTTCAGTGGCGGCATCGAAAAGGGTCCGAGCTGACCTGGGAGCCGGAGGAAGAGATGCGGAAGCTTCAGCCAGAGTTGTTTGTAGAATGAGACTTCGAGGGCGAAGTCTAATTCTAGTGGGGTAGAATTGTAACATCCAGATTCCCAGGTATCTTATTTTAAGTATTGATGTGTGTTACGAACTAGTTTTAATCCTACTTATAAAATTTAAATTAATCACACAAAAGGCAGTGGACTTGTCTATTGGTGGTATAGTTCTAGTAAGCAGGGTATCGAACTCAAGGAACGGCAATTTAAACTAATTACTAAAATTATCTAATAGCAACTAACAAATAATAAAAGAGAGGGTTTCTCTAGTTTTACAAGACTAGAAACTTACTAACTAATACTTAAACTAATTAACTAAACACTTGACAAGCAAAGATTCGACTAAATTCAATTACGAAGGAGACTTCTGTTTAGGTTCACATCAATTGATCCTATGGTTGATTTTATGGTAATAGTGCAATGGATTCATTCTTCTATTGGCTACCGATTCAGGTGATTAAGTTCACATTCGCTACACTAATCCTTAGAAAACAAGCTAACTCAAACAGTGGCCAGTTGTCTAAATTAATTCAATTCCCTAGGTTATTTATTCGGGTTAATTAAGACTTGTAATGGTTAACTAATTTGGTCCTTTAGTTAACCTCTTATTGATGGTTCATCACACAAGCTCACACATAAATTTACCAATTTTCTTATTAATTCTGGTTTCGCATTCGCTAATCCTAGTCATATAATAAAGTGTTCACATAAATTATACGAAGTAAACAATTAAGAGATGTTCATGCAACTTAATTATCTTCCTATTAACAGAAAAATAGTTATCATTCACACATAAGGTTCTTTAATAAGCTTAAATTAACAAAATCACCCACATTAAACTAATCCTACCATAAATCAAACCATAGTCTCAACATTGTCTCCCCAAACAGAAGTTAAAAGGTTTTAGCTCATGATTGAGGCAATTGAAAGCATAAAAACGAAATCTATATGTCTATACATGATGAAAAACAATAGATTGAATTAAGAATAATGAAAATTGCCTTTAATCTCTTTCGGAATCGGATTTAGGGTTGGATCTTCGTTCTCTAGGTCTTCTTTGACTTTAATTCGCAGCTTTTCTCCCCAAGGATTCTCTGGATTTTTTTGTATCGATCTGAAAAGCCGTATTTATAAATTCGACCCGACTCGCCGAGTCCATGACCGACTCGTCGAGTCCATCACTTAATCCCCGTGTATGGAAAGTTAAGAATTCCTCAGCTTCACGAATCTTCATAGCGACTCGTCGAGTCAATGCTAGACTCGTCGAGTTCCTTCCATTTTTTGGTCTTTTCTTCTTTTGATCATTCCAAAACTTCCCGATGGTTGCTCCTGCTTCTTTTTGCTTTTGAGCATTCCTTTTGGACGGAAAACACAATTCAAACACTTTTAAGTATCTTTTGTCCATAATATGCAAATAAATAGCTAATAAATGATAAAAATCAATATTAAATAAAGGCTAAATATGCACATATCAAAATACCCCACACTTGACTTTTGCTTGCCCCCAAGCAAAACTGAAATTAAACATACTAATATTACATAGACAATCCGAATCTAACCTAGCCATTATGCCAAGACCGCAACGCATGCATTTGTGTCTAAATTTTTCCTAAGGAACCCCCTTAACCTAAATACTCACAATCCTCATAAACACTATCCCACTTTTTCTAAACAATGCTCATTTTATGCATCCCTCCGAATCTATCTGCAGAAAACCTCCCAGTCTCAAGGTGTTTTTGGTTGAGCAACCCAAGCATACATATTCTAAAAATTACAATTCTTCAACACCACTATGAAACTTTTGGAATTCTTCACTTTCTTGATAATTTGAACTTTGATTTCTTTAAATTCTTCAAAAATTTTCAACTTTTTGATTTTTGGGTATCTTCAACTTTTGAATTCTTGGAATTTTGATCTTTTGATCTTTACTTTAATTGCTCCAAAATTCTCACAACTTTTTCTTGTAATTCTCTTTTTTTTTACATGTAACTCACTTTTTTTTTCTTTTTCACTCAAAACTCTACATGCTTAAGCAAGGGCGCTCAACTTCAACATTTATTGAATAAGGATAATAATTTTCCTAGATACATTTCAAGTACACGATGCTAAACTTATTGCATTCCTCAAACTAAGCGAGGTTGTGTTTTTTCCCATGATTTCACTAGAATAAAGGAGGCCACAAATGCATTATAACGTGTATAAGCTCAACTAAACATTTGGGTCTTCATAGAATCATCAAACACAATACTAGCATGATTTCGTAATTGCTTTTACCAAAAAATTCTAAATTAGCCCTAGCATTTTTTATGCAAATTTTTTTCAAACTTTAACTAAAATTTCAATTAATGTAACCAACCCCCTACCCCACACTTAATTTATGCAATGTCCCCATTGCATATTATGCATGATAAAGAATAATAAAATAAAGAGAGAATTGGAACAAACTCCCCTGGAGTAGTAGTGGCGAGGTTGATCTTCTTCATGTTAAAGCTCCATCTTCAATTGACTTTAGACATGGGAACAGCTCATCCCTGCCTTGGGTGTCATGTCACGTGTGGTTGAAAGCGCCAAAAATGGAGGAAAAACTCTCGGAAATTTCTAGAAATGACTCTTCAAAATAAGAACCAAACGTCGTGGGATATAAGCATCAAGTCAATAGCGTAGTGGTGAAAGTCGTATCAACTCATCGAGTCAGTGGTCAGACTCGGCGAGTTGTAGCGGGAAAGTGCAGAAATCGCGGTTTTACTCATGGACTCGTCGAGTCAGTAGATGCACTCAGCGAGTCAGCCGATGGGTGAAAATACTTTGCTTCCTGCTCCAGGTCTGTTTGTATAGACTCCAATTACTTCAGATTCTAATACTCCTCTTCAGTAATAAGACTCATTGTAATGCTCCTTATGACTGGACTCAAACTTGGACTTAATTAACCCTTTCGCTTACACTTGAAACTCCTATAACTCTCGATACCTTTTAGACTTGACCCATTCCAAATTCTGAAAAGAAAACTAAAAACAACCCATGAGAACATAAATTAAATAAATCCTAACATACTTAATATTCAAACAACCAAAACCAAACAAATAAAAATAATAAATAGTTCAACAAAACACAAATAAAAAGAAACTACTCTTCATTTTTATGAACCATTAAAACTCATAAGTTACAAATTGAAGAGACTTGGAATAGTTTCAAATCTTACCCTCAAGTTTTGGAATTTGAAAAGTCTTACACTTTAATAATTTAATTCCAAATTAAACCTTAGATTTTTAAAAAGTTTAAAAATCAACACTTATACTATTATTATAATTTTATTAGATCGATATCTATAAGAATATGTCATTCTTACCATTAGTAGGCCTCATTCACGAAGCCGGTCTATAAGGGGGGTATAAGGTTACTACCAATAAAATGGCGTTTAATGGGTGTCCATTCTTACCCACCGCTTTCTTGACTGGTGGAGGGTCGTTAGCCGAAAAAGGTAGGATAGGATCTTAATCCTCATTAAAAGTATAATGAAATTATAAAGTAACTATACCTTATTAATTCCCAATGTTAGTTACTTTAGGAAAATGTTAATTTGATGCTAACCCATAAAATTACCAAGTCGTTAGTGGAGTGTGTGTGGTTAACCGACACACTAACAAGAACTAGTAAGTGTGGCAAGGGGTAACTTGACCTTATTATAGATCGGTGGAGCTGTGTAGCTAACCGGCACATCGATTAGGTGATAAAGTTAAGGGTACCAAGTCAATTTTTATGGTTATTCACACCTTGTTTGTGATCCTCGGCATCCCAGTCACAAACTTGAGAGGGCACAATCGAGATTCAAACATGCCATTGAAAGTTCAATGTATCTCAAAAGATCTAGGAGTTTCAAATCCAATTAAAAACTTAATTATATTTCGTTTTTTTGGTGGAAATTGGTAAATCGTCATTTACATACCTTCAACTATTTTATAATTTGGATTACGGCATCCCTCTTCCAGTTATAAATAGGTTGTCGGGTCCTAGCCTTAATATTTCATATTGGGTGTTATATTAAGGACTTTAAATCAACTAACTTGAATTTCTCCCATTATAGATGTCTAGTTTAGATAGCTATGGTCTTCCCAAATCTTTAGGAACAAGCTTCCTAATGAAGATGATATCCCAAATGGCAACCAAGGTGAAAGATCAATACCTTTGTTGTGCATTAGTGGGACTGGAAATCATACTTCACTTCCTCCACCTCCTCCAATAAATCTCCCTATCCCACAAGTTTCAAGACCTGATACGTTCTAAGTCACTCAATCCCTATTGGCAAACAAATTCTATATGTGCTTAGGTCTTGGAGATTAAGTCCCATATTGACAAGTTGGGAGAGTCGGGTGTCGAAGTCTCGAGGTAGCTGGTTGTTGACTTGGTTCTTCAGTCACTCCCTGATGACAGATCACGACATGACCCTTAATGATCTTACCTATTTTCTTGATGATGCTGAATCAGCAATGATCTGGAGCATTGGTAAAGCAAAATTTAATTGGAAGATCAACTTCCGAAACTTCCATGGACATTGACAATGGTAACATTGGAAGTCCAGAAAAACTTTCTCTTCCCAATTGAAAGGGATTGGCCATAGTCAACTCGATTGACCAAATGGTAAAGAGAAAGGCTAAATATGTGTACCGTTTCCAAAGAATCCTTATGTTTCTGTTGCCAAAGGAAGGGCATTGGTTGCGAAGCTGCCAAATTTACCTAAAAGTCGATAAGGATAGTAAAGTCAAATGTTTGACTCTGCTTTAGGTAAAGTCCATTATCTAACTTTATTAAGTTTCTATTCTGAGATTCTTATTGCATGATGTGACTGGGTCACATATTGATGTTTTAAGAATCAAAGAAGAGTGAAGAAACTTAAAGGAAGTATATGCTGATTCTGATCGTGAAGATGGATTTCGATCGCATGGTTCGGTGATCAGAATTCTTAAGAGTTATGATATATTGCTTAGGAATAGATAACAACAAGTTTTCCATATGGATTGTAAGGATAAGTTTTCCACAAATTTTTAAAATAAAAGAAAATGGTTTTGTTTTTATTTATTTTAAGTATCCTTACAATGGCATTTGTGAAAAAGGTTGTAGCTTATATGTTTCCATTCATAAGCAATATGGGTAAATGGATTTGATTCTTTCATTAGTGGTAGTGTCATAATTTACCAAATAAGGAAAGATTCTCATCACCCAAGTTTCAATTGGATAGAAACTTGGTATCATGCAAGTTGTATTGTGTGATGAATGAGAATTTTCATCTTTGGTAAATTAAGACTAATTCCTTGTTCACATTCGCATGTGAGTCAAGCGAAGGACTAAAGGATTAGGTACATTGAGTTGTGCACTAGTCAGGTCCACCACAAAGGTAGATAAGATTATTCGTTATGATTTACTAAAGTTTAGTAAATATGGTTATGCTTACGAGTTTAAGTGTAATTCTGAAACATTGGAAAAGTTTCAATGTATGGCAGAATGAATAAGAAGAATCAAATAAGGCAGAAAGATAAAAGTTTCTCCAATCTGAAGAGATGGGAGAGTACTTGTGTATTTTGTTTTATGATTATCTTAGTGATTATGGAACCATATCACAATTGATCCTCTAAGGATACCTTAGTGTGTTTGTTGCCTGAGGAGAGGAATCGTGAATTGTTGAAATGGTTAGATCAAAAGATAATTCATACTTCGTTCCAAAAACAAATCCTGGAGTTATACTCCAAGATTGTAACTTGAGTGACATAGTCTTTAGAAAGTTCATAACACTTGTCAAATGTAGAGTAAGATGTTTCCCATTCTTGTACATTTGAGATTGGTAAGTTGTGATGTTTTGGATAAAACAAAGACCAGCTAAGACCTATAGTGAGAAGTGTTTAACTTAATAAGAATCCACACTAGCTCTTGAATATTTGTATTGTCAAGGAATGGTTCTTGACAAAGAGAAGTCTTATATGTCAAGAGGAGAGTGGGAGTCTAAAAGATTCTTAAATAGTTTCAAGAAGTAATCAAGAGTTTTGTTAATCACTAGCCCATGACTTGAGGTTTGTAACCTATCGTGTTGACATATTCTTATTTCTGTGTCTATTCCAGTTAAAAGTTGACTATGCTTGTGAGTTCTATGAGTTCTCAATTGTTTGCATAACAACCTGGAAGCAATGGTGGGCATTGTGCTACCAAGTCGCAAGAAATTAAGATTGAACAAGTTCAGTCTATAGGAGTTTGGATTTGTCACTAACCTTGTCTTGTGATTATGGTTATGACAAATTCACATGGATAGGAACACATACACCATAAAAATATAAGTTTCATAAGGTTTCTCTTCGATTCATGAAAATGATGGTAAGGAAACTCTTTCACTAAGTAGATTTTGAGTAGATATCAATTGTGAGAATGACAAAAGGTCTAAACATTATGATTACGACATCCTTCTTCATAATTGTTTAGACACGCAAGTGAGCTATCTAAGGAAAGGTGTATGGTTTTGATAAAGTCTTATCAAAGAAATTGCGTATCAGAAATATGAACTTTGGTAGAAAAGTCAATAAAGTGTTGGTTTCTAAAAGTCCAGCTGATCTCTGGATACATGTCAAAGCTAGTAGGAGCATAAGTGTTATGCTAGTAAGATAATAATCATTATGCTAGTGGGAGCATGATTATTATGTTAAGTGTTGCAAGTCAACAATATTAATTATAGAAAACAAAAGTTTCAATTCGCCTTGAAAAAGTTGTTTTGCTATAATTAAGGGAGAGGATTTTATACTTCACTCCAATTCTACAAGCTTAGATTGAGAATGTAATCTACTTTAGTCAAGAATATATATGAATGTTATGCTGGAATGGTTCAACATAAGGAAATTCTATATATGTTGCGTTCTCAAAATCCGAGTATGATTACGACATCCCTCTTCATAGTTCGAATTACGAAAACATGGCAAATAAAACATTTTATAGCATAAATCATGTCCCATATGCTTTGGGTATAGGTTTGATTACATGTGCTATAATATTCATCCATTCTAAAATTTTCAAATGCCTAGGGCATTAAGACGGAAAAAGGAATAGAACTGGAAATGACTAAAATGATTAAGCAAAATTGTCGAGGACAATCTGAGGTTTACCAAAGATTGGTTGCTCATGGACTATTAGAAGTATAGAGTAAGGACCATATTGAAATGTTTTGAAAAGAGACAACTCTTGTTCAGAAGTGATGGTCAAAATGGTAGTATGGAATTGTCTCCATAGGTGGAAGTTATTCTTTGAATCTGTGTAAGATTAAAGAACTTAATGCTAAGAAGGATGTTCAAAGGAATGTACTTTGAATTTGAGACTTCATTTCCATGGAATTTTTTTTCCATTGGAATACTTTGTAATGTTTGTTGCCAAGTGTTTGTGACTTCTGTGCTTAGTCATTACAAGGGGATCATTGCATATAAGTTTAGAATTTAACAGATTACAGTAAATGGCAAGAGTTTGGTATTCTTGCATTTACAACAAAGATCGGAATTGTGAAATAAGCATCATTGGAATATTGTCAATTGATCTATTTCACAAAGATAGGACCATATGTAAACATAGTATGCATACTTGGAGTATGGCATAATTGTTGTTTGGAAAAACATAGTGTACATGCTTGGAGCATGGGACAACTATTGTTTTAATTCAAGCATAAAGTTGATTAATCGAAACATAAATAATGAGTAATCAATATGGTGCTTAAATAAAAGGTGTTTTTTATTTACACTCAAAGTGTTGGGGCCATATAAGATTAGTATTATTCTTGTGTTTCACTTTGCATGTTTTGACTTCCAGAATAATTATGTTATGGTATATATCATATTATTCAAACCATCCACAGTCAGTCATATGTTGGAAGTAGATATAAATCAAGACTGTCATGAATTTGGATTGTATGATTTGTCTAAAGTGCTCTAGAGAATTCAATGGTTGCTACAACATTCATGAGTACTCATAAGGGTTGAGTATTGGATTCAACCCACGCTCACTTGCATCACTTCATGGAATTTATCTCGAGTGATCGTGAGACGGTAATATCATATAAATCTTCAAACTTAGAGATATGAGTTGTTGACTATGAGTTGGTTATTCATTGATTGTAAGAAAACGTATTGGTAACTCAATGTTATAAAACGTGCCTTTGTGAATAATTCAACAAGTAGTTAGTACAAGCATATCAGTCGAAGTTTATATGTTCCTTCTAGAAATAGAAGCGATATATGGGCCCCTCGATGATTTGGTTTTGACCTATGTATCGGGCCTGGTCAGAACCTAATTGATGTGTTCAATTTAGTTCTATGTCGAATCGAATCAGAGATCGAGAAACAAATGTTGGACAATAAGTAAGACCATGTTGCATGTGTTTGTCCGGCTGATATCATGAGAACAGAGGATTATATGATCACTTATATTAAATGGCGTATCATCATCATCTCAGTTCCGAGAGACTTTGAAAGAGCTATGATTACTAGTCGGATTTTGAAGTCATATTTGCAAATATAGTTATTAGACTTATCCAAGTGGGAGACTGTTGGATATAGTGTCTAAGTCCATAACTTTATTTGGTATGTACTTGACTCGACCCGACATGGTCCATTTGGGTTGCATGGCATTGCAATACTTGGATAGACAAAATTAGAGAAAGTAAACTTGTGATTATTAATATATTATAAGTTCTAATATATTAATAATAGTATTATTTAATTAGTATTGATCAAGTATTAATCTAGTATTATTTTGGTGATCAAAGTGAGACTAATTAAATATATAGGGTTGGTTATGACAATCATCAATTCTTTTATGGTGGATTAATGATCCATGGTTTATGGGTTTGGTTATAACCATATGGAGCTCCATGGATAGTCCATGGGAGTTACAAACCCATGGGTCATGAGAAATGAAGAGTCATGACAATTAGGGTTTACATTTGTAACTCCTAATTATGACACACTATAAAAGAAACCATATAGCATGCAAAATCGGCACTAGAGTGTTTCTAGAGAGGGCATAATCGATTTTCAAGTGTAAGAAGTATTCTCTCAAGTTATTCCAAGTTTTGTGGTGTTGTGTGAAGCATTTGAGGCACAACATTTGGGGTGCTAGGCTCACAAAGTCTTGAAGGAATCCAAGCAACAACAAGGTATGTATTTCTACTAGTTTTTATGTTTTATGTAATCCCCATGCCATACTAGTTGGGAAATAACCTTGAAAAATAAATTTGCATGTATATAGAGAAAACATAGATTCAAGGTTATTAGGGTTGCATGTACACTTAGGAAGTGTTAGAATGCTCAAAACCCATCACCTTAGACACTCAACAATTGCTTTTTGCCTAATCGTCATGTCGAAGTGAACTTTCATGTCTTGGAAAATTTTACTAAAAGAGCACTTGCCAATGAATGTTGGGCTTTTTGAAGAGCGATGTCCTTATTAGTTAAAGCGATGAAGTCAAAGCCTGGAATCGTATCACGAAGACAGACCAAATCACAAACATAATCTGAATCCATACCACATATGCCACTATTTTGTAAGATGTGGCCTTGTAACACCCATGATTGAGCTTGTGAGGCCACAAAAGCATAGGAGGAAGCCTCTATTGCTGAGTACAACCCTAAACCACCAAACCTAATTGGTATCGAAGCCATTCACCATTGAAGGTCCCCAAAGAACGGACCCACGCAAACCATAATGTCTTCAATCGACCCACGTAACCCTTTATCAAAACACAATGCAACCTCTTCCATGCGAACGAGTTGGCATGTTCTCAGGCAAAAGAAAAGTTTGGTGATGCACATGCAAGATCGAAGAATAAGGAGCTCACTCTGGAGGTCATGTAACTGGGGTACAAGGCGCATCAAATCAACAGCCTTGACAGCCCTCTTCATGGCTAACTCGCTAATAAAGCTTTTGGCTTATGGCTTATGGCTTATGGCTTTTGGCTTATGGCTTCGGGCGCATCAAATCAACAGCCTTGGCAGCCCTCTTCACATAAAGCTTTTAGCTTATGACTTGTGGTTTAGTTCTTAGGGCTTTGCTCCTAGGGTTCAGAGCTATGGCTTATGGTATATGGTCTAAAGCTTAAGGTTTATGGTTTATGGAATAAAGATTTGGTCTTAGGGCTTATTACATATGGAATATGGCTTAGGGCTTATGGTATATATATATATATATATATATATATATATATATATATATATATATATATATATATATTAGGGATTAAGTATTATGGCTTACGATGTAAAGCATATGACATAGGGTGTATGTCCACCTTACTCCCACCTCCAAACACTACACCCACACCATTCCATCCCCACATCCATGTTGTCAAACAAACACACCCATGCCCACACTCTCATGACCACCTACCCTCATACACACTGAAACCCTCTTCCAACCCTACCCTCACACCCACCCACCCTCATCTACTATACCTACACCCATCCCTCACCCCTACTTGCACCCATACACCTACATACCCACACATCCATACTCATATATATATATATATATATATATATATACACACACACACACTAGTTTATAACGCGTGAGCACTACGTTTACAAAATTAATTAAACCTTCATAGTAAAAACTGAAAAATATTAATAAATTATTTTAAATAAATTGTTAAATAAGAGATTTATCTAGTTATATAAAATATATAAAATTATAATCTTTGATATAAATAAATACGTGAAATTATATCACCATATTTTATGTATTTAATGTTATTTTAATTTTTATTTTAATGTAATTAATTTAATTTAATTTGAGTAAGAAATTTGAAATTTGAAATTGAGAATCAATAGATTGACAAGTGACATGACATTAAATAGAAATGCTAATAGGGTGACATTTGACAAAAGAAGAATAAAACTATTCTTTTATTAGAATAAAAAGGTATATATATATATATATATATATATATATATATATATATATATATATATATATATATATATATTAAATTTCAAATTAATAAAAAATTTTAATTTTTGTATAAAACTAAATTCCATTAAATAATAATCTCAATAAACTAATAAATATATTTTATATTAAAACAACAAAAAAAACATATTTTTCTAAGTTAATAAAAACATTAATTTTTGTAAAAAATAAAATTATTTTTCCCTCCATCCCAATTTTATGATATTTGAATTTTATCTGCCCGAATTTTAGAAAATTTGAGTTTTCCCACATACCCTAAATACAATCGAATTACTCCCAAACCCCAAAAAACTTAAACATTTTTTTGAGATACCCTCCGATTTACCCTAATTGTCTCTTCTTCGTATCTCCATCGCACACACTACAACACCATATTGACCATATGTCATACACCCATGTTTGTGAAATAATAAAGTAGGAGGGGAAATGAGAGTTGATCAGAAGTGGACAGGAGGGGAAGAGAGACGTCGGAGTCGGCGTCTATGATAAAGAGAAACCAAGGTCTGGTTGAGGCTCGAGACACAAGTTTGATTGTACAGCGAAAGGAAAAATCATCATTCTTCAAATCTGAAATATTCAGTACATATAATGAAAATCAGGTTTGCATCTTCTTCAAATTCGTTCGATAAACCTCATATTTCTCAATTTCAACATTTTCTTGTAGTTATTTTCCCATTGCTATATTTGCGACGTGTGCGACTTAGATCCTAGATTGGCAGGGGCAGACAAACGACAACTTCTCTCTCTCTCTCGATCTAGAAAGCTTCACCTTTACCTTCACACTTACCACCACTAAACCGCCACCACTTTTGTTTCACTTTATCTGCAGAACTGTCACACCACCACTGCTTGGAAATTTAGAGTTGTAATAGAATTATGTTTTGAGGGACTGTTATTTTGCCCAGTGTTCCTCAAGTAAGCATCAATTTTTATTAGGCTCAAAGTTAATCATATAAACAAGACACATGGGAAAAGGATTCAACAGAATAAGGCGTGATTTTACCGGATTTTTTTTACAGTATTAAACGAGATACGTAAATCTATGGTTGTATTTTTAAAGTATGACAACTAAAGTTATTCATACCAGTTTCTTTATTTGTCTTGCAAAAGATGCCTAATAGATTTACAGTCAGGGGTAGTATGGTCAACCAGTAAACAAATTTTAAAAAACATGAGCACGAGTCTGCTTACGATGGTATTTTGATGGAGGGTTTTTATTTCGTGAGTGTTATCTCTATTTGTAATATTTTATACATACTGATTGTGTTTCAATTTATGATGTTACAATGAAGTGACTTTTTTTTATGATGGCAATTTAATGAAGGGTTTAGGTGACTTTTGGTAATGTACTTCAAAAGTATGTATAGATTCGGTCATTAATAGTAGACAGGTGAATTGTGATTTAGCTTTACTTGGATGCCTTTGTCCTGCTCAATCTTTTGGTATCTATTGGTTTATTAAAAAAATGAAGTTTAAAGTTCCATAAACTATGACTTAAATTGATTAATTTATCTTCATGACAATTTCATCAACATTATCTTATGGAGGAGGTGTGCAAACTGCTCGTGTGCCTGGTATAGAAAGCTATGGCTATCAACAACCATTTATTATGGCAACACACAAAGATTCGTGTATCCTTCATACATGTAAGTTATGTTTTTTGATTAGTAGGATATTATATTTTGAAAAATCTACCCTTTCAAACTATAATTGGATATGTTTGTCATCAGAATATAATATTCAGATGATAAATGAGGTTATGTATCATACTTTAAACAAATTTATTCAGTTATAAGAAAAAATAAAAATAAAAGTACAATGCTAGATATCAAAGTACATTTTTATTTCATGCAATTAGGATTATTAGGGTTTAAGGAGATATTATTGTTCTTTTTGGTGTAGGTATGGAACATATGGGTCAGAATATATCTTATCCACAGGTTAATAGTCTTCCAAAGCTCTTAACAAAAGAAAGTTTATTTAAATTTATAATAAATCTAACAAGTGATTTACTTATTAATAATAAGGCGTATACAACCCTTATTCAAGCCAATGCAATATACAGATTGTATAATACATTGTTAGGTCATCAAATTGTGCAATTTGGTGGGTCCATTAGTTTTGTGTGTTGTCTTTCCTCCAGCTCCAAGTACCAAATATGATATCACCTCAATACAATGAACTTCAAAACTCAAAGAAGCAGAAAACAACTTTCATGTCAACCAATACCTTTCTCAAGAAGACAAAGAAAATTATCAACAAGATGAATGCATAGTTATGTCTAGTTTTTGGTTTATGATGTTTTTGCTTTTTTTTACCATATTTTTATACTTATAATTAGTATAATTTTTTTCTATTTTAATTAGGAATTTTATGTATGAATTTTCATATCAATTATTAATAATATCGAATTCTTAACTTTTATATTGTTCCATATTGTCTGTTTATGGTTACTTTCATTTCTATTTTTTGATTTGTCTACAATATTTAAATAGTAACATTCATGTATTGTTACATTTAGATAATATTTGTGTGTTCGAATATAAAAAAATAACATGTTAATATTTGTAATGTGACAATATGGAAGACAATAGTTATGTTTATCTAAATTTTTTGTGTTGATAGAACACTAATGGCTACGGTTTAAATAACTATATATGATTGTAATACAAACAATAGGCACACTCAACAATGTTTATGTGTCTAAATGATAAAATAGATTATATTAATAACCAATTTTTGTGTTAATAAATTGAATATTGATCACAATTACAAACACTTTTGTGTCTATAAATCAATTACAATTATTTTTTTAATTGATTTTCTATGTTGAAATGACATAAAATAGTCATGGTTACGACTTTTTATATGTCTAAATGATAACATCGATCATGATAAGTAATACAAATATGACTGTAAGCTAATATTAAATCCACACTTTTAATAAAATGTATGTCTTTATAATACTTATGATCATGTTTCACTCAATTGTATGTCTCTATATGCTAGACAATAGTCACAAAAATAGATTGTTTTGTAACTAATTATTATCAAATTGACACTTATGAAATTAATTACATGTGGTCATTTAGTGAACATGGTCATGCTCACCGTAATCGCATGTCTGCGAAAGATACCCGATAGTCTTAATAAACTTTAAATTGTGTGACAATTTAGTAGCAAAACGTCACATTCAAATAATATGTATGTCACCAGTTGGTGATATACAGTCACTACAATTACTAAATAAATGTGTCTATTGACGGTTTAACGCCACAATATTGGATAAAATGATTGATTTTAGCAACAAAATTCTCTACCCAATAGCCACACTTTTATAATACGGCCACATTTTTTCATATCATACAGATACTACATTTTAAAGTAACCATAAGACACATACGATGACATCACCTTCCGTCACACTTTCAGTGAAAAAATAAAATGTCACTATACGCATATGGTCACACTTTTGTAGTGTGTCCATAGGTCATTTTTGTACTAGTGTGTTTAATGTTTGGAATTTGATATAAAAAAAAATGTTAAAATGTTTAAGACTTATGTATTGAACCAGACAAATACTACAATACAAAATTATATATTTAAAAATTTAACAAACACATTTTGAAAATAATATGACATTATATTCTAAACAACGTGCAGATATTCGCCTATTATACTCTCAAAGGTTTTATAGATATGCATTTATTTTCACAAGACAAATATTTACGTCTTGTACAAAACAAAATGATATAGTTCAAATTTAGTAAAGAGAGACTAACACCAACACTTACCATGGAAATTCACAATAGGTAAAACCCTAATCTACCCCACAACCACAAAAGTTTCTTCAAACTCTATCAACATAATCTACCAGTGTAATATATATATATATATATATATATATATATATATATATATATATATATATATATATATATATATATATATATATATATATATGTTAGGTGTCATAAATATCATTAAGTATCATAAGTTGAAAAATTCTTGAATGGTTGTTGTTAATTATATGAATATGAAGAGTTTTTCGGGTTTCAAATGCATATAATGCAAGGAAATTGTTTTTATTTTTACCATTATTATTTAAAACCACCCAAGCTAATAAAATTTCTACCTAATTAATATATATATATATATATATATATATATATATATATATATATATATATATATATATATATATATATAGTTACTTTAAGTATGTTATTAACTATGAAATATTATCATATTAATGACAAATATTTTGATTTATCAATATAATACCTAAAATGTAAATTTAAGTATCATTTGAATATCATATTATATCCAATAAATAAATCAAAATACCAAATAAACTTAAAAATATTCAATGACTATTTAAAAAAAAATAGTTTAACATGATTAAATGTTTTAAATATAAAACCTAAATCGAAATTTCAAATTAACTAACAAATATCCAAAACTATTTTTTATAATAACTGAAATTTTTTTAAATGAATAATTTTTAAATTGACTAATAACTAGGGGTGAACATTTGGACCGGTGAACCGGATCGAACCAAACCCTTTTTTGGACCTCTGAGCCAGTTCTCGATTCTAGGAATCCATCAAAACCGGTCTGATTTTTTCCCGGTCCGGTCCGGTTTTTACCAGGTTTAGAACCGGTTGGACCTGATTTAAAAAAAATTGTAATCTGTGAAATTTTTAAACAAGCATAACTCATTCGTTTTATGTCGGATTGACACGTGGTTTTTTCCAACATTTAATTTACAGTTTGTAAATGAATTTAGACTATAATTTTGTTGACATTGGTATTATATTCAACGAGTTATAGTCTTTCAAAGTTGAGTTATCAAAGCTGAAAAATTTCAGCTTTTCAGCAATATTTTTAAAATTTTGTAATCTATGAAAATTTTTAAACAACCATAACTCATTCGTTTTAAGTTGGATTGATATGCGGTTTTATCCAACATTTAATTTACAGTTTGTATATGAATTTAGACTATAATTTTGTTGATTTTGGTATTATATTTAATGAGTTATAGTCATTAAAAGTTGAGCTATCAAAGCTGAAAAATTTCAGATTTTCAATAAGATTTTTAAAATTTTGTAATTTGTAAAAAATTTTAAACAACCATAACTCATTCGTTTTGAGTCGGATTGACATGCGGTTTTTTCCAACATTTATTTTACACTTTGTAGATGAATTTAGACAATAATTTTGTTGATTATGGTATTATATTTAGTGAGTTACAATCCTTCAAATTTAAGCTATCAGAGCTGAAATATTTCAACTTTTTAACTATTATTTTAGACTATAATTCTGAATTTTATGTATCTTTGACAGATAAATCATATGAAAGGGATCTTGGTGAACTTGATTTATATGTAGTTGTTTTTATTTGGAAAATTAATTTTGCAAGTTATAATATTATAACATCAAGGTAGACTAGTTATGCATGAAACAGAAACGTAATTATTTTTACAAGTTGTATTGTATCTAACCCAATAACATATTCGTTTTAACAAGTTCTATCAAACCCAAAAACTTATGTTAACGACTTGTACTCTATGCAATTAAAGTTGTACCGGTCGAAACGGGTCCAGGAACCGGAAAACCCAGACCCGGACACGGACACGGACACAACTCATCGGTTCTGTCCAGGGTCCACAATATTCTCCATAACCGGTCCGGTCCAGTCCGTTCGGTCCAAATGCTCACCCCTACTAATAACAATAATAGTTAAAAATAACATAAAGTTATAAATTACAATACATTACATTATATAAAAGATCAACCAAATAGTTTCTATATTAATTATACATAATCATAAAAATAACACTAAATCGAGAATCATATTTTTTTTTATTTACATCAGTTTTGGGTAGCGACCATTAACTTATATGATTTGAATATATATTGTCATATGGTTTAAAAACATTAAACTTCTCTATAAAAAGTTCGTGTAAAAAGTTAATATTGCACGGTCAATATCAATAAGCTAATTATTTTCAACGTCCACTTTCCTAACTTTAACTTTAAAATTGTATTATGCGTATCACGCGGAGATTCACCTGGTTAGTAGTATATATGTTGGTTTTACTTACAAAAAAAAAATTCATGTGTTAAATATATTTTTGAGATTCAAGTATAAAGAGTTGAAAAATGTGTTTTTCCGCAAGGCATATTTTTATTGGGATAATAGTTTTTCTATATATCAAATATATTTGGATTTAAATATTTTTTTTTGTATGATATATAAGTCAATAATAGGTTTTTAAATACAAATCTTATAGTATATGTTTTAGTGTTTTTATGTTACTTAACATTATAGTATTTTTTATATTATTTGTTATTCGTTATATATAAAAATTAACAAGTGTTTCATATACAATTTATACAACTTAAAACGATTTATAAAATCACTAAAAGTTGTAGTATTTATTTTTTCATACTATTTTATTTTCATTTATAAATATTAAATAACAATTTATTAAAAGTGACTATCAACATATGTATACAAAACTTAAATAGTATATAAAATCATCAATTAATGGTAGACATTACGAATGACTTAAAACTATATTTTTTTTTTCATAAAAGTAATAAGTTAACTATAGCTTTGATTTGCTATTAGTTAACATTGTTTTTTTCATATATAAATATTAGATCGGTAAAAGTTACTATTTTAACTACGTAAAGATATATTCTCGCATGCGCAAGGATTTGCCTATTTATATTAAGTAATCTTGTTCCATATTTTATCTTTAGAATCAACTAAGTTTTTTCTATATCAAATGATTTAATATGACAAATCTTCTGTTTGACGAAGCAATAAATGATCTAAGCATCGACATCCAACAAAACCTCAATAAATCTCTTTAAACATCTGAATTGTCTTGTACCGTGTATGAAACTGTGAATATAGACAAATGTGTTAATATCCTAGGTAGGGTTGACAGTATTCCATTTATTTAAGTCTTCATTTTGCACTTGTCAAAATAAAGTGACTGGATTGTTTTTGATGAACCAATTCAGAGGAAGTACTATTTTTGTTATTGTAGGTGCATAATTTCAAATGAGGAAATGAATAATATAGTTTTTGGGTTTCAAATTTTGGTCATAATATATTTTTGTATATTGGTAGTTTTGTTCCTTAGATTATTTAGTATTCAAATATTGGTCACAAGACATTCGTATGTTGGTAGGTTTGATCACTATATATTCGTATATTGCCATTTTTCGTCCTTAGAATTTTTGGTTTACAAACTTGGCCATGTAATTTTTGTATATTTGCAGGTCGACTCCTTACGCTTTCATAGTTACACAAGTTTGGTTTCTCCATGAAACAGGGATAATAACTTACTAGTTGTTACATTTTGAATTTATTGATATTATTGATTGTGATACCTATTATTACTCAAATATACAAAAAACTAAATCCTATATTAATATATACTAAAGTGAAAATGAATAACATGTTGATTGTTTTTCGTTTCATTTCTTTTATAAAATCTACATCAAATGACTTCAAATTTTTAACAACTTGAAATTAGACTATCATTAATCCATTTAAGCTTATAACGTTTATCGATATTGATTATACTAACCACAATTAATAATTGTGAACAATGTTAACAAAAATGAATAATTTCTTAAATTTTTTGCAAAATAACCATGTATCCTAGAACATGATATCTGGAATACCATTATGGATTACGGATATGGTCATTTTAGATTAAAATAACTACTTGTTGCTTGTAAATCTTGTTGTCATAAATCCAAGCCTAATCTTTCAAAACTACATTTTTAATGATCATTATGGAGTGAGATAACCAAATGGATAACATTCAACCAAATACATCACAACTAAGATAAATGAGTCTATTTCTATGTATGTGTATGAGATGTTTCATATATCTATAATTAATACATTGTAATATTCAAAATAAATATGTATACATAATATTTAAAATAAACTACACACTAGTCATTTTAAGAAAGAGCATATGACAACATAAATGATTAATTAAATATTTTCATATACATATAACCAATGAATTAGAATATGCAATAATACCCTAAATTCTAAACCATAATGAAATACAATACATTCTGAAACATTTTGTAAAGCGAAAACCAAAATCATAATTAAATACAATATAATCTATTGGCGCATTTGGTCTACATATACAAGGTTACTTGTGATAAAAATACTAGGTATTCTATGGCTTATGTAAGAGATGCTTGAAGTGCTTAATATGCCACTTTCTTAGACAAATTATGCACCCTAAACCAAATCTAAAGAAAGAGGGTACTATATTTTGTAACCTAAGGCCCCAAAGAAACGTGTATAGGATTCTTCTTAGGTGTACTTGATGACTTCATAATATACATAGAATCAAAAGCAAATTCTTAACTAGGTGAATTTTAAAGACTTCTTCTCATTAATGTGTGTGTGTGTGTTAATTTCAAGTGAGAAACTAAAAAATAAATGACTTTTAGCCATATACACAATACATATAGAACACGTATTCCAAACCTGATCACGATGAACAACTGTACAATATGAAAAACTCTTCTAGAAATGTATATGTGATGTTTTGTTTCGGGCTCATGTGGAAAAAAATTTAAAAACTTACCAATAATGAAGTAAATTATGATATTAGACCATTATACAATGTCATTTTGCTACCAAATCCAAAAATATCCGAAGTGGATTTTACAAATTTTCTTCGGATGGGATGGTGTAAATGAAAATAAAATCAATATTAAATAAATATTGAATGGGTTGTTCTTGACTAGTATGGAAAAGTTTGAGCAATCCAGAATGAATCTTATTTCGTCATATGATATTCTTGACGACCTTTGCATCAAATCGCAATAACTCTAAAACATACATTATTACTTTGGAATGTCATGTATAAGTCAAATCAGTTATTCTTAAAAGTTTGATCAATATGGTCATTTTTGTAAATTATGTCCTCTACAATAGTTGGTTTAATCAATATCCATAAAGTTTAATGATCATATCAACAATACTTTTTTTTTCTGTAATTTATCTCATAATTTATACAATATATTAAACTCTCAAAATTTCAACATATTATGTAATGAATATTCTATTTTTTATCAGTTGTCTTCGGTTAATATTTAAGTCAAAATTTATAAACTATTTTATAAAACTCAAAATTCAAAAAATATTTTAAAGCATTAAGATTTTGTAATTTACAAATTTTACCAAATTCATAGTTTATAAAATAATATAAAATATGATATGAAGAATACTTCATAAAATTTAAGTTATAAACTTCTTCATAAAAATTAAAATTTTTAAAAGAAAATACAAAAGATAATAACTTTTACAACAAATATATATATATATATATATATATATATATATATATATATATATATATATATATATATATATATATATATATATATATTAGGAATGCGTTTTATGGAAAACAAATAACTAGGGTAACATCTACCGGAACCAATAATCAAATGACACGTGTCCATTTCTTTCTTTACAAGTAATGTATTGTGGAAGTGATGTGTTGTCATGTTTTCATTGGTTCAAATATGTGTTGCCCTAATCATTTATTTTCCATATAACTCTTCCCTATATATTTATATATATATATATATATATATATATATATATATATATATATATATATATAATTTAATAAATAAAGTGGTCCCTAATTTATTTATTAAATGGTTCAATGCTAATTTGAACCTTACAAGATCATTAAGTCATACAATGTCATTCAAGCTCAATGAACCCCACAATGAAATTGAGCCTCATAATGATATTCAGCACTATTTAACCCCACCATGTCATTAAATATCTTTCAACTCCCATTCAACCATCTATTCAATTTCAACTCATCACATTACAACAAAATAAAATACAATAAGAAAGAAACTCTTACTTATCCCTTATTAAACTTTAACTTATCCCACCCCCCCTCTTTCTCTCTCTCTCTCTGTCTCTGTCTCTCTCTCTCTCTCTATATATATATATATATACATATCCTCTTTTTCTCTCTCTCTTTCTCTCTCTCTCTCTCTCATATACATATTTCTCATTTTTCATGTATTACTATCACTCTTTGTATAGAAGACATAAATTTGAAGAAAAATTTCTATCAAAACTCCCTTAATTTAACTTTTCTTCCCATGTTATCATCGTTGATTGATGTCGATTATTACATATTTTTTTATCTTGGTTACTAATCTTATGTTGTTCCTTTATTCATCACATTTTCTTGAACTACTTCATAATAACTTACAAGTAGTTGTTAGTATATAAGCCCAAAATCTGATCTAATTTGGAAACATAATTTGACTAAGCTAGATTTGGTGGATCTACTAATTCGATCAACTAGATCCAAATCCTAAAACCCGAACCGGATTTACCCTCAGATTGAAAATGGGATTTGGCTAAAATTCATATCTAAATCCGCCTACGTCTACCAAAAACTGGATCTCTTTATGGAGGTTAAATCCTCCTAAATATACTCAAAACTGGATCGAATCCAAATTTAATTAAATCAATCAAATTTTATTTAGTATCATTCAACGAATCACATCAAACTTTTTGTTTGAGTGTCTGTAACTATATATACATACAATGAAAACAAAGAGATACCTCATGCTCACTATAAAAAATAATTGATTAAGTATATTAGGGATGTGAAACCATAGTCGATTCAAAACTCTTTAGTATAACTATGTTGCCAAGTGTTCAGATTACAAGTGTTAAATTAATAAATAATAGCGCAAATCATGATATATAATTAAAGAGTACTTTTATTGCCACGTGTTGTATCCTCAATGTCTTAGTAATTCATCTTTTCACTCATTTCAAGTGCAAGTTAAATTACTGTATCGCCCTTGAGCCATACAATTTGCATATATACTATTAAACTTAGATTACTAATTTAACCCTTAGATTTAAAGTCTCCATAAATTTCGATCAATAATATGATTCCATTTAAATTAGAAAGTAAATCATATCTATTTCAAAATAAATTCAAATCCCTTAATATCGACTATTAGATTAAATTAGTATATAACACTTTAAATTTTTATCACTATTTCCGATTCCTTCCAGCAATTTAAATCACATTTGACTTCAATCGCTTTAAATTAGTAATTCAGATTCCCTTAAATTTATAAACATCCCCATTAAAATGTCAAATCTTTAATGTTTTTTTGGATCTCTTCTCTTTCTCTGGCTCTAAAGATCTTGATATCCAGCTCAACTTCCCAAAGCTACAAAATTAACATCTCTCACCTTCACCTTCTTGGAAAACAATAATTTTGCTCATATCTTGCACCCCCTATTTGTCCCCATGTCACTCCATTTTATTTCCTACAATTGAAACACCATGGATGGACGAACTCGTCGGTTTATTTTTCTTTTTCATTTATTTTCATTTATATCTTCGAAACAATATTTATATAAGCTTCGATTTGGTGTGTTTTTTGCTATTTAGACATTGATAATGTATCATGTGTTCAATATTTTGTTCGACCTTCCATTTTGCTTCTTGGATTCATGCGTTTAACATGGAAATAGGCTTCGACCCCATGCCCAAAGAATTGGTGAGGCCGACTGTAGTTGTGGGTTATCCTATGCCCATGAAATTGAGATCTATTCTAATTCATTCAAATGGATACCTTTAGAGTCAATTGAATCATTTTGGAGGAAGCTTGATTTAAACTGGTATTGCCAAACAATGAAGACGATGAACTGCATTGTGAAGAGGAGGTTGAAATGTATAATTTTTTTTTGCTAACTAGTCTAAAGATGGGAGGTTCATTTATGTGAAAAAACTAAGAGACATTTGTTGGATTAGGTGTCTAAGCCCATAACTATAATTGGTATGTACTTAACCTGATAGTAGCATGGTCCCTTTGGGTTCCCTTCACCAGAGCAATTTGATAGGATGAACTTTTTAAAAAGAGTTTTTTGTGATTTATTAATATATTATGTGAATAATATATTAATTGAGAATGGAGAGATGGACGGATATTAATATATTTATTATAAGCACCATCCTCTCTCTATATATGTGGTTGTGGGTTTCCTTGGCGATGGACGGGTAACCACATCCAAAATCGATTTGGGTTGACATTTGATCGGTAAAACCAGACAAGGGAGAGATACATGAAAGACAAATAACACCCAAAAATCGTGTGGATTATAGTTCGACTAACAAGAATCAGTGAGCAATCGTTTCAATTTTCTGCTTACAAAGCTTAATTATGCTAAATTTTTCGGTACAGTTTTCCCTAAATTGAAAGTTTTTGAGTTCCTGGTGGTTGGAATTTGGTGATTGTCGATGCTAACCTTTTGATTAACAATTTATCGTGATGAAAGTTAATTTTTTCTTTAAAGTTTTGACCTTATATCTCCAATTTCTTCAAAATTTTCTCTTTTTAGATTTATGTTACCATCATACTAAACATCTGATTAACAAAGTATCGTGATGAAGTTAAATTACATTTTGAGTTTGGTTGGTAAATGTAAATGATAATTGATTTGCTCAGTAGTTCATTAAGGTAATTTAGATTTATGATCGATTTGGTTATATAATTGCAAGTTTCACACTTTGGATGTCTTAGAAAGATTCTGAAGACACATATTTTAAATATCAATAGTAGGACCTTGTCTTTTTTTTTTAAATATTGGAAACCAAAACCAGTTGGACATCTATCTCTTTGATTAAAACTAGTAAAGTATCCCCGCTCTGCGGGGTTAGATTTGCATTATACTATTTCCAAAACAAAGCAAAGTACAATGTTATAACATATACTCCAACGTAAATTTTTTGGTTGTACATCATTCAAGGAGATGGCTAATGTAAATTACATACGATACAGAGGGAAGGGTTAATGGTGAACTTTTGATGAACATTATAGGGAAGGGTTCATGTGTAAATGTAGCATGACATGCTGTATTTACACATGAGTAAGAACACCCTGCAAAAGACAAAGGAAAAAAAATCAATAAAAGGGTAATTTAACCATTTAACATAATTAACGATCCAATTCCATCGACAGATTTCCAAACTAAAAACAAAATATCAATGGAATGGAATTAAATTCCATTCCATTTCTTGTCAAGGAAAATTAGGACATATTTATCTCTTTAGATTTACAATTTGATTTACTACAGTTGGAAAACAAAATAGTGATCGAAAACCTAGTCACAAAAAGAACCATATATAATTGTACTGAATTCGAATTGGTCTAACACATTTATATGAAAGATTCATGACATAACAAATGAAGATAAATTGCAAGTTGGTCCGACTGATTGGTTGAGTAGGATCCCAATACCATAAAAAAAAAGTAAAAGTTGAATGAAACAATGATAGATTAAGATTTATATTTGATAAAAAAGATATCATTGAGGAATGATATATCCTAATTCATATTTAATAGGAATATATATATATATATATATATATATATATATATATATATATATATATATATATATATATACCTAAAGAAGCCACATAGATAGCTTCATATTCTTTGATTGCCAACCCCTAATGCAAATCAACCTCCAAATGCTTAGTTTTTTTGGGGTTGTTTTTAATATTGTTTGGTGTTTTTTTAATACCTTGGGTTAGTAATATTTCAGTAAACATTATGAGTTTTTTATGTCCTCAAATTCCTTCGTTGCTTCAAGCTTCTCAACCTTACATACTATCATTAGATTACATTTGCCTTCTTTTTCTACTCTGATAAAACTACCCAATGAAAAAAAAACAAAGAAACACCGGTATGTTGATGTTAATACCTATTCTGAGGATCCACCACAAAATAAGTTTGCTCTACCCTCATGCGCTCCTACTTCTGCAGTTTATCAAACTTCCCTTCTCGTGCATTCCTAGCATCTTTCCCTTCAACTGGTCCTTGAAGGATCGTTCTTGATAATCCATCTGAGCATAAAACTTGAAAAAATACATCATTTTATCTAGATAACAATATTTAATGAACACAACTGGTGTACCTCTTCCTTGTTTTGTTCATGGTAGCGTTGTGTTCTCTCCCTCACAATATGGTTTTCTTCTTCAGTTTTCCTCAGTCTCTAATACACCAAAGTAAATGACTCTTCAACTACTAAAAAAGTACGCTATGATGTAGGCTTCAAAACAAATTGATTTAATACGGAAAAGAAAAAGCAAAAGATGAAAATAAACTCTTCTTGATTAAAATCTGAACCGATACTGATATAACTTTTACTCGTCAAAAGTCATTAATCTAGTAATCTAATTAACCAAACCAAAAACATTTTTTTCTACATCTTTTACTATCAAAATCATATAATGCTACAACATTTATACTAAAAAATCACATTTAATTCGTTCATCTAGTTAAACAAAACATGTTTTACCTAGATTTGGGTCCACATCTGCCTTCCAAACTACCTACTTGTCTTGATACATCTTTTACTCTATTACAAATCCTTATTAACATAAAGTGAAACTAATTAGCAACCTAAATCCAACATGCCAACAAAATTTATAGCTTAAATTTGTTACAATTTGTCCTCCATGGCCACAATAGCAGACAAAAACCAGTCACATATCCACTAGCAAAAGGAAGTCCAACTTGCATGGATTTGCTGTAGTCGTTCTTTGGTGTATGGATCACATAGTTATACATTTTTTGTGCAATAAATCAATAAAAAATGAATAAATAATTGAAAATGTAGTGAGAAAGATGTTAAGTAGTTAACATGGAAAAGATCACAAAAGCTACCAATAAGAATGTGGTTATAGAAAAAGCAAATTTTTATCCTTTAAGTAATATAAGACTCTCAACAAAACCCCTTTTTTGTTATCTATCTTCACTAAAACCTCCGATTGTGATTTTAATTCACTGTTTGCTTACCTCCATATCTTTCATTATCATCACTATATGAAGCAAACACCTTTAGGGTACTTTCTATATATATATATATACACGGAGAGAGAGAGAGAGAGAGAGGGAGGATCATTTGAGAAAAAATAGTTTCCCGAGAACCCGAGAACCAAATAATAGTCGTTAGATCAAAATAATTAAAGGTTAAGATGCTTTATGGCATTTTTGTAAATACTTGAACAAAATAAAGCACGGGGGTACGGTAGTGAAATTAATCAAGGGACATTTTTGGGATGACAAAATCCGCTTAGTTCCCCAAATTAAATCCATTGTTCAAGTCTCTCTCTCTCCCTCTCTCTCTCTCTCTCTCTCTCTCTCTCTCTCCCTTCGTTCCGCCTCCTTAACGATCGACGCTTCCTAATCTCAGATGATGTCTCCCACCTACCTTTCAAGCATTTACTCTTTTGTGCTTTCGCCTTTACCGTCAACAGGAGATATCAATTTCAAAAATCAAAGATTGTTTTGGCTAATCTGATACCTAGCTGCCATTGGACTCCTTCTACTTCGATAGATTACTCCAGGCTACTGTGTTGGATATCTCCCTTTTTTTCATCGGCCGTCGCACCACCGGAGAACTCACTCCTATACATAGATCCATATTTCAGAGAATAGTGATCCAGATCGTAACCTTGGTGATGGAAGGGGCTCTATAGTTTTCGACCTAATCTTACCTTCTTCTTGATGGCATATTAAGATCGAGGCTGTGATGACCCCCTACCTGTGTGATTTTTAGGTTTTGTCCACAACCACTACCACATCTGTCGTTTCTAAAACTGAGGTAAAATCCGTTCTTATTCTGTGATTTTGATTCAATTTTTGTTTATCGTTGGTTGAGTAGTACCTACATTTGAATGAGAAATATATCAAACAATTTATTGTGTTAGTAGACGTGATTGAAAGGAACAATGCTGCTATTAGTTTTATCATCATGTTTGATACTTTCTAGTTTTCTTCACATGATTCTGTGTATATAGTAAACGAGATGTTAAGTCTGAGTGATTATTTTATCTTGTTCTGATTAATGACTTTGAAGCAAGCATTGCACAAACTGTTAACATTCTCTTTCAATAATGTAACAAGCCGGCTATTTTATAAATCTCTTTTAGGAAGTTGACTCAAATATATTTATTAAATTGGTGCTTTGGACTCTTATATGTATGTTTATATTCACCATCACCAATCATCTGTAATTGTACTCAAAATCAAATTTAACTAATGACAATGAAAACTTTTATTCATTATGTAGTATGCAGCAAAAGAAGGATTTCTTTTGAACTCCAGTATTAGTATGTCTTCAATTGCAACCAACAATGATTGGGTTGCATGTATTGTTTGATCTGTGACATTTATAGCTCAAATTGCCACAAATCTTCATTAGTCATTAGGATATAGTTTTTTATCAAAATGAATCTACAAAAGATTATGTGAAGAAACTGTATTAAATCTTACAACTTATCATGTCGCTTAATTTGCCTATTTTTATTGAATATATGATTGATGAAAACTATAAATATTTAGAATTAACTTTTTTTTTTTAATTTTCCTCTTACTTTATAGAGTTGGAAAGATGTAACAACTGTTGAAGATCCATTTGATGTTCCCACTTACAATATACCATAGAAGCCAATGACAAAATTACAGAGGGAGCTTCATATAGTGCTGCAGCAGGATATGGTGTTTTCAAAGAGCTTATATTTGAGCCAAAAGAGTAAGTTTTAGCTGTATATAAGCTATATTTTATAATTTATATATGTTTTTTTATATTTACAAAAGGCAATCTTGCTAAACTTTTTTAAATTTCTTGTTTTAGTGCATGATTTTTTCTGTTAAATCTAATATAATCCCTTATTAATCTTCCAGTTGAATTATTTGAGTTAAAATTATTTGAGTTTTAATGAACATTATTATCTTAAATGGCACTAGCCTCATGCTTTTATTTATTTACTTTACAAGGTACGAGAATGATTATTTATTTACATATGTGATTCACATGTGATTTACATGTGAATCACATGTGAATCAAATGTGATTTACATGTGAATCAAATGTGAATCACATATGATTTACATGTGAATTATATATGATTCACATGTAAATCACATGTGATTCACATGTAAATCACATGTGATTCACATTTAAATCACATGTAAATCACATTTGATTCACATGTAACTCACATGTGATTCACATGTAACTCACATGTGATTCACATGTAAATCACATGTGAATCACATATGATTCATATGTGAATCGCATGTAATTTACATATGATTCATATGTGAATCGCATGTAATTTACATATGATGTCATATGTAAATGTGATTCACATGTGAATTGCATGTGATTCATATGTTAATCACATGAAAATCACATATGTATTTTTGTGAGTGTTTTCGCATTAATCATTTTTTTTTTTAATTTTCTTGTAGATTTGGAAGAAATTGTGGTGAATATTGAAGAGGTGAAAAATGATAAATTGAAGAAAATAAGGAAATATTGACACGAAGACATGAAGACGCTTTGAAATTTGTAGCATTTTTTATTTTTTATATTTTATTTTGTATCGAATAAAATACTTGTACTATTATGTTTATAGATTAATTAATAAAAATGAGTTTTGTTGTAATTTACTTACGAATATTGTAGTATATGAAATATGAATATATGCATTTGAAAAAATATGCATATATGCACCTAAAAATTTACTTTTTTCAAAAGAAAAATGCAGTTTTTTTTTTAAATTGCAGTTTTTTTGAATATAATTTTTTTTGAAATAAATGTAACTTTCCTTAAAAGACTTGCAATTTTTTTATTTAAAAATGCAGTTTTTTTTTTAAAAAAAAAAAATCCAGTTTTGTTTTTGAAAAAAATGCATTTTTCTTATAAAAAAAATTGTAGTTTTTTTAAATGTTGTGTTTTTGAAAAGATTGTTGTTTTTTCAAAAAATTGCATTTTTTTCAATTTTTTTTCAAAAATTCTTGTTTTCTATAAAAAATTAAAAAATCTGTATTTTTTCTTTAAAAAAACGAAAAAAATATTATTTTTAAAAAAATATGAAAATTTGATTTATGATGTAAATTTTTAGACATTTATATTAATATATTAAATAACACAAAAAATTAAACATTAAATGAGATTGGTAAGATGACGATCATGTCCTTAATGAATTACTTTTGATCCAACCCTCCACTTTTAGTTCTTGGGTTCTTGGGAAACTATGAGTTCTCAACCAATTTCAACCCTATATATATATATATATATATATATATATATATATATATATATATATATATATATATATATATATATATATATATATATATATATATATATATATATATATATATATATAAGCATTTAGCCTTAAATGCTGAATTTTAAGAGGTACAAATAATAAAACATAAAGTACAATGATTTAATGCAGTTTTTTTACTCATCTGTTCCCTTCTAACTCTCCTTACCCGACCCTCTTATCTCCTCCATGTATATCGGCTTTTTCCCTTATTTTTTTAACAGAATTGAATCTGTATGACCGATTCCTAGCACAAATTGAGGAGCTATACCTATTTTCAAATTTGAATCCCCAATTTCCCTCATGTCTCAGCCCCATCTCTTTATAATTGATTGCCAAATTAGAATGGAGTCATCCATTTTTATTATGTTACACACAACCAACTTTGCTTCGGGTTAGTTCCAGCCTTCTTCAGCAACGACGGTGACCCGCCCTAGTTTTCCGGCAACGAACGCTAACCCGCGCACCCTCATTACACGCTGCCATCTAGAAACCCTCGGCGTCGTTTCCAATACAACAGACCTCCATAGACACAACACCACACTACGACCAATGCACCACTATTACCTAACCATTTACTCCTTCTCTGTCTTTCTCTCGAACACTATCACAACACCTCCAATTAGGGTTTTGTTTTTCTAATTTGGTACCCTCACCAGTTTCGCCTTCCTCGCTACTAACAACCATGACCATATATCTGGTGACATCTCTTTTTTATACTCTATTCTCTCTTTGTAAACTTTCAGTGGTTTTTCTATTTTTAACCATTTTGTTGTTGATTTTGAATCCCAGGTAGGTGCCATATGAGTTTTTGCAATTTTCTTTTTACCTTTTTAGTATTTGACTTATGCAACCATTACTTTTTAGGTCAAGCTTCAAACTGTTGGTTTCACTTGTTGGTTTTTTTATGTCTAACTCAGCAATTTGGTTTCACAGGTTCTCTTTTTGTAGATGGTTGAAGCTTGATGGATATGTCGAATGGAAATGTTTGTTTCACCGCCATGCTACCACCCGTACCTGTAAATCAATCACCATCCTAGCCACCACCATTCACGAGCACTACCCCCAATAATACACATTTGAATCCTAATCACTCATCTCCCTTCTACAACAAATATATCCATTAATGTAAATTTTATAGAGATTATGTTTATGGTTTGCATATATCTTTATTAATGTCATTCATTTGGTGTTATTTTTAGAGGATATGGAGCATCTTAAATTGCTTGCGAAATCCTCTTCCACCACCAAGAGAAAGCAAATTGCTCAAAAATCTGGAAAGTTAGAGCATCAGGTATAAATTTAGGAGAAAAAGCACATGTGAAGACTCATGCTTTAGCAGTCCCTCAAGTTCATGTGAATTTTTTTTATCTCAGATTCTAGGTGTGCTATAAGTGTGTTGGGTCTATTAGATTGCGTCATGGGCTCAGTCCTTAGCCCAGTTTGATTGTCGGTATTGGGCCTGTCCAACCGTGCATATTTTTGTACTAGGGTTTAGTATATAAGCTGCATGCATGCAGACTTAGAACTTATCGCTTTCATTGTTTATTTTCTCTAAAGTTTTGTAAACCCTAGCTCGCCTCTACAACGGAAGTTCTTCATCGAGCTCTGCTGAGGCGTGACTTTATTTTGAATCATAAGCATACATTTGATTCTATTTTGTGTTCATTCTTTTACTGTTCTTGACTTGTTTGATTTCAATATTCATACCTGTGAAAGATCTAGTCGATCTAAAGTTTAATTCTCAACAATTGGTATCAGAGCAGGAGACTGTGTAATTCATACACATCTCTTATGTCGAAGAAGTTATTAGGGTTTTTAATTCCGCATTGATTGATATTTATTGAGCCGTCACTCTATATTGACGTATCTCATTAATTGTTGATCTAACCCTAACGATATATTACAAGTCTGATCTTTTACAGGTTATCGATCAAAAATCTTTACAATGTCCATGGATGATTTACAAACCAATCCGATCAATATCTCCAACAGCATAGGGTCTACAATAAGAATACCAATCTTGTATACACAAGACTATGAAGTTTGGACGCATCACTTTGAAGATTACGTGATTGGATCGGAGGATAATGGATACTTAATCTGGGAAGCGATTACTTCAGGCCCATTCGCTCACTCAAGCATATCTAAGATTGTTAAAACACAGAAAGAGTACAATTAGCTTGTCAATGATGTCAAAGATATTCCTCAGGATGAGAAGGAGAAGTTTCAATGCAACATCAAGGCCCTGAGGATGATAAGGTTTGCGCTGCAGTCGGATACGTTTCGTTTAGTGAGTTCTTGTGCTACAGCTAAAGAGATCTGGGATAGATTGAAAGAATTATATTCCACTGACGAAGATTTGGAACATTCAATCCAAACTCTCTTGCTGTCTGAATTCGGTGACTTTAAGCAGAATCCTGAAGAGAAACTTGTTCAAACTTTTGATCGCTTTAATCATCTTTTAAGTAAGATGATAAAGCATGGGATTGAAAGGAAATTTATCGAACAAAAGGTTACTTTCATGAATAGCCTCAGACCCGAATGGATGGCTATTGTGTCAACAGTTAAAGCTCATGAACAGTTCAAGTCTTATTCTCTGGCAAAACTAGTGGGTATTTTGAAATCCCATGAGAGTGCTCTATCTAAGGAAACGAATGTGGTTTCTAGTCTGGGTTCTTTAGCTCTTGTCTCTAAAGTAAAAAGTTCGGTTAAAGAAGAAGAGGAATTAGATCTTGCAAATTATGATCTAACCGGTGAAGAATACTCCATGATGGTGTCCAATCCCAAAAAATTCATTAAGAAGAAATTCCTAGCCAACAAGAATCGAAACTGGCAGGGTAGTTACAGCGCTGAAAGGATCAAGGAGGAACCGAAGATGGGGTCAAAGTTTGAAGAGTCAAAGAAGGATGCAAAAGTTGGAGGAGACTCAAGATTCGACTTCCATTACTGTGGAGGCAAAAATCATTTTGCTAAAGACTGTATGTTGAGAAAGAAAGAAGAGAAGACAAATGAAGAAGATGAGGAAGCGAGCCTCTTGAGAAGACTGGAGGAAATAAAGAAAAGAAAGTTTGCTGCTAATAATACTGCCATGAATGCTTTAATTATGCAGGATACAAACAACAGTGATGAATTTGGTGGTGTGGAGGTTTGGTCCACAGATTTTGAGGATGATGAAGTCAGGAAGCCCACTCATGGAAAGGCTGTGCTGGAAAAAGAAGAGCATGCAACAGGAAGATGCTTTGTGGTGACCGAAGGTGTGTCCCAAATGAGAGGATACACAACCGATGGGGGAGTTGAAGATGAAAGGGAGCAAGAGGATAGGTGTTTTGCTGTCAAGCCTGTCAGTGCACAGATCAACGAATGTGATGAATTGATCAAAAAGGTACAAAATATTCTTGCTTCTCTAAAAATTCATGTTACTAATTATGAAAAGGAACTTAATAACTTAAAGTCAAAATTCTCGAGCATAAGTAGCAGTCTCACCCAAACCCGTGTCACAAATTCTAACCTAACTGATCAAATCAGCAGGATTTCTTCAAAGAGTGAGGAACGAAGGATGTGGATCGAGAAAAAGGAAAAGGAGTTAATTAGATATAAGGATGATTCTATTTATTTGCAAAGAGACAATCTTAAACTTCTTAAACAGCGAAATGTGTTTTGTTTAATTGCTAAGAGACTCTATTTTAACATCACTCAGTTGCATCTTGATTGTGAAATAGGAAAGAAGATACATCGCATGATAACATCACTCAGTTGCATCTTGATTGTGAAATTGTGAAATAGGAAAGGAGGATGAAATCGATGCTGAAGCATACAACTGTGAAAGCGTTGTATCTTCTGACGAAGTTTCTCCAGCGTATAAAATATGTCTGGACAAAATTGAATCCTACATAAAGTCCAAAGACCACAAGGACATGCTCAAAAATCTGTTAGACGAAAATGATAGATTCAAATTGAGAACCGAAACTGTACAAAAATTTGACTCTTTGAATGCCAAGTTAAGTTCAGAAAATAAAATTGATGTTGAAAACGCATCTGAACTTAATGAGGATGATGATCTGAGTGAAATCTCTATAGAGGATTTGGTGGACTGTTCTGAATTTGCTAAAAGCGAACCTAAGTCACACAAGAACCTAATTTCTGAAAACTCCGTTGAGTTTGCTCGTTCGTTTACCGACAAAACCAAAGTTTTCAAAGCCAAAGCTGTAGTATACCAAAAGGTACAAACTACTCCAAACCAAGTCTACACAGTACCGGGTGTCACTCCACAACAAACTGCAGAGTTAACAGCTATGGTAGACAATGCTGGAGGATGTGACGAATTTTTTTGGTCGGCCCAAATAGACAACGCAGATGAGACGAAGGGTCTTTCTCAAAAAACTTCATGGAGAGTGAAAGGTAGATACATACCTGAACCACTAAATGAGCCTACAAAGTATGATGTGCCGAGCACAAGTGGCACCAAACCCCCCATTAGACGAACCGATGCAAACCACTAGTGATACCTCTTCGGCAAAAAGTGAATGATGTGCTCATACTTTGAAAAGAAAGGCCAACATTCACAGAAATCCAAAATAGGTGGCTGATAGAAAGCATCAAAGAAATCTGAGATATAAGAAGAATCTCTCAGAAATAAAACAGTTTTGGAATTCCCAAAATCCTGACTTTATAAGGATAGAAAGGAAGCACAAATCACAAGAAGACTCAAGGAACCGGAAGGGAAGTTTCGGTCCCATGTCGGGAATAAACCAAAAGAGCAGTTTCGGTCCTCACCCCAATACCAACCGAAAGAATGGTTTCGGTCCCTCTACTGAAAGAAACCGAAAATATGGTTTCGGTCCTTCGACCAATAGGAGCCGAAAGGGTGGTTTCAGTCCCTCAACTGAAAACAACCGAAAGGAGAGTTTCGGTCCTTCACCCAATAACAACTGAAAGAACGGTTTCGGTCCTTCGTCCAACAACAACCGAAAGAACGGTTTCGGTCCTACACCTAACCGAAAGAACGGTTTCGGTCCTTCACCCAGCAACAACCGAAAGAACGATTTCGGTCCTTCATCCAATAACAAACGAAAGGAGAGTTTCGGTCCTTTATCCCATAGCAACCGAAATAGTGGTTTCGGTCCCCATCCATACAAGTCCAATCAGAAAAACAGGGATTCCAAAGTCACTTCTAAATTCAACTCTTCCCATTCAAAGGGAAAAGGAAAACTCTACCGTGAAGATAACAATCTTCCAAAAGAGAATCAAAAGAATACTAATGTCAACACTACAAACTCCAGTCCTACTAAATCAACTAAAATTAAAGTTTTTACCATTAAAAGAAAAGACAAAACAACTTTAGTTAAACGCACATACATGGTTGATATTTCTCTTACTATTCCCTATCTTGTAAAAGGCTCACAAGGACCCAAGAAACTTTGGGTTCCTAAATCTGCTTAATATTTTGCAGGTTATTCGTGACGAGCAGTTTGACGACGAATGGTACATCGATAGTGGGTGCTCACGTCACATGACAGGAAGGAAGGAGGAACTGATGGAGTTTCATTCTCTCAAAGATGGTGGCATTGTAAAGTACGGCAACAACTCATTTGGAACTATCAAAGGCTATGGAATGATCACTAATGGCGAGTTCTCTATAAGGAAAGTAGCATATGTTGAAGGAATTCAACACAATCTCATCAGTGTATCACAGTTGGTGGTTGGCACTGGATTAAAAGTATCATTCGACGATGAAGGCTCAGAAATTGTCGAGAAGAGATCAAACAACATTCTGCTGAAGTCAAAGCGAAAGGGGGAAATGTATCCTTTGAACCTCAACCCAATTCGAGGTAAACCAGCTGTGTGCTTACTCATAAAGGCTCACTCTGATGAAAGCTAGTTATGGCATAAAAGACTATCTCATCTGAACTTCAAGGATATCAACAAGTTGGTCTCGGGTGATCATGTTCGAGGTCTTCCAGTTCTAAAACTTGATAAAGAACATCTTTGTGCAGCGTGTGAAATAGGAAAGCAGAGTAGGCAGAGTCATCCTTCTATTATCAATACTAAGGTGATAGAACCATTGGAGTTATTGCATGTCGATCTATGTGGTCCATCGTCCATCGAAAGCATTGGGGGAAACAAATACATTCTGGTTATTGTGGACGATCTCTCAAGATTTACATGGGTTTTCTTCCTCAAGCAAAAGTCTGAAGCCACTCCAAAGCTTAAGCTCTTTATTAAACAGATAGAAATGCAACTAAGAAAGGTAGTTCGTAATGTGTGGAGCGACAATGGCCTGTAATTCAAGAACAAAGACTTTGAAGATTTTCTTGCTGAAAAGGTGACGACTCACAATTTTTCAGCCCCTTATACTCCATAGTAAAATGGCATTGTTGAAAGGAGAAACCGATCCCTGTGTGAAGCTGCTCGAACTATGCTATGCTTTGTGTCCTTACCTTTGTATTTCTGGGCTGATGCAATTGTTGCTACATGTTATACTCAAAATAGATTATATTTGAATAAGCGGTTATCCATTACCCCTTACGAGATCCCGAACAATCAAAAACCAAATGTGAAATTCTTTCATGTGTTTGGTTCAAGATGTTTCATTTTCAACTCCAGAGAGAATCGAAATAAGTTCAATGCTAAGACTGATGAAGGAATTTTCTTAGGCTACTCTCTGAACTCCAAGGCATATAGAGTTCTCAATAAACGATCTAAGAAAATTGAAGAAACATACTATGTCACCTTTGATGTTAGTTATGTTAAGAAAATGAAATCAACAGAAGATGCATCGCAAGAGATCTTTCCAGAGAATGGTCAAGTTACTATCTCTATCTCGAATCTTTTCGACCAATTCATGCTCCTGTTTGATGAGCCTCAAAATGAGATTGACTCTGAATCAACTGCAAAAGACAACAAAGTTGATAATCTGAAACAAGTTATCGACGACGCTGCTAAAAAGATGGTTGATGATTAATCCAAAGAAACCAAAAGAGCAGACGCAAGCGAACCTTCAGGTAACCGTCCTAATGTCCAGGGGGAGGGTCCAACTCCTCATCATAATCAAGGATCTTCATTCCAGGGGGGAGAACTCATCGCCAAATACATCAAGCTCTACTAAAATTCCAACCAATTAAGGGGATACAAATACTGGTCTTGAACATGAGTCATTCTTCGAGGGGGAGAACACCAATTTCGGTGATGATGACATTCTGTATGAACTAGAGGAAGAAATCAATGCTGAATTGGATCCTAATTATGATCCAAATTTTTCTCCACTTATCAAATGGACCAAAGATCACCCTCAAAGTCAAATTATCGGGGAATCTTCAGAAACAGTGTTAACTCGCTCTCAAATCAAAGCGAAACAGGCTGCACTCTTTTTAAAAATCGAGTTTTGTATGTTCAATTCCTTTGTTTCCAAAGTTGAACCGAAGACTATTAACTCAACTCTTGATCATTCAGACTGGGTTCAAGCCATGCAGGATGAATTAAATGAGTTTAAAAGAAACAAGGTATGGCATCTTATTCCAACTCCAAAGGATGCTTCGGTTGTCGGTCTTAAATGGGTATTCAGAAACAAGATGGACAAAGAAGGGATTGTCATTCGTAACAAAGCGAGGCTGGTGGTCAAAGGATACTATCAAGAAGAGGGAATCGATTATGAAGAAACCTTTGCTCCCGTTACAAGATTAGAGTCTATTCGTATCTTTCTTGCATATACCGCTCACAAGAACTTTGAAGTCTATCAAATGGACGTCAAATGTGCCTTCCTCAACGGTGAAATTGAAGAAACCGTATATGTTAAGCAACCGCCAGGCTTCATGAGCGAGAAGTATCCCAATCATTGTTATATCCTTGACAAAGCTGTATATGGCCTCAAACAGGCTCCCAGAGCATGGTATGAAATTCTCACTCGTTTCTTAAAAATGTCCAAATTCAAACAAGGTTTGGTTGACCCAATCTTCTTTCGTAAGCAAGAAGGTAACCACCTTATGATAGTCCAAATTTATGTTGATGACATTATCTTTGGCTCCACGAATCCTAGCTTAACAGCTGGATTCAGAAAGTCGATGGAAACTAAATTTGAGATGAGCTCAATGGGTCCAATTAACTTCTTTCTTGGATTGAACATTAGACAGGGACCCAAAGGCATTTTTATTAATCAGGAAGCATATACCAAGACTTTACTAACCAAATTTGGGATGATGGGAGACTCCAAAGTGAAAGTGCCTATGGCCTTTGGAACTAAACTTACACCCTCATTGGAGAAACCAACAGCTGATATGACACTTTATCGACAAATGATTGGATCTCTGATGTATCTTACAGTCAGTAGACCTGATATTATGTTCTCCGTCTGTTACTGTGCACGATTTCAAGCCAACCCACGAGAACCTCATCTTCAAGCCATGAAAAACATCTTTCGCTATCTTAAGCGAACCTCCACTCTCGGTCTGTGGTATCCAGCCAACTTAGGATTCTTCGTTCAAGCATTTTTCAGATGCTGATTTAGGTGGATGTGGATTAGATCGTAAAAGCACCATTGGAGGATGTCAATTTCTAGATGGTAAATTAGTCAGTTGGCAATCAAAGAAACAAACCTGTGTTTCGCTATCCACTGCAGAAGCTGAATATATTGCTGCAACATCCTGCACATCTCAAGTCGTATGGATACAAAGTCAACTTAGGGATTACGGGCTAAACATGAAGAAAATCCCACTATATTGTGACTTTGAAAGCGCAATTAGGATTTGTCACAACCCAGTGCAACATTCGAAGACCAAGCATATTGCACTGAGGTATCATTTCATCAAGGATCACGTCAAAGATGGTAATGTAGAAATTCACTTCGTCAGAACGACTGATCAATTGGCAGACATATTCACGAAGGCCTTACCTGAAGCAAGCTTCAATAAGATTCTACAAGGCGTAGGAATGATGCAAGCCGAATCTGTACTAAAATCGCCTTCGCTTCCATAAAGGTAACAAGCGAAATAGAGCGAACCGAAATGAACCGAACGTTCGGTCTATTTCGGGTTCGGTCCTTCTGAACTCATTCGATTCTTTTTCTTAACAAGGCATTTCAACTGTTTTCTAATGTATACCTTTTTCATTACTTCTTTTCTACTAATAAAATTCCAAAAATATTTTTTCTCTTTCGTTCAATTAATCAATTCTCACAAAATACAATTTTTTTTTATCTAATGTTTTTTTTTGTTTTGTATAAGTGTGATTCTCGATTGCGAAATTAAGGCTGGTAAATAGTTTTCTTAGTTAGGAGTCCCTAGAAGCATGCTATTGTATGCTGACTAAAGCCTCGAAAGATTTTGAGTGAAGCCTTAATAACATGATATATACCAATCACGTTTTCCCAATCCAGACTATCAAATTCACTCTAATCATGAGGTACCTTACTCTACTCAAATTGAGTTTAGAGTTTTCTGCTTGGTCCTTCTTTTCTTTAAAGTAGAGGTACATTCTCTTCTTATACCATCTCCATCATCTTTCTCCATTATAATTCGCTTCATCAATATAACCCCTGAGGCTTTCAGTATTAACCACTGAGGTTTGTGGTTATACCAAAAATGTGTTCATGATATTAGTTTCATGCCACTATGTACTAAGTGAAACCCAAAGTTCAACACCACTAATGAATTGACGGTGAATTCAAATATTCAAGATCTTACTTGTTACTTAATGAAATCTCTTTTTTTTTTCTTTTGAGTGATCTTTATGAGCTTGCCTTTTACCAAGGCTTCTCTAACCCTCAAAGATCCAGTTTTTTTTTTTTTTTTTTTTGAGATTTCCTTACTTCCCTCGTCACTATAAAGTTTATCTTACCTACTTGTTCAACAGATCACAATGATCTCACAAGTACTTCATTCAGTTTCGGTCTTATGTCAAGTATCGAAATTATGAATTGAAGCAAAAGCCACCCTTTTTAACCTTCAAAAGATGCCTTTCAATACTTCTCAACAAGTTATTGATCGTTATTCAATGGGAAACCAAGCAAGCACTTTAATGTCTCTCTTGACTTTGAAGGAAGTGATTTTTGCCCAGAATCAATTGTCTTATGTCTACTTACGACATCACAGATTATCCCTTAAATTTTGCTTTATTTCTTTATCTTTTACACCTTATGCACGAAAATTTTTAATTTTTTAAACTCTAGTTCTGTTCAGATTGATCAATAAAGTGCTAAAGGCCACAAAGATTCAAACGTATTATGAAGAAACGATTGGGATAAAGTGGAAGCTGACTCAGCGGCTATCCAAACGGTTTGGCGATTTGAAAAAGTGCATTTTATGGAATGGCGTGTAAAAAGGAAACGTCCTTTCTCTTTCCTGCGTCATCTTCGGCATGCCAACTGTTCACCCATCAAGTCAGGCGCTATTTTTGAGATAATCCAAGATTTCAGCCGGATTTTTCTCTCTCTTCCTTGCACGTATAAAAGGAATTGGAACGGTACTCTCTCAAACTTTATCACTTACCAATCTCTCTCAAAGAACACCGGCGATTTTCTGCAACTGTTCATCATCTTCTCCAAGCTACTGCAATGGCAGACTCGTCATCAGTTCACGATACTTCAGTTCGTCAACCTCTTCTCACCATCAAACCCCAACAGAACCTAATCATCGATCTCACCTCATTTATCTATGAGCCTTACATGCGGTATGTGGTTGAGTGTCTCAAATACTCACCACTCGTCGATGCGCTGACTAAAGTCGAAGTTGTTCCAATGTCGTGCTTGTCTCTTGTCTACTCTACTGCCTTCTACGACAAGATTAATGAACGAATTCACTTTGAACTCCATGATGAGAATACCTCCATCTCTAAGCATCGATATGTGCCCTAATTGGTCTTTCTCAAGATCCATCTCTGGTAAACCCTGACTCCATTACAACTGGTCAATTGTTTTCTATGTTCTATCAGATGAGGTATACCGAAACCCTAACCACCATTACAAAGTTCAAGAAGTCCTACCTTCCTCCTCAATGGAATGGCCTTTTTACGTTGTTGTTCAAGGGGCTTTCTAAGCAAAACGCTGGCTCAGATGGTGCAAGCAAGTCCTTCATGATGGTGCTGTATGGGCTATACCATGGGATTGACCTAGATTATGGGTCTATTATCTGGCAGCAGTTGGTTCAAAGCTTGGTCTCTTCATCCAGGCATTTTGAGATCTCATGTGGGCGTTTCTGGTCTATCATCACCAACTGGGCAATGGACCGCCTTCGTGTTCCAATAATGGCGGATTCTTTGCTCTCATCCATTGCTACCTTTCATACGACAAAAATCATTGTGACTGATCCAACCAAGTTTTCTTTTATTGGATCCATTCCTGAAGCAATGCTTGGTTGTATCTCTGCGTCGAGTAACATTCTCCAACAGTACAGGAAACGTCCATCAGTTGGCCCAAGAGAGCTTACGCCGGCTGTGATTCGCTCTATTGAAGAGGCTGACAAGCCAGCCAAAAGGGGTAAGAAGCCTGAAACACAGAAGGAAGGTCATGTCATTAAACCAACTAAGGGGCAAACCCCCAAGAAGCGAAAGTCTGATAAGGCTGCATCTTCTCAGGCTCAACCGAAGAAGCAGAAGAAGCCTGCTAGGAGGCTTATTCTTTAATCCTCAAGTGATTCGGATTCAGAATATGTCCCTCCTAAGCACAAGAACACTCCTCCTTCAGAATCTGAGAGCGAAAGCTCTGATGAAGAGGCTTCGGGCCGAGGTGATACTCCGCCTCACTCCCCTACCCCAAAAATTCCAGTTCGCTGTAATCCTCCTTCACCTCCACCTGTAACCATCCCAGTATCCATCCCTCCTATATCTCCCATTACCACCACTCAACCTTTCAATACAATTCCTATCCCCACTCCCATTTTCACAGATACCACTACTACCACTACTACCACAAAACCTCACTTTATTGTTCCCAATCCACCTGTAACCGAACCACCTGTCACAACCGAACCTCCACCTTCTTCAAAACCCTTATCTCCCACACAATCCACTGAAAAAACCCCTATTCTAGGCGGTGAGGACTTGGAATTTGATTCCACGTATTTCAGTCCTTACCGAGTGCAGAACGACGATGAAGACAATGAGCCTGTTACAAAGCGTCATCTCAATGCAGTAAACAAAAAGCTTGATCAACTTCTTTCATCCTCTTCTTCTGGTGCCTATTATGAAGCTGCGTTGAAGGCATCGTTTTCCTCTGTCGTTACCGAACACAGTGCAACTTTATCTGCTATAGCCAAAGCCATCGAAGCCTCTACTTCCCAATGTCAACAAGCCTCTCTTGCTGTTGATGCATCTACTAAGGATTGCAAGGAAGCGACCGCAACAGTCGACAAACTAGTCTCCGAAGCTCATTTGTTTTTAGATTCATTGCAGGATGCTGCTGCTAAAAATGCTCAAACTGTCAACGCTTCAGTAGAGAACCTTCAAAGGTCTCTTCAATCTGAACGCTCAAACCTTGAAGCGGCACGCCAAGCCATTGAAGAAGCCAACAAAACTCTCCATGCTAATGTCAATGAACGCTTAACTCAACTGGAGGCGGAGTTAGCTGTAGAGAATCGCATTATGGATGAACTGGACAGACGTACTGCACAGCTTAAATTGCAAACCCACAAGCTACATATTGTTAATGCTGAGATTAATGACCTCAAGTCAGAAAGGGAGGTCATTAGGAGTTCTGCTGCAGATGTTCACTCCATCCTCCTTCATCTTATTGAGGCTCACGATCTGATCATCACTATAACTGTTAGGCGTCATCTGGAAGACAAGCTCAGACCGGCATTCGACATTCTTAGCCGTATCGAGGGTGTTCCGGTGACCGGGGTCCAACCGAAACAAGGGGGAGAGAAAGTGACAACTCAACCTCCTCCTTCTGGATCAAAACCATCTACTGAGCCGAAGGGTAATGAAGCTTCGGTCAACAACAAGGACAAAAAGAAGAAGAAAATTGGTGAGGACGACAGAGACAATGAAGAGGATGTCTATGCCGAGAATCCCAAGAATCCCTTCCAGAAGGTTAAGACCTCTGAAAAAGAATTGGAAGAAAACATCAAGAAACAACAAGCTGAGCTAGAGCTGAAGCGAAAGGAGGCGGAGCTCCTAGAGAAGAAAAAGTCCATGTTTCCTGTGTGGACCATAGACTCGCTTCAAAGATGTGCAATTGATGAGCCAAGCATTCTCTGGCTTGAGCTGATAGTGTCCTTTGGCCTTGACAACTCCAAGGATGCACAGTTCGATATGCCAATCACTCGAAAGGCATTTATCTTCTACTGCTTCAACTCGACTGCTGCCGTTCTGTCCCCAGACCCGAAGGTAGATAGGGATCTTCTGAAGTTTTACTTGGAGTTTGCTCAACCCCAATACCTGACTTGGAGCTCAAAGAAAATTACCACTGTCAAGGTTATGAAGCCCTATTCAGCAGGGAAATTTATTAATGTCAAATTCAGGGTGACTCGAGGAACCGAAGGCTCAGTTTACCACTTTACCCTCGCTGATCTACCAAACCTTAATCCCCATGACTGGATACTCCTCAGTAACATTCTTTTGTCGAATCCTATGGAGTATCAGCCAATAATTGATCATGTCAAGCGTATGCTTGTTTGCTACATACATGAGGTAGCGAAGATGGACCAGGAGATTGCCTCTGCCATACACAAGCGAACAACGATCAAGACTATGGGCAGAGCTCGCAATGTCAATACCATGGTCAAGGGGAAAATCGATTCAAAGTATCACAAAGTTATGTTCCTCAGAGGCGAAGGTCAAAAATGTCTATTCGCTCTTGTTCACAAACACCTATTCTCAACGTATTGCCTGGAGCACATCTTGGAGATCATTCAGAGGTGCGATCAGAACAGTGCTGCCGATAAGAAATTATTCACTGACATGCTGAGGTGGTACATACAATTTAGACAAACACTTCTCGCTATAATTCCTCGTTTGTTTAAAGTAATAAAGACGGTGAAGCCTACTCAGAGGAAATAATCTCTCGCCTCATTTGACGCAAAGGGGGAGATTGTTGGGTCTATTAGATTGCGTCATGGGCTCGGTCCTTAGCCCAGTTTGATTGCCGGTATTGGGCCTGTCTAACCGTGCATATTTTTGTACTAGGTTTTAGTATATAAGTTGCATGCATGCAGACTTAGAAGTTATCGCTTTCATTGTTTATTTTTTCTAAAGTTTTGTAAACCCTAGCTCGCCTCTACAATGGAAGTTCTTCATCGAGCTCTGCTGAGGCGTGACTTTATTTTGAATCATAAGCATACATTTGATTCTATTCTGTGTTCATTCTTTTATTGTTCTTGACTTGTTTGATTTCAATATTCATACCTGTGAACGATCTAATCGATCTAAAGTTTAATTCTCAACAAAGTGGAAAGATTGTTTCTTTGGGAATCAGTAGGAAGAAAATTAAGTGTCTAACCAAAGGTATTTAAATTATTTTTATTGGCACATCACATTTTTATTATAGAAGGCAATGACGAATTTTTCAACTTTAATTAAAGGTCTTATCGTCAAATAAAAGTCATAATTAATTGATAGGCTAATGGGCGATGCCCTCAATTCTTTCATATTTTATAAACAAAAAGTGATTAAATTAATTTTGATTCCCAAAAATCAAGTTATGACTTGTCTGATGTACAGGTCGGTAGCACACCCATGCACCCTTTACCTAGTTTTTCGGTCTGTAACACATTTTAGGAGAAACGTATCAAAGATGTTGATGATAATTTTTGATTCACAGTAGATACACTAATAGTAACAACCCATTTGTTTGTTTATTTTACCAGTGCTTTGTTTTCTCTGTTCCCATGTCAGTGTAAAGTTGGTTTAGAAAGGTAAAATGATTATTTTAAGATGAAAAATGACTTTTGATGGTTTAATCAGATGTCCAAGTCAAGAAGAGATGTTATAAGGAGAGTGGACGGTTTTACACTTGGTTCTATTTTTATCGGTTTTGTTATCATACAGGGCCATATAACTGCTATAACAATATACTCCCAAAGTATAATATAATGGTTTTATACAAAAAAAGTGAAAATAAAATTCAAATTTATTTACTACTTGGCTTTGTACTGATGGCTTTTAATTTGTTCCTAGCAGTGCATGAAAAACAATGAACATGCAACTTGTAGAGTTGTGACCTGTAATAATGATTCAATGAGGTGTAACTAGTCTCTTAATTCGAAAAGGCTTTTAATTTGTTCCTAGCAGTGCATGAAAAACAATGAACATGCAACTTGTAGAGTTCTGACCTGTAATAATGATTCAATGAGGTGTAACCAGTCTCTTAATTCGAAAAGGTGTTGTTGCTACCAGCAAGGTTTCCAATGTCCACAATGATGGGTCATCAGATCTTGATCAATGTATTAGTTGCAATTTGCAATATTCAACAACCAATGGTTGGTTTCATGTTGTTACAGAATAATGAAATCATGACATTTAATAAGATAAATGGTTACATTGTGTTCCAGAAGATTAAAAGGACTAGAGGGCCTATGATGTCGATTGTTACAAGCTCAAAAAGCAAAGTGACAACTGAGATGTATGTAACATTAATCATGATTGGTTTTTCTTTAATGGCTTGAATAACAAAAGGAGTATGGTTGTAATACATACTAAACTCTAATTTTGTGCAGGTGGATTTGGGTTGGGGGTCAATGAGAATTCATTGATAACGTTCACCTGCATCTTTATCATAAAAAGTGTGAAGCTAGTGGACCTGATGGTGAGTAACCATCTTTTGGAATTCACAATCCACTTTATAACCTTGAGACCTTAAGAACTATAACTAATTATCCCCAGTAAAACTTGAGACCTTAAGAGCTCAACAAAATCACATCATAGGGGAAGAACTAATCAAGCAGTAAACAACATGAACGCAAAATGGTCGAACCAACTTTAGCAACCAAGAAACGAGAGACAAGCTTTTGTCACAAATCCACCTAACATTAGTTTAACCAAACCACAACAACAGAGGCACATGCATCCAAGAAGAATAACATCAGCATGAGGGCTAAATGGTCAAATTGGCATATTTGGTTGGAGCTGAAATTTAAAAAAAAAGTTAAATGCATCTGTTATATGTTCTTATAATCAATAAGTTTCAAGATATTGATTAGAGGGTATTTAAGGTATTTTGCAATTAATCAAAACATGTTACTTGATTATTATGTTTTGTGTCAAATCAATTGGTGTAATATTATTATGATAGGTATTTATGGAAGCTTCCACATTCCACACTACTTGGCATGATTTGTTATTTTCGGTTGATGTTTTATAGTCAATAATGTTTTTCTATTTGACAATCGAGTTCTATTTTAACCGACCAGTACTAGCAGAAAGATAAAAACAAATGGCGGTTCCAGAATCTGAGATGAATTAATCATACACACTTCCCCCCTCCCCTAATACATCAAACAAACGCTAACTGTGGAAACTTAAATATTGGTTGAAAGAAAGCTGTCATCGTAAATGAAATTATTTGTAGATCTCACGATATAATAATACTTTTATTTGTAAATCCAAAACAATAACGTACTTTTATTTTTAATCAAAACAATATATTTTCTTATTTTAATCAAAAAAATATATTTTCATTTTTAATTGAAAATAGTAAGATACTTAATTTTAATCCTAATCAATTTGTTTTTATTTTAACCTAAAACAACATATTTTTTTAACACAAAAGAACAAGATATTATTATTATTATTTTTAAAGCAAAAGAGTAATGTACTTTTCATTTTAACTAAAAACGGCAATGTACTTTTATTATTAACTAAAAACGACAACCTACATATATTTGTAGGTTTTTCGGATTCGTATATTTTGAGCACCTCCATTACGTATGTTACAATTCCGTTAATCATTTGTTTGTCACTATATTGCATGTGTATCATGATATTGCATATAAACTGTTCACATAATCCCCCATGCAAACTATAATCACAGAAACGAAAATATTTTCCAAAATAAAACTAATAGTGTCGAGAGATTAGACTGCATAGATTACAGGTGTAAGATAAACCGGTGTAGAAACCAATTTCTGAAAAACTATTTGCATCCGTCGTTTGGCGCAGGTAAATGGCTAGTGTATATATATATATATATATATATATATATATATATATATATATATATATATATATATATATATATATATATATATATATATATATATATGTTCAAGTTCATTTGAGACCATTCTAATTTTGTAAGACCGTAAAACCAAATTTAAAAATAATTTTAAAATGCAAAATAAATGGAAAAATCCAAAAATTCTTTTTTTAAATATTATTTTCGGAACTTGAATTAACTAAAAAAAATTAAAAAAATAAAAAAAATTCCGTTTTTTTTTTTTGAAAAATACGTGAAATATTCTAAATAGAATATTACATTGACATATTCTAAAAAATAATTTTAAAATGCAAAATAAATGGAAAAATCTAAAAATTCTTTTTTTAAATATTATTTTCGGAACTTGAATTAACTAAAAAAAAATAAAAAAAAATTCTATTTTTTTTGAAAAATACGTGAAATATTCTAAATAAAATATTACACTGTACATATTCTAAAAATAATTTTAAAATGTAAAATATATGGAAAAATCAAAAAATTCTTTTTTTAAATATTATTTTCGGAACTTGAATTAACTAAAATAAATAATAAAATGCGTCTCACGGTCTCACAAAATATAGGCCGTCTCAAATGAACCTAACCCTATCTATATATATATATATATATATATATATATATATATATATATATATATATATATATATATATATATATATATATATATATATATATATATATATTCTCCTGATGCATTAGATTTATAGGTAAGTGATCGCTTGAAGATTTTTGTGGATTTTTGCTTGAATTTTGAATGAATTTAAGAGTGCGTGTATTTCACTCTAGGTTTTGTTATGGTGCGTGAAATTTTGTTCTTCGATTTTCTTTATTGGCGCGTGAAGCCTTTTTTCTTCCGTTTTCAGCGTCTGTGTAGCCCAATGCATGTCTTCCATCCAGCTAGATGTGGCTTCTTCTATAAGCTTTTCGAGAAAGCTTCATACCACTACTTCCATGACCGCTTCCTCACTATCTCTATCATCTCACCACTGCTTCCGTCTGTTTCACAAATTGTAGGCGATGATTAAAGAGCAACGTCCAACATCGTTTCCCATTTTCTTCCTCTTTCTCTCCTCTTCCACCACCGATATTCCTATACCACCGGCTCCCCTCGAATCATTGTAGATGTTTTTTCCACCCACTTCAACATCGATTTCCCTCCGCCACATTTCTTTCTCCTCATCTAGTTTCACATGTTAAAGACGATGATTGAAGAGCCACGTGTGTTGATTGCATCGGTGAGCCCCAATTTAACCCAGGATACAATTTTTGTTTGCTTAGACCGACCTCCTCTTCCACTTTCTTCCCAGACCCACTCCATCGGTTTTCCTATTTTACCCCAAATTTTTTTTTATGTTATTCGGTTTTGGAGTCGACATAAGGTATGCTCACTTGCATATTCTGTTGATCGGATTAGATGATTTGGAACTGAATTTTGACATCACCCTTCACGCTTCGCTCCATAACCAAACCAGAGTCCCTTTTTTTTCAAAAAAGTTTACAGGAAAGAAATTTCTTCTTCAGCAATGCAATCTATATATTTCAGCCCAAATTAGTTGCATATACTAATGCGTAGAGCCGTTGCTGTCAAGTTGGCCTATGCTAACCACTTTGTTTGGTTCATCATCCAACACACATGAAATGTAATAATTTGATCGACCATTAAACCCAAGGTTTCATATAATTTTAGATGTATGTTTGTATATTTCACGTCAAGAAAACATAACTTTTGTTTTATTGATTTATATCCACTTATAGATTAGTGCAATCCTTCACTTGTTGAAATGCCTCATTATACCTCTATTGTTTTGCGATTCAGTGGATACAAAAGGATGACTTAAGATAGGTTCGAACAACAGGAATGAGTTCGTTCTAATCAAAGTTGACGGAGTTGGAAGAGCAAGTCAAAGATTCTTTTATAAATCTCCCAAAATCTCAATTGGGCTTCAAATCTTTACTTGCCCTTGCCCTAATTTGGTTCTTTGGTTTTTGTTTTGGACTAGACTTTTGGATCTAGGAAACTGGTGAAGCGATAGATGTCTCCGTTCACGACTACATAACGACTACAAGTCTTGGAACTTCAACAATCATCATGCACAAAGGTCAATCTAGATGGACACATCAAGTAATTCGGTAATTTTATTTCTGCTTGCTTTCTTTTTATGTTTTTAAAATTCATTATCTGGCTCACAAATTTTACTTTTGTTTTAGATAATTGATTCATTGTTTATGGATCATCTTTTTTGATATTCGACTACAAACACATACCTCATGATGGCTATTTACATTAAATAGAAACATCCTTATATAGTTGTTGATATTAAGTGCTTAACCTATTAAGGTCATTAAGTAAAAAAGAAACAATCCCACTCATGTCCTAATAAGGCGATGTTCCTTTTTTTTTTTTTTTTTACCTAATAGGGTTAATGGGGACATGATCAGGTAAGCTATGGTTTTTAGATGCCAAGGTCAGGTGTTTAAGTAATTTTGCCTATTTTCTTTGCTGAGGTGATCATTTCTTCATCTTTCTTTCTTTGTTTCATGTTCATCATGGGTTTTTCAATATTTAAGATAATTAAATTGTGCAGTTGGAATGATAGATGGGCTAACTAGATAAAAAGAGGTATATGAAGACCTCAAGATTTTGGTGACAAATCATTCAATGTGTGGGGCAATGATGGACAAAGAAAGGTTAGTTTGTTTGCATAGTTCTCATATGTGTTGCATTAGTCACTAGACTCAAAGGCATATGAATTTAAATCTCAATGATAAGATTATTTGTTAAAAAGAGAAAAAAAAAAGTGGAAAAAATAGCATCCGACCACAAATTCTTATTTTAGATGTTCATCGGTTGTCAAAAACACAAAGTATTTTATAGGACAATGAAACAGTAATAAAAATATCATATCATATGTGATAGATAAGATCTAAATTCAATAAAATATAATCCAAAAATTTAAGGCAGTGATGAATGATGATCCAAATGTACAACATAATATTGTCAAATCAAAAACGAAGTATGTTCCTGGGATATCGTCAGTCTGCCTTTCTAATCTTCTGTTTCATGTATAGAGGATGTGAGTGTAGTGTGTTTGGATTGTCAGATCAAAGAAATGAATATGGATCATAAGATATACCAAATTTGACTTTGTCCTACTACAAAGACGAAACATGAAATGATAACTTTTTAAGAGGTTTGGTGGTTTGTGGTTGTGGTCAAAATGGTTAAATGTTTAGAACTATTGGAAATATATCTGGTCAAGTTGAACAACCAAACCTATTCGTTTTTTTTTTCTTGAATTTCATAAATAATTTATATATTAAATATGACCAGAAAACTCCTAATGGAATTACGGTATAGAATATTTTTCAATTAAAGAAATTTAGGAGGTTATAAACTATTGAATTTGCTTTTAATCTTTTGAACCATTATCTTTTTAGCTTAACTTTTTACATTTACTCTATACCAGTAAAATACAACTCAAATTAACCTTTGTTTCTTTGTTTCTTTTCCACAATTGGCTTGAAATTGTCCGTTATATTTTATTTTCAAGTGTATATTTAGTTTAAATTCATAACATACCTTATTATTTGAAAAATCTACCCAACTATAGCATCCTACTTTCAAAGTTGAATGGTGTAATAGGAAGAAACAAAAGTAGGATGCTATGATAAGCAAACCAACTCGAATACATTGCCATTTTTTGCATTAACCTAATGTACTTTTTATAATAACAAGGAATTAGTTAGTATGAGAACCATTTTCCATTGGCTGACTTTCAATATAATATCCGAATAAGAAAAATAAGTGAAAGTATAATGTTCTAATTTGGTATATTTTTCGAAGTACAATAACTTAATAATAAAAAATAGAAGTACAACACTATAATAGAAAGAATGAAAGTAAGGTTGTATAATACAAAAACTAATGAAACTTTGTTGTTATTTCTTACATTTACACATGCATCAAATTCGCAAATTTGAAATAACGTTCATATGTATCATTAAAATTGCAAGAGGTGTCATGTAAAGAAGGGGTAATATCCATATGATCGGCTTACGAAACTCTTTGAACATGTGCTTATCATTGTTTGTTTGAAAAAAACTAAACTCACTTTTATATCATTATTTTTTCATTTTTTCAGGTACTCAATAATAAGGGAGTGTGATTCCTTTGTCGTAAACTCAACCGTGTTGAAGTTCCAGTTTTCAAGCACTTTTCTTAAACATAAATACAGTTCTTGAAACATGATAGATATATTTATTATAGACAAAATACTTCTGTTTTTACCAACAATAGAAATGTGTGATACATATCCTTATTGATAATAGCAATGCACTTTCATTTCCTTACCTTTAATACCCTCTGTGGGTTGTGGGTCGTGCTTAGCACGGGCCTGATATATATATATATATATATATATATATATATATATATATATATATATATATATATATATATATATATATATATATATATATATATATATATATATATATATATATAAAAGAGTCTCCACATCAGAAAAGTTCCTTTTATACAACACCTTGTTGTATTGGTATGTGATTATTGAATAATAGGTAATATGACACTGTAAATAATATCTTGTTCATTTGGATTCATTCATGATTAAAGTTATATTTAATTACGAATATAACTTCAAATATATGAGATGAGTCATTGGTGTTTATAGTGTATTCGTTTATGATTAATGTTATATGTTATATTCATTGATGAATTCGGCTATTCATATACATGTATACTCATATGTTTGAAGAAAGTTGGATTCTAATCAACATCATATAATTCCTCCACAAATATTGTTTTACAAACAACATTAACCAATACTAAATTTAAAAATCAAAATAATATTACATTTAAAAATCAAAATAGTAAGTTGTATAAGCAATGTATTGTCTTAAATTTACCATATGTTCATTAGTGAATACGTATTAATAATTTAATAGTAAATGAATGTTGGAAAAAATTTAAAGAAAAAAAAACACATTCACTAATGAATATACATTAATAGTAAATGAATATTGAATAAAAATGAAAGAAAAAAAATATGAACGCTTTTAGCATTAGAAAATTTTCTTACTTCTCTATAAAAATCAAACATAAAGTTTTAATATATCAATAGTAAACGAATATTGAATAAAAAATGAAAGAAAAAAAATAGGAAAGCTTTTAGCATTATAAAATTTCTTACTTCTTTGTAAAAATCGAACATAAAGTTTTAATTAGGAGCTTGATTTAATATTGTAGTTATAAAGATCCCTATTTGTTAATAACTATTAAGAGGGTGTTTAAGTTTATCTAAAATGAATTATTGACTTATGAAGATGGAAAAATGAGTTTTTAAAAAAGTGTTTGACTTAGCTTTTATAAAGACAAAAGTCAATAAGTAAATAAGTTTGTTTTAAAAAAATGTTTGGGTTAACTTATACATGTTTTTTTTTGGAACCGGCGAATATTATTAAAACCACGACCTAAAAGAAAAAGACCGAACATAAAAGAGAAAACAAAACAACTTACAAAATGTCAAACGGGGAACAAACCCAACATTCCCATCTACAATTTCCAAAATTGTCCATATATTTCAACCAACTAAACACCAGAGAAATCACATTATCCGCCAACTTTGTAGGATTCACTTTAATTCTGTTAAACCAAATATCGTTCCCTGCTTTCCACGTACACCACAGAAAACCATAGCAGGCAGCAATAAATATTCTCCTCTTTTTTGGACAGTTCCCCCATGAGGCAGCAAAATTAACAAAATCTGAAGTCGAAATGAACCTCTGTATAGGAATGTCACACTAATTGAAAATCCAGCCTAGGGATTCAAAAGCAACCGAGCAATCCAAGAGAATATGATCTGCAATATCCACCCCAATAAAGCACATTTTACAAGAAATAGAAGAAAGGTTGATACCTCTCTTGGAAAGAGTCACTGCCGTAGGAATACGCCCCATACAAGCTCTCCAAACAAAACTAATGCACTTTATAGGAACTAAGTGAAGCCAAACCGTGGGGTTATTTACCGGGACGGTCAATTTACTATCAATGAGAGCCCTAATATCACACACACGAAAAGAACCATCGACAACTAACCTCGATCTCCAAGTATCAGGCCCATTGGAGCTCACAACAAACCTTGTGATATCCACAATAGAGTTCAATTCCAGCAACTCTTGAGAATTGTTAGGTTTCCTCTTCCAAGCCGATGAGAAAGTGCCATCAGCCCATCTATCACTTAAAAAGCAAGTTTTCTTCTTATCTAACGCATATAAAGAAGGGGATTTCACTGCCAAAGTTTCGTTCTTTAGCCAATCATCTAGCCAAAACAAAATTTTCTTACCATCCCCCCACCTGAAATTCAAAAATATCTGAAAAATCAATACCAATATTGCCAAAAGTCGAGAAGACATTGAAAATACTACTCTAAGTGCCCAGGAAAGATTTTTTAGCCCAAGGGTGAATAGGCTTCCTTTCACATCTATGAGTACTACCAATCACTCGCCTACAAAGAGTGTCCTTTTCCGCATTAAACCTCCATAACCATTTTGTCAGGAGGGCCCAATTAAGAGAGGCCAAGGATCCGACACCAAGCCCACCGGACAATTTCGACCCAAGAACCACATTCCAAGCGACCATGTAAAATGACCAAAAAGGATATGCTTGATTATCTTGACTTAATTATATATAATATTTTATACGAACCATTCATTTGGATAAAATTTATAAATTATTTTACAATCTTTTTTTATGAAATATATAATATAATTTCTTTTTACACATTTTATAAATTTTTGGTAACATTCAAAAATACTGTTTATACAAAATTAAAACGCACATTGTAAATAATTCTTAAAAAATCATACGTAATTTCATATTACATTCATCATAGCGATCTTATTATCTCTCCTGCAATCATATCATGTACCGTTGTCATATACATATCATTATCATTTGTACAACGTGTACTTGTACCTTATTCATGTGCTTCATTACTATTACCAACTTCAGTGGGATTATAAGATTCTTTTTGTGCACTGTTAAATGTTTCATCAAATCTACCAGCCTTTCTTATATAGTTATGGACCCCCATTGATGTTATCACTATCCATACTTGGTGCTCGTATGTGTAATTAACATGCATATCTCTCTATAACGCCCACCTAGCTTTCCGTACTCCAAAAGTATGTTTAATGATATTGCACGATGATGAGTGACGATAGTTAAATGACTCTTTCTGTTCGCGGGGACTACACATTGCAACAGTCTCCATGTCGAAAATATGGTAGATGATAACGAATGTTCATACATATGTATGGAGCAAGATACCCTTTGGTATTCAGGTAGCTAGCATCAACAACGTAATATTTATTTGAATATAAAGCAAACATTTGTTATACGTTTAAAACATGTAAAAAAACATTCAACTTTCATTATTAAAAAATTATGCTAACCGCCCGTTGGATGTGGAAAATTAAGGTCTTGTCTCTGTAAGACTTCATTGAAAATCTTTGTGTCATGTGTGGATCCCTCCCATCCGACCAGCACAAATGTAAAACACATATTAAAATCGCAAACAACCATGAAATTTTGTGGGACATATTCTTTTCGACCAATGTATTTTGCTTCTTCAGATTGTGGAACCTATGCCCCTACGTGTGTCTTATCTATAGCACCAATACAATCCTACAAACTAAAAAAGGATATCATTCATTTGTTAAAGTTTGATTAACATTAAAGTAACTAGACCATTAGGTAATACTTGGAACATTGGATAATAATTAGGATTGTTTAATATATATTCGGGTACAACATCATTATAGTTAGTGGTTGGCTTGATTATGTTGACACTCATCTTGAGAACAGTTGCCAAAATTGTATGAAAATGCCTATGAATTGTTTCCCCTTAATGATTAAAAATTTCTTGTAGGAACCTATTTGGACATCTATGATCCAAAGTTATTAAGAAGATTCCTACAGACTCTTCAATAGAAATATGACGTGTTCCTTTCAACCCGTAATTTCTAGCAAGATCAAAAAGGAAAACACATAATGTGAAATGATAACACATAATGTCAAACGAGAGCACATAAATGGATAACACATAATGTCAAGCGATAGCACATCTTGTTACACGAGATCACATAAAAGGATAACACATAATGTGAAATGATAACGCATAAAAGGATAACACATCAAATAATCAAGCGACACATCAATTCTTCATAAGTAACTGAAGGAACTCCATCTTCACGTTGTTAGTTGTTGGAAACATAAAAGCTTCCTAATTTTTCTTTTTGACGAAAGCAAGTAATGCTTGTGAATACTGTGTTGAACCTTCATTTAAACTTGGAAAAGTGACCATAATGTTTATTCAATTTGATAGTGTTGGAGAGGAAGTAGTTGGTGGAAAGGTTTGTGTACTTTTTGTTAATAGGGCATCCAATACAACTTCTAGTTTTTCTTCAAGATATGAACTTTTACTCTTGGTTGAACGGTTTTTGGAAATATCTTTAGACTTCTTCCTTTTACTCGAACTAGTTTGAGGGAGAGTAGGAAAATGAGGCCCATTATTACTTAAATTAATTTCCTCCTTATCTCCATTGTCATCCATGTTTTCTTCACTTTCATCATCGTTTAGAAATTATAACGGATTCATAAAGTGATCTCCAGTAGCAATGGAATCCCAAAACAAAGAAGCATAATACATCTCATATCTTGACAAATTTGTGCCCCTAGATTTGGCGAAGTCTTTATCAACCTACAAGATAAATGTATGTCGTTTAAGTTATAGATTTCACCATGTAAGCATAACTACAAATGATTAAAATGAATGGTAAATGTTACCTTTATTTTCTCCTCCCACCATGTAGGCGATGCATCTAGTAAACTTGTTGTCCCACTAATTCAAGTTTCAAGCCTCATTAAGCGGTCATAAAGCTTTCATTCTTTTTTCAAGTTGTCCCATTTGTTTTTAAATTTGTTTTTGAGCAAACACTTTGCATGTTTATTCCATCATGCCTTTCTCTTAATTCGCCCACCCAAGTTTATTGAAATGACTGTTGGGTCTATCCCCTTTTATTTTTCAACCAAGCACAATTTGATAAACTTCATCAAAGTATCATTAAACCAAACAAATTTTTGTTTATTCATTGTTTTAACTGTTTCACAATTAACAACATTTAGGTTATTTTGTTCCATTATCTGAAAAATCATATTGAAAATCCAATTCACTACATAAACAACAAGATCAAAGAAAAGGGTACTAACTAAAATAGATATCACTAACACAAAAATAATAATAATAATTAGAAACACTGTGAAACAGTCAATCAATTTTAGATGAACATGTCAGGATAAAAATCGAAGGAAAACAGTGAAGCAACAACACACTACACATAGAAGATGAACATGTCAAGATCGTTATTGGATTGAACAAAGATAGACATCATATTCAATGTGTAATTTCATAAATCAAAGAATCCGACTTCAAAATCAGTCACTCAATTGCATGTGCGTAATCAGAAAGAAATTAAGATGAGATTAAACATGAGATCAATTTCAAAAATAAAAAATGATAGATATTGAGTAAAAGAAAAAAAATCTGAAACCAATTTCAAATTCCGAACTCGATTCCAGTCGACATTTTGGAATCGATAAAGAGTAAAAGAAGAAAAAAAGCGAACATACTTGAAACGCTAGAGGAAATGCGTCGGACAGGAGATAGATGTGCAGAAGAAACTATTGCATTGGATAGGTGAGAGAGTTGTGGAGGCGAGTTGATTACGATCTAATGGCAGGGTTTACACCTCGTTCCCAAGTTCAACTTAACGAGAGAAAGGAAAGGAAATGAGTGGAAATAAGAAGAAAAATAAAAGAGATTGATGTTCCTGAGTTTCATTAAAGGAGGAAAGTGGAGGAAAATGGGAGGATCACTTTCCCTCCTAACTTTCCTTCCGATTTGGGAGGATTTGGAAAGAATGAAAAAAATGATTCATTTTCCTTCCACTTCTTTCCAACTCGGGAACACGAAAGAAAAATTTTGTTTTCCTTTCCTTTCCTTTCTTTTCTTTCGTGACTTTCTTTTCTTTTCTCTTCTTTTCTTTGTTAAACTCGGGAATGAGGCATTAGGGTAAAAAAAAATTTGCTTGTTTTTTTTTATTTAAAAAGTCATAAGTTAATCCTAAAAGTAGGAAAATATTAACTTATTCAAAACTCCTTTTGAAAGGCTAAACCAAAAGTTATTTTAAAAGTCTTTAAGACAAACAAACACTATTTCCAACTTATTGACTTTATAAGAAGTCAGTAAGTTAAAACTGAGTTTTTGGATGAACTTCCACACACCCTCTGAATTTAAAACTCCATAATTTTAGGAAACCATAATTAATTTATTTTGATAGTTACTTATGACTTAATGAAAAAATTCCTATAATGCCCTTATATAATAATTTGTCCGCAACCGTTCTCAATATAACCTCTCCCATCTATATATATATATATATATATATATATATATATATATATATATATATATATATATATATATATATATATATATAGAGAGAGAGAGAGAGAGAGAGAGAGAGAGAGGTTCAAATATGAACCAAAAAGGTTAGGAACTCTCGAAACTAAATGTTAATTCTATAATTAAGGAATTTTTTTGACAAATCAAACATTTAATATTACATAAAGAAAACTATTTCCTTCACTCCTTTACAACCAACTACCACTTGTCACCTGATCACTGTCAAACTACCATTGGAAGGTCGTTAAACCACTGTCGTAATAATACCTTATTCAATGTCATTTTTTTGCTAATATTCACAGGTTATTAAAACAAACATTATAGATTCCATTTCTCTGGTAGTAATTTTGAATACAAACTATATTTTGAAGCAAAATCATTAAAAAAATCAATGTAATAAAACTAAGCCTTGATGAATTCAAAATTTTCTCATAAATTATAGATCTCCATAAAAAATCTAACCTTTTGGAAAATTGAAATACACTAATTTTAGTCTTTCAATAAAAAAATGTAGATGAATTTGCTGCAATTATGAAGATATTATATTATAATGAAAAATGACAAAAACATCATTTTCATGTTTCAATTAAGACATATTTATAGTTTAAATTACTCTATTCACAGTTATGATAAACATATTAATTCAGTCATTTCCAATTTAACATAAAATTATACATTAATTCACAACTTAGTAAATTCCATTATACTTTAATTAATTCACAACTTAATACAATCCATTATATATTAATTAACAACATAATAGAATTCAAACCCAAACCATAACCACCACCGCTAACTACCACATGCCACCACCAACCACCGGTGCAATTACCTCTACCATCTTTCCTTCCAAGTCAGACTTGTATAAAAAAACTAAGCATTTACAACTTAATACTTATAGTAAATCGTACATTAAAGCTTATAACTTATGTTTTGCATTGAAAAAACTAGATTTGAATAATAAATCTTACATTCATAGCTTAAAATTTATGTCTTTTATTGAAGCAATCAGATTTATATAAAAATAAGCATGCATTTACATCTTACAACTTAAGAAAAAATCATGCACAAGTAAATTAAAACTTATAAAAATTCATGCATTCACAATTGAAGACTTATACTTTCCTATTAATAATAATTCAAACTAATATTAAGAAACTAAAAATAATTGAACCATTAAAATATCAAAATTCAAGTTTAAAAAAACCTAAATTAACATTATTTGAGAAAACACTAACACAGGAAAAGATAAAACTTATAAAATTCATGCATTCACAACTTAAAACTTATATTTTTCACTGAAACAATCATATATGTATAAAAAATCTTGCATTCACTACATAACACTTATGTCTTTCATTAAACCAATCATATATATATATATATATATATATATATATATATATATATATATATATATATATATATATATATATATATATATATATATATATATATATATATATATATATATAAAGCATACATTCCAACTTAAAACTTATGTTTTTCATTGAAGAAAATCATCAAACACCTTATGTGGGTTACAAATAGATATTCATATCAATTTTATAAATCATACATTCACAACTAAAAACTTATAAAAAACATGTATTTACATCTTAAAACTTATAAAAAATCATGTATTCATAGTATAAAACTTATATTTTCTTATTAAAAAAAACTTAAAATTAACATTTACATAACTAAACAATTGGTGAAACATTAAAAGATCAGAATTCACAACTTATAGTACATTAACATCTCGATGATGAAGTATTTTAAATTTTTAAACCTAAGCATGAAAAAATATTGCATTCTAGTCCTTGTACATAAAAAAGAGTGCAAAATGGCCCATAGTGGCATTCTGGTAATTTCTGGCGGGAACTTAGTACGCTGGACGTACTCTTCGTACGCATGGCAAATACGCAAAGGACTTAGTACGTTGGGCGTACTCTTCGTACGCAGGGCGTACGTGTGAGGGTTCCAAACCCTAAAATTTAGGGTTTCAACCCTATTTAAACAACTTTATGGCCCTAAGACATTCACCCTAATCAACCTCCACCTGATAAAACGATCCCAAGCTAACCCTAAGTGAGAGAAGAGCATCTTGAGCTTATCTTTTTGTTTTGAGGCATTCTTGAAGAAGAAGAAGGTGGTAAATATCCTGGTATCTAAAATGTTGCTATACAATAGTGATTATATATCCTGGTATCTAGGATGTTGCTATACAGTAGTGATCTGTGGATCTGCTTGCTAGACTGTTAACTGGTTATATGATTGTCTGTTGTTGATTATATGTTAGTTGTTATGTGCATGTCGACATGGTATGGTGGGGTTGAGACTATACTTTTTTGTATTGTAAGTCAAAAGATCGGGGCATTCTAACCGTACGTTTGTGGTCCATGGCACTCCATCCGGAAGGTTGTGGGTCGGGGGTAATCCAATCGGGAGGTTGTAGACCCGTTGTGACAACTAGCAAATTAGGGTTAAGATTTTGGACCTTGTGCGAGACAATTCCTCCATGTAAGATTGTAATAACCCATTTAGTGAAATTCAAACTACGATGCCATTAAGTTCATAATTTCGCCGATCTAATAAGCCAAATACAATCATTTTTGGGCCTTAGTCCAGGAATTCTCAACCCAAAACCCTTATCGGACCAGTACTTTGTTATTGGCCGATAACCCCTCATTGGGTCCTAATGGGCCAAAAATCTTTATTTAACATTTCTTTGGGCCTTAATTGGCCGAAAATCCGTTTTGGGCCCAATGAGTTCTCGGTTACCCTTCAAGGCCCAAAGCCTCTTCTTTTTCCCCCTCCTTTGGCCGATTGGTGAGCCCATTTAAAAAAATATTAATTGGTTTAAAATTTTATGACACCTCACCATTGGATGGTGGAAACCCATGCACATTACACCACATATATCTAAGCATATGGTAATAAACATTAAGCAATACCCACTAATATCTCCTCTTCTCTTCCTTATCTCGGCCAAACACCTCTCAACCCCTCTCCACTTCTCATTTCAAACTTACCCACATTACTCTCATCCTCTCTCTAAAACTCAAAGAATTTTCCTCCTTCTTTCCCTAAAAATCATGTATGTATGTGTGTGTGTTCAAGAACTCTTCACCAAAGATCCTAACTTGGTAAGTTTACTTCACACTTAAGTTGTTTAACTCCATCTTATGCTAAGATCTTTCCTTAAAACCACTTTATTTTAGAGTTTGTGATCCTAGAACACCAAAACTCCACAAATTTCGTCAAGAACTAAAGCTAGGTTCAAAGATTCTTCTTCTTCTTCATATACATCACAAAAACCTCAAGGTGAGCTTCATACTCCCATATCTTTCGTATTTTTCTTGTTTTCGGGGTAGGATACAAGTCAACTCTCATTTAACCATTGGATATTTGCATGTAACATTGTGTTATATGTTTAACTTTTGGATCTTTACTTGAACATGAAGTTTATCACTTAGATCTTCATAAAAACCAAAACTCCACAAATTTCATCAAGAACTCAAGCTAGGTTCAAAGATTCTTCTTCTTCTTCATATACATCACAAAAACCTCAAGGTGAGCTTCATACTCCCATATCTTTCGTATTTTTCTTGTTTTCGGGGTAGGATACAAGTCAACTCTCGTTTAACCATTGGATATTTGCATGTACCATTGTGTTATATGTTTAACTTTTGGATCTTTAGTTGAACATGAAGTTTATCACTTAGATCTTCATAAAAACCATGACAAAAGTATGTGTTGTCTTATATATATATATATATATATATATATATATATATATATATATATATATTACATTTAAACTTGTAGATCTAAGATTATACACTCAAAATAGCAAAAACAAGTGTTGTGGTCAAACATCTATAACCTAAACTCAAAAATCAGCTTTTCACTTAAACGTTTTGGACTAATTACGGACTGTTTTGACCACTTTAATTATAATATTTTTCAAAAATATTTTACATGTAAAAATTTCAGGTTTATACCTTTAAAATGACTACTCTCACGCATTTATACGATTTTTCTACTATTTTTTTGCGATTTTTACAAAACTGCCTATCATTTCATGAATGATTTCGGACCAGTCTGTGAAGTTGAACATTTTCACACTGGTTTGAGGCCATTAAAAATTATAATCAAAATTTTGAACAAAGTAGACTCATTTTCCAAACCCTGATAGTTTACAGATCCAAATTTCGACTTACGATAATTCTTCTTTAATTTTTCTAAAAACAGGGACAGAAAAGTCAAAAACAAAAAATTGTTTTTATCATGCTAAAAGCTCTTATATTTGTGTTTGATGAAAGTTTATATGACATATATATATATATATATATATATATATATATATATATATATATATGTGAATTGTCTTGACAAACAAACGTAATAAACTATATCTAGTATAGTTGAAGGTCGCAAACCACACTTTCAAAGAACACATAATTATTTAAAAGCTACTTATCTTATTTGCAAGTAAAATCTGTTAAGGCTCTTGTGGGACATTGCGTTTGACACTTATCGAGTATACAACCATAGCTTGTAGTTATAACTAGAGTCTCTTGGAGGGAGAGTGAGAGTTTGTGTATAGATCTATATGAGGGTGACACCCCACACCTGAGTTGTTCGCTACAGTTAGACTAGGCCAGTCTAGGGTGACAAAAACCTTACCTTAAACACGTCGGCGTCCGAAAAACGTCATGACAGGCGAAATTGTCATTATCGAGTATGGTTATAGCGACTCACATAGGGAATAACAATACGATTTTGGTTTACGGGAAGCTTACACTTCATCGATTTTATTAAGCTATAGTACTGCAAGTCATTTTTCAAGTATTCAGTTTCTTACACTTCCGGTATTAGGGTTTAAGACTACAACACTTTACAGGCAAAAAATTTCGAATTTTCTGGGAACGTTCACTTTACTTTTAGAAACAAAAGATAACGAAGGACAGGCATCTATATATTCGCAGTTTTGGATCGAGACTTACAAATAATTTTCATAGAAAATATCGTATTTTCTAAAAGAACTACGAGAATTATTCTAAACAAGTGCAAAATCATTTTTATACAAAAATGCTTATGAACTCACCAACTTTTTAGTTGACGCTTTTCAAAATGACATGTATTCTCAAGGAACAGTAACAGGTAATCAGCTCTGCCATGAGATCAAGTGGTGCAACTTCAAGAAATTTTACTTCTTCTGACTTTTGTGTAATCGTTAAAAAGTACAATTTGTAAAACAATGAATGTTGGTATATTACAATGTATGATGTTTGGTTGCTATGTTTCATTCATATTCAATTATTATGATATTGTACATGAAGTTATTCGCCCCCGGACATTTCTGCCGTCCCGGTTCGGAGATGCGACACCCGTTATGTATTGGGCATTCCAACCATAAGGTTGTGGGCCGGGGCATTCCAACCGTAAGGGTGTGGGCTAAGGGTAATCCAACCAGGAGGTTGTGGACCCGTTATCTGTTTGATTATATGTTTATGTGGTGATATTTTGGGGGAACTCACTAAGCTTTAGCTTACAGTTTTAGTTTGTGGTTTCAGGTAGTTCCGAGGATCGTGGAAAGGCGAATACGTTATCGTACACAACTTCCTGTTTTGTCACTAGATCTTGGGGAAAAAGTTTGATTTGAAATAATACTTTGAAAACAATGACTATTTTGTAAAAAATGGTGATGAATGGTTGATTTTTGAAAATTTTAAATTTTTGTGATTTTTGAGCGTTACAATACATAGATTCATATTATATGAGAAAACACTAACATAATAACATGCATTCTAAATTTAATTCACAACATAACAACTACAAAATGTAACCTATGAACAACAGTTCTATGAAAATAAGAAAACGAACCTGGATTTACAACTTAATAGCAGATAAAACTAAGATTAACAAAAGAAAACAACAAATGAGATATCAAAACATTAAACTCACACCTTAACAGAAGAAAAAACAATCAAAAACAAAAAAGTATATCATAGAGATCTACAAAAGATGTAAGTACAAAAATAAGTAGAAAACATGCATTCATATCTAAAAACTAATAAAAAATCATATATTCACAGCTTAAAACTTATAAAAACCTCATGCATTCATTGCATAAAACTTATATTTTTCTATTAATAACAGATAAAACTTTTATTAACAAAACTAAACAATTAGTGAAATAGTAAAACATCACCATTTACGGCTTAAAAAACCTAGACTCGTATTATTTGAGAAAAAACTAACATAATAACACATTCTAAATTCAATTCACAACATAACAACCAAAAAACCTAAACTATGAACCACAATTTTATGCAAATATCATAACAAATAAGAAAATAAACTTGGACTAACAAATTGTGGATTCACAACTTTATAAAGTAAACAAAAAAATATAAATTAAAATATTAAATTCACAACAAAAAAGAGAGAAAACAATCAAAACAAAAATCAATATACCTGATGTAGATTGGTGGTGTTTCACCAGGGATTAGAGAGTAGGGATGAGATTTAGAACCATAAAACCGGACTGAAATCAGAACCGTTAGAACCGGAATATGTAGATCAGGTTCTAATCCTGGGTTTAAAGAATGGATTTATCTGGTGTCACACCCACAAACCAGAACGGCGGAAACGTTCGGGGGCGGAGGACGTCATATTCAGTATCATAACAATTGCATAGTAAGGAAAGTACACACCACCAAGTATATAAATATTTAAAAGTGTTTACATAATCGTAGTTGTTACATATTCAAAATATGAATACAATAACATGTTTCAAAAGAAGTTCATTAACGCCAGAACGTTAATCCTCAAAAGATGATTTCCAAACCTGCTTAGCGGTTCCCTGAGAATACAAGTTATTTCAAAGAAAAAGTGTCAACAATTAAGTTGGTGAGTTCATAAACGGTTTTGAGAAAATGTATGCCATTCCAAAGTTCGTGCGTTTTCCAAGAAAATCCCTTATTTTCTTATAAAAATATGAAATGCATATTAATGTTCGTGTTGTGAATTGTAAATAGTTGCACCGGGAAAATCCCTTATTTTCCTATTAGTTGATTGTTTTAGATGCAGGAAAATCCCTTATTTTCCTAACATAACAGGCAGTCTCTAATGTACAAGACCGAAAATCGCAAGCAACCGACATACTTAAAGGTTGAGGCATAATTTTATATAATAAAGCTATAAGAAGATCTCACTTGTTAGATGAAGAATAGTTTTAATAAATACTCCATCATAAAAATCAGAATATCATAATAACTGTCTATCCGGTGAGTTTTATAACCATACTAAACATAATATGCCTGTGGTAACGGTCTTCAGACGTCGAAACGTTTATGACAAACTGTCACCCAAAGGACTGTAGCTAACAGTCAGGGCGCGGGATCATGACTTCCTGTGTAGATCTATACACATTTGACACGCTCTCCAAACGGGAGACTTTGGTTATAATAGACAGGACTTTAGGTAGTACCTTTTAACAAAAAGGTAGCATTGAAGATGTAATCATCTCATGGATTCTCAACTAAGTCTGTATTAAAGTGATAGTTTTGTATGCAATGTTTATCCTCTTTGACAATGTTTGACAAAGCATAAATCATAAGTTCTTTCAATGCATAAAATGGTTTAACAAGGATGGCTACCCTGAATACTATGCATTTTGTATAAATCTAGTGCATGAAAGGTATAACAAGAGTTTTCACGTTTTCACTCGGGATTAACCGGGTGTTTACTTGTATTCTCCCCCGAAATGTATTAAAAGTACATTATAAAGTATTTGAAGGTGTATAAAAGGGGTATGAACTCACATGATGGCTAACAACAAGTTCGTTTGTATGAAATGATTTCCTTTTCTACCGTGTAACAAAGGCGTGATGATGAGTTGAGTTTTCTTGTAAAAGCATCATGTTATAGTTGAAAATGGTTACCCTTGATATGATGTAGTATGCAAACATATAAATAAAACATATTTCTATTTATAGAACATATTGTATCCCAAGAGTTTAAAGTTGTGTTGTGAGGTGTTTTGCATGATAACAACTTCATATGATAGTTAAAACAACAATATGAAAAGTATAGCAAAAGATCGATGTTTCACACGATTTTAGCCGTGTGTTTACTTGTATCCCCCCCCCCCCCTAAAAGTGTTTAAAAGCGGTTAAAACGTATTTAAAGTGTGTTTGTAGGGGTATGAACTAACTTGATTGAAGTAGTTGTTTTGAAGTAGTCGAGAGAAGAATCGAACAGAACTTTGACTAGAGAGAGTTGCAATCGCGGGAGTATAGAACTTCCTTCAAAGCTTGAGTATAAAACTCCGGGCTTCACGTAGGCAGTACATCGACTGGAGAGATGCAGTGTCTCGGGAACTTCGGGGCGTCGGGCCTTGCGTCGTGTTCCAGGAGTGTTACTAGGGCTTTCGGGGTGGTTTAGAGGGGCTTAACAGAGAGTAGAAGTAGGAGAGAGGTTAGGAATGAGCAGCCAAACTCGAAAGGCTTCGATTTCTATATATAGGCTAAAAATCGAAGTTCACGTCGTGAGTTTACCCCAAATTCTTCATGGCATGCGTCATCTGTCAAGTGGCTCTGAAATGCATCAGTCAGACTATTCATGTCGTGAACACAGTGTTCACGTCGTGAACACTAACAATTCTGACACAGCGTCGAAATTCGTGTCCCGAACTTCATAAAATCATATCTTTCGCATACGAGCTCCGTTTTCGATGTTCTTTATATCCACGCGTAGCTAAGAAATGTCTCTAAAAATCTCCTTTAGACTCCGTCGGCTAATATTGACTTTATTTTTGTTACATTATTTTTAACAGGTCGGGCCTGGAAAAGTCCGTTTAAATTCCATAACTCGTTCATCTGGTGTCCATTTTTTTCAGACTTTTTACTGTTGTACTCCTATTGTCGGGGTCTTCAACTTTCGTTTAGGTTGTGTCAGCTAAAGACTGCTCGATCTCTATTTCGAGTTTTAAGCTGTCTGCTGCTAGGTCAAAGACCTCGAAAAATCATAACTTCCCCATACGAAGTCAGATTTGGGTGTTCTTTTTATGTATGTTCACAGTTTAATGATATCTATGACTTTCATTTAGATACCTAAGGCTAAAAAGTATTTTATCGGGATTTCGTATTTTACGTTTAACAGTGTTTTACCAGTATTGCCGCGGATCTTCGATTGGTCATAACTTCTTCGTTATAACTCGGATTTTAGTGTTCTTTATATTTTGGAAACCTCGTTACGATATATACCACTTGGTATATCCAAATTATTGTTTTATAAAAGTTAAAATTTTGACCCTAATTTTGCTTGTGTTACATTATCCCCCCCGATAGAGAGAATTTCGTCCCAAAATTCGCATTTGAATGGGATATCGATGGTTGGGGAAAGGTGAGCGTACTTTTTTTCCATTTGAATCTTCTTGTTCTCTACTTAATCCAACTCTTAACGTGGGGTTCCGACGGATCTTCTTTATTCCGTCTATCGCTTCGACCGATAGGGATCGTGTGGTTTTGGGTTTATTTACTTATGTTCTTCTAAATGTTAGCATATTCACTTAATGCTTAGGGTAGCTTCGTTTTGAAGTTCATGGTTGAATTCACTCCTAGTTTCTGTGTTTGAAGTTGATTCGTTTACGCGTGGTATTTCTAAATGATTTGTTGGGGAATACTACAGGAAGGTTGTAACGATATAGTACTCCTCACATGAGTGCCTCGGGGTTTTGAAACCTAACTATGATTTTGGAAATTGTGTTGGGTTTGTCGTTATAGATCAAAAGGTTTTTGTTAGTCAATGGCGAAAGTGAAGGGTCTTTTCATAGCACATGCAATTGGTATTGTGAAGACCAAGTCAATCCATTTCTAGTAGCTATTTGGGAACTTCTTATCGTATTAATAGTGAAGTCGATCAGTAAAAGTGTTCCTTAGTGGGATAGTGCATTCCACTTATGTGTTTTCAGTTCTTTCAGTCTATTGTTATTACTACTATGAAGGTTTTGCTTAATGGTTGGGTTGTTTGTTTGAGTAGATTTTTAAAACTATGGCTCACGAAACTCACCTTCGCTCCACTATCAACCAAAATGCATACATAGGAGTTATCGAGGGGAAACATACCCTTAACAATAGTGGGATCTTGTGACAACCCGAAATTTCCAATTGTTTTGTCTCCGTAATTAAGCAATCCAAAAATTAGCCAAATTTATTTCAAAACATTTTTGGCCGGATTTAATCCCGTTGGAATATTTTAAATAATATTCGTCAAGCGAACCAAAAATAAGGAAGTATAACTTAGAGTTGCCGTGTTTAACGTAAGTCGCGAAACTCCAAAAATTTGGAGTTTACGGGAGAAAACTCGGAGTTTAGACCGTAAACCCCAATGACTATATATATGGCACTTAGCCATTTTCCCTCATTGTCTTCCATTTCAAGCTAGAGAAAACCCAATTTCTCTCCCAAGGATCGTCAAGCTTTCATCCCCAACCCTCGTATACGTAAGTTCTTCTATCCTAGCATACATTAAAGCTTGTTATACTTCCATATGTCAAGAAATCATCCATGAAACACCAAGAACAAGGCGTTTACGGTCCAAGATGTTCTTGGACCGTAAACCCTATAATGGGTACCAAAGTGTGCCTTGGTTCATTCTAAGCCTTAACAACTAGAATAGATCCTTTCCCTGATAACTTTAGCACTTGAAAACACCGAAAATCCCTCAAGAACATGAGTTTACGGTTTGGGGATCTCCCAAAACCGTAAACACCTCCTAAAGGGTGTTTTGATGCCCTTAACACCTTATATGGCTTGTATATGGGACTAGAACTTTGCATGCTTAAACTAGAACCACCAAAACACAAGAAAAATGGACAAACATGAGTTTACGGCCGTGAAATCATGTGTTTATGACCGTAAACTCCCCAAGGAGTGGTCCAAGGACCGTAAAGTGTCCATTTTGAGCCCTAGTCACTTTCATAACCCTTGATTCGAGTCTAGCATAATTCCTTGAGTGAGATAAGACCTTTGAACACCCTATGGCACCACTACCAAGAGTTTACGGCCGCAAACTCATGTGTGTTATGGTCCAGAAACCGTAAACACCCCTAAGGGCCACCATTTGAGGATTAAACTCCAATGTGAGGCCATACTCTCTTTATATGCAACTCTTGGTACTCCTAGCACTTGTAGCAAAGTGTTTCCATGCTTTAGGATGTCCTTACTGTTGGAATAGTGTCTAAGGCTGCAACTATATTAGGCAAGTATTTGACCCGGTTGTGCATGGTCCTTTTGGGTTGCCTTCACCATAGCAACTTGATAGGATGATTTATTAAGAGAGAATAAATATTATTAATATATTATGGGAATAATATAAAGAATAATAATATTGTTATTTGATTAATATAAGTCATAGAATTAATTAGAATTAATTTGGTGACTTAAAGAGATTAATTAAATAAGAAGGTATAAACTGTCAATTGTTTGATAGTTAAACTTTAGACTGTAAATCCATATTGGATAGGGGTTGGACGAATTCTAGAAGCTAAGGATAGCTTAAAATCATCCAAGGCTATCTAAGGAATGGATTTGGATTGCTTTAAGAGAAGATTATCCAATCAGGGTTTAAGTTGCAACCCTTAAGGATTCTACAAGTATAAATAGACCTTATGGCAAAGGGAAATTGGCACTTGATCAAAAGTAGAGAACCCCTGGCCGAATTCCTCCCCTATCCTCTCTCTCAAATCATCCTCCTTGCTATTTGGTGTTTGTAAGCCATTAGAGGAGTGACGATTGTGACTCTAGAGCTCCAAGACAACAAGATCAAACAAGAGATTCAAAGGTATGATTCTAGATCTGATTTAATATTGTTCTTATACCTAATTAGTCATTAGAAGTCTTGGATTCAAAGCATGTTTAATTAGAAAGCCTAGATCCAAGCATTAGGGTTTTGCATGCGCACATAGGAAAGTTCTTATGGCTAAAACCCATCAGTGGTATCAGAGACTAGCTTGGTTTTCATTAAATTGTTGCTTATTTGTTTGAAACTTAACTGCAAAATTTGATTTTTGTGTTTCTGAGTCATGGACTCGGCGAGTTGGCCTGACTCGGCGAGTCACTTGGTGCACTCGGTGAGTCCAAGCGTCAGGAATGGCCAGATTTGGGATTTCTTCATGATTATCTTAAGGAAACTTACCTTAATCATATTAGATCAACCCTAATCCGATTTTTTATATATATGACTATAATCTTGATCTAATTAAAGATATTTATCAACTAATAAAATATTTAATTTCCTTATATGATAATTAATTAATTATTTTGATTATTTTGGTAATTATCTTGTAAGAAATCTTGAATAAATCAAATATAGATAATTAGGAAATTAATTGTTAATTAAAATTATTTGTTATTTGATCCTCCATGTTTTAAATGTTTAAAACTTGTCCTCAAGTTTTGAAATTTATATTTTGTGATTAAAAGTTTTAATTTAAACAGTTTAAATTTCAAACCCTAGATTTTAAAAAGTTTAAAATACAACCCTATACTAATATAATATTACAAGAATAATATGTATATATATGTATAACTAAAATGCTAGTCTTACTGTTAGTAGGCCTCATTCACGAAGCCGATCTATAAGGTGGGTATAAGGTTGCGGCCTATAAAATGGCACTTAATGGGTGTACAATCACACCCACCGCTTGTTTGATCGGTGGAGGGTCGTTAGCCGAACGGGTAGGATAGGGCAACCTCATCCTCTCATTAAAAGTATAATAAGTAATACAAAGTAACTACACATTTTTAAAATTTCCCAATCTTAGTTACTTTAGGAAAAGTGAATTGATGCAATCGCATGAAATTACACTTTGCACCCTTGCTAAGAAGTTAGTGGAGCGTGTGTGGTTTACCGGCACACTAATTGGTTCTAAGCAAAAGTGGCAAAGGGTGATTCATTGTTTATCATAGTTCGATGGAGCGTGTGTGGTTTACCGGCACATCGAATAGGTGATCGCTACAATGAAGGCACCATGTGAATTTGCATGGTAATTCACACCCGCTTTGTGATCCTCGGTATCCCAGTCACAAACAAGAGGGGCATATCGAGATTTAAACATGCCATTGAATAGTTTCAATAAATCTCATCCGAACCTAGGAATTCTCAATACATTTAGGACTTATAGTTAGGTTTTATGGTGGAGAATTAGTGAATCGTCATTCACTTACCTTCATATTATTTTCATGTTAGATTACGACATCCCTTTTCTAATATGTAAATATTGTTGTTGGATCCTAGCCCTAATTTTTCTTATTGGGTGATAATCAGGGATTCATATTCTAATCTATCTTTGTCCTTTCTATTTGTAGATGTCGAACGCAAACAACGCTACTGCTA